>NC_143552.1:86435750-86765500 GCF_054136105.1 Typopeltis vanoorti
ATATGGTGATATGCCATCAAATCCTGTCGCCTTATTGACATCGAGGCTATTTATTTCCTCAAATACCTCCTGCTCACTCACAATTAAGCCATCCTCTCCTATGTCCTCTACACTTAAGTTCCTCATGATTTCACCTTGATGAGAATGAAACACTCTTATAAACTGATCACTGAATACCTCAACAATGTCTTCTGCAGCAGTTACCATTTTCATTAGGTAACATTATCTTACCATAATCATTCTTCCTTCTACTTGCCACAGATCTAAAAAACTCTTAAGGTTTTTGCTTGCCTGATTTGCCAATTTCTGCTCATTGCTCACTTTTGTTGTTCTTACTAACTGAATCACTCTTCTGGCTTGTCTTTTATGGTTTTTAACTGATTATTACCATTTTTCATCTTGTATAGCCTCCAAAGTGCTTTCTTCTTCCAGATTTCATTTTTAAGCTCCCTCATTCATCCATTTTACATCTACCTTATTCAGCGTTTTGACCTTCAGAATACATTCACACGTTGATGCTATTATGTATTTCTTTGTCAGCTCCCAAGCAGCATTTATTTCCTTACCGTTCAACTCCTCATTCCATGCTATAGCTCTAAGCTGTCTCCTAAGTTTCTCATAATCACCAGCATTGTACTTCCACTTATCCTTTCATCACAGAAATCTGTATGTGACTAGCCACAACCCAGGTGATCACTTCATGATCACTCTCACCAACTGGAGGAAAGTGCAAAACTCCACTCACCCTCTAATGAAATAATCAGATCTAAAACTTGATCCGTACGTACTCTCCTTTACATGTTGCCTGAGATAGTTGTCTCTCAAGAACTTAAGAAAATTTTTTTCCTTATTCCCAAATGCTATCTCTTTTTCCAATCTATACCACCAGAATTAAAATAATTCATAATAATCATCCTTCCTTTGCTCACTAACCCAAGTTGTTTATACATTTCTTTATCACCACCCTCCACATTCATTGATATATAGTAACATCCAGCTAAATATGTCTTTCTGTCAACCTCCACATTACACTACACTGCCTCAACCATTGCCACTATTTCCCTCTTTCATGTCTACCTTATGTGGACATAATTCCCCTCCTATCATTAGCAGCACTCCCTCTGCCTTCTTGTCCTTTCTATCCTCAAGAAAAATCTGTACCTTTCCATTTCTATTATGAAAGGTACAGATTTAGGATGTCTTCATTCAACTGTGTTTTGCTTATTCCAACAATTTTGGGGCGAATAAACTCAATTAGTGAAACCATTTCATCTCGCTTATTTCTGATACTTCTGGCATTTGTAAATAAACACAGCAGTTCACTTTATGTCTAAAACCAGACCTACCCGAGCCACTTGTTGGTTGTGATTTCCCCACCACATCTGGTTTGATTCCATTTCTATGCTGGTCATCCCCACACTTACATTCACTACTGCTTCCACATCCACTCTTCCTATGCCATGTCTTCCTGTCCACTCGGGCTCAACCCATTTCCCTGTTCCTCTTGCATTCCTGTTTTCTCTTCATCTCTCACACTACTACTACTGTTTCCATTGCCAAACACTTATGTCTCATCACTACCACTCTCCTGATCTTTCATTTCATCTCTTACTTCTGATCTCTTGCTTGCACCACATACACTGCACTTCCATCTAGCAACCGTTTCTCCACTGCACTCACTTCAAAGCCATTCAAATGTAATCCATCACATACCTGTATAATTCCATTCCTTCCTTCAACACATGCCATACATCCACAAACTGAACTCCCTTCTCACGCAGCTCTGCTAGCATACCATTATTGATTTCGGTTCTTTCTCTCAACTCATAATTGTCATACCTCAGCAACACACAAACAGATTTCCAACAAATATTGGAACTTTTAAACTTATATTTTATTATGTTATGTTTTCTTTCCATTATGCTGATGAGCTTAAACCAGCACCAAAGCTTAAATACACAAATGATAATCAACCTGTTCTGCAGCTGCGCCCATTTGTATATTTTTTCCTGTTAATCTTCATCACATATACGCACATGCTTGCAAACAGCTTCAAACCTCTTTCCTGTATTATTCCTATTACCACACCATTGGAGATTTCTCTCTGGTTGGATTGAATTTCTCTGTAGTCAATAATAATGACTGGAGAGGAATTGGTGTGAACTGATGCTAAAATTAATAACATTAGAATGCAGAAAGGGAAGGTGAAAGAATTGATTGTTTTGGCTGGAACCAGTGACCCTAGAGGTGTTGTATTAGGGAGGATGTGAAAGAATTACTGGAAGAAGCAAAAAAAGAAGAGTGAGAAGGTGAAGTTTGTGAATCTGCTACCTTGCTATGATAGAGGTGAACCAAGAAGGAGGGCAATGATAGCATATCAATCGATATGCAGGTTGTGCAGACGGAATTATGTAGAGTTAGAATTTTGTGAACCTATGTCCTGAGTTTGATGGATGTAAGGATTTGTACAATGCTGATGGACTGCACTTAACACGTTCGCTGCCAACTACGAGTATACTCGAAGTTGGTAACCCAGCTACACAAGCCAGCTATGAGTATACTCGTATGACATTTACCGTCGGCAACAAGATTACCGTACTGACCTTGAAGAAGTGAAATTGCTCGGTGTACGGAAACAGACTATGCCAAAGTAGCGTGGCAGCGAACGTGTTAAATGGATTCAGAGTTAGGTGTCTAGAGGAGGCTTTCTTCACTGAGAATGTGGAAGCACAAAGTCTGGAAAACCAAAGAAATTAGGGTGTATGCAGATGAGTATGTGTGACGGCACCCACGAAGCAAATGAATGTGAGAATCACCTGTATTATTTCCTACCACCACCACCACCATTGGAGATTTAGTGTAGAATCTAATCTCTCTCTCTCTCAAGCAAAACTATTGAATAGAGTAGTCAGTTCAGGAATTAAAGGTGGATGGGATTCTAAAAGGATGTTGCACCTTCTATATACTAGTGCCAGAAGTATCAGGAACAAGAGGGAATTGGTTACTGTAACCTTGTCAAATGTTATAGGCATTAGGGAGACTTGGTTAACACTGTGATGTAGTTACAGGGAAGGAATGTGCGATGGATTTAGTATTTTCAGGTAATGTAGAGTAGAGTAGACAGGACATGGAGGGGAGTACTGCTCATGATAGCAGATGAATTGCAGCCAGCAAGAGTAGGAGTCAGTTGTGCAGGTGGCAGTTTTTTTGAGTCAATCTAGTGTAAGATTAAGATCAATAGGACAAAATATAAAATTGGTTGCTGCTATAGGCTAGGGGATGCTAGAGATGATGTGGAAGATCACATGACAAGAAGAAAATGGAATTTATACACTTACTGAGAGATAATTATTTGAAGCAGAATGTGACAAAGGGGTTAGGGGTACAAGAGTATTGGATCTTGTTATAATGTCACAATACCTCCATAATAAGGTGGCTACATTGCCTCTGATTGGGGAAAGTGATCATTTTGTCTTGTGTGGAGGTAGCAAAACATGTGGAAATTCCAGTTACGAAGGGATATATGTGGAAATACAAGGCGGGTAATTATGATACATTTAAGAGGTAGCTTTAAGTAGTACCATGGCATAAAGATCTGCAAGGGAAGAATATTCATAGTGCATGGGGGATAGTCAAGGGATATCTGGCAGAAGCAATATCACACTGTATATCCAAGTCAGGAGGGGTAAATTGGAGTAGGATTTAGATGGATGAGTAGTATCATTAAGCATGAGCTGCAAACAAAGAAAAATGTTGTGGAGGTTATATAAGGAGAAAGGTGACTAGCTAACTTATGAATAGTAGAAAGATCAGTCAAGAAAGCAGACCATCATGGTAAAGAATGCAAAATTAGATTATGAGAAGAAATTAGCCAAAATGGCAAAAGGAAATTGCAAAGAGTTTTTTTTTTTTTTTGTTATGCAAGTAGGAGGAAGAATGACTATGGGAAAGATAACTTTAATGAGTGCAGATGGTAGAGAAGTAATGGAGGCAGACGAAATTGTTGAGCCACTGAGTGCCCATTTTGCAAGGATATATCATCCAATTGAAGATATTATTATGGCAGAGGTGACAGGGACGGATGTGAAAATGGAGGTTGGTGAATTGGAGCTACTTAGGATATTGCAGAATCTGAATGCAAATACAGCTGTGTGAATTGAATGGGATATTGGCTTGCATTTTAAGAGAATGTACAGAGAAACTGCAATACCTTTGATTAGGCTGTTTAATTTAAGTCTCAGTTCTGTCAAAGTCCCCAGAGAGTGGAAGGAGGGCAAAATAATTCCTTTGCATAAAGGAGTATTAAAGTCTGTGATAGCAAAATATAGAGCAATTAGTATCTCAGTAGTGGTGGTAAAATTACTGAAAAAGTTGGTGAAAAAGAGAATTCAGGAATGGGTGGAATATGAATAAGATATGAATATGAAGAACAGCATGGCTTTGTAATGGGTTGCTCATGCCCTAGTAATCTACTAACATTTATAATGGAGTGACAACTGAGTTGGATAAAGGGAATAGCTACACTATAATACTGTTGGATTTTGCAAAGTTGTTTCACAGGATACCACATGGAACTCTGCTATGTAAACTACAACAAATGGGAATGGATGAGAAACTGGTGATATGGATAAAAGGGTGGCTGATGGATAGATACCAAAAAAGTAGTACAGGGAAACCTCGCTTAGTGCACTTAATTAATCCATTAATTAATGTACTCTAAGAGAAATTGCTTTAAGCGAATACAATAAACAATAGGAATAATTATAATTCATGCATCAGTTAGCGTAAGTTTAAAAAAAAAAATTTACAGTATAAGCTATATTAGAGGATAAATTCATCAAGTTAATAAAAATCAGTTGCTTGAATTTTTATTGAATGTCTAAATTCGATTCAGCTACGTTTTTACGAAAAAAATTAAGTAAAGATGTTTGAATAAAGCTTTTTCATCTTGTCATGCAATTTGCGATAGCTGGTGATCACTTTATCAAGATTTTGGTGGACTTTGAAGCTTCGTTCCATATCAGGATCCACATCAACATTACACAAAATTTCCTAAGCATGCTCAATGTGAATGAAAACTAGTTCAAGTTCTTTTGCAGTTAGCTTCTTAGTCGCAACATTCTCACTGTTTATTGTTCGCACTCCTTATCTTCTTCTTCATATGCATGCTGTTCTTCTAGTTGAAGGAGATTATTCTCGCTTAACTGTTCTGAATGGGAATTGAGTTTCTCACATCTTCATTATCCAGTTCATTAAATCCAAGATCTTTTCCACTTGTACTGATTTCTTAAATAATGTTAGATCTTGGATTTTGCGCATGATAAACTAATATGCTTGAGTTTAAAGTCGCCTTCTGCATTGCCTCCTAATAAAAGCATAAGACAATCTTTAGATACTTTTTACCCTGGTTCAATTTTAGCTAGAAAAGTTTTTGTTGGCATACACTTCCAAAAGAGACCAGTTTCATCGATGTGAAATATTTGACGATCGTCATAATTACCCTCCTCTAAATTAAAGCAAATTGAAGAAAAAGTGATTGAGCAAGAGAACAGAGTTTGCACTTGCAATGAGGGCTTTGAGTCAACTGTCCAGTGTCGCTGGTCACCACCTGCAGCACTGCCCATTGGCTGCTACATTGACAAGTGCCACCGCTCACTGCAGATTGGAGACAAAAAATTTTGCATGGCATAAAAAAATCGCATTAACTGATTAATCACTCGCTTAATGCAGGAAATAGTATCATTTCACTCAATCGTGCTAACTGATTATCACACATATCGAATTTGTGTTAAGTGTGGTTTTTCCTGTATATGGAGGAGCAAAATCCAGGAGAAGGCAGGTGACTAGTGGTGTGCCACAGGGCTCTGTGCTTGGACCACTGCTGTTTACTTTGTACATAAATGATATAGGAAATAATTTGAAGGGGGATATTCAGTTGTTTGCTGATGATGTAAAGTTGGGTAGGGTAATAGTTAATCAAGATGATGTAGAGAACTTGCAAGATGATTTAATAGGTCGACAGTATGGGCAAAACATAATGGATGTCAATTTAATGTGGTAAAGTGTAAAGTTATGCATTTTGGGATACAAAGATTACAAGCTGTGTACTACATTGAGGGAATTGTACTCTAAGAAACCGATGAAGCCAGGGTTTTGGGAATAGTAGTAGTTACAGAACTGAAGTTTAGAGGGCATATTGCTAAAAGTAAATCTAGGGTAGCTCACAGGATTACTTGGTTATTGAAGAACACACTAACAAGCAGAGATAAGGAAGTTATCATTCTACTTTATAAAGCCTTGATATGACCACATCTGGATTACTGTGCTCAGGTTTGGTTACTTGGGTTTTTTGTGGATGAAGAAGTGATGGAGAGGATCCAGAGGCAAATGACCAAGATGGTGAATGGTCTGTGGAATACTGCCAATGAGGATAGATTGTGAGTTTATAGATTGCAAAAGTTAGATGACAGGCCAAAAAAAAAAAAAAAGGGAGGGTGGTGGATATGATAAAGACACATACGTTACTTAAAGGATTTCATAGGATTGATGTAGAGGAAATGTTTCAGCACTTAGCTAGATGGGGGAAGAACAAGCAGTCCTCCTTGAAAGTTGGATAAGAGTGTGGTTAGCAAGGGCCTAAGGAATAGATTTTTCACTTGGAGGGTGGTGAATGAATGAATGGGTTGCCTGAGTCTTTTGTGAGTGCTTTCTCTGTTAATGATTTTAAAGAGAAGTATGATAGATATTGTGTTGATAGGTTTCTCCCACCACGAGTCTTAGGACTCCATAGAGGTGTCTGTGCAATAATAATAATTATACACAATACTCTTTTAGAGCCTCCATAGCTCAGTCTGTATAGATGAATCCCTTTGGTCAGAAAGACCTGGGTTCAATTCCCGTCTATGACATGAGGAACCTCTATCTGGTCTCTTTCGACTAAAGGTGAGTTCGCCAGTCTCATACGAAGGCAGAGGGATTTTTTTGTCCTTCAGAATAGACAAACTGGTCCTGTGAGCACACATGTCTACAGTCAAAAATACATACTTAGATGTCCCTCATTGTAGGGCACAACCTCAACTGGTCCTAAGGGGATGGATGGGGAAAATTTGGGAGAACCCCACACCACAAATAAACAAAACAAACATTACTGTTTTGTATTTCTTATCTTGTCTGTCCTCTCTGAATCAACTAACCATCATATGCTGTTCTTGTAACATTATCTTCTGTTAACTGGCTCTTAATTATGCTTATAATTTTTGTTTTGCAATATCTGTCAATGCCAAGAACTTCTTGCCTGTATTCCTGATCCATCTAGCATTCGTGTATACACAACAATGGACTGCCAGAACAGATGATTCAAATCTCATGCCATATTCCCACAGTTACCACTTTTCTTTCCTGGAATCATCCCTATCATTATCTTTTTACTTCCCCCCCACTCCGATTGTCATTGCACTCACAATTTTTATGACTTAATTTAATGAATGCATCACACAATCACCCATATATCTAGTTTCCCTGACATTTCACCTTCAATCGTCACCTTCATTTCACTGACAAAGAATTTCTCCAAGTGCTTGATACCAAATCCATTCAGGTGCAACCCGTCTTTCAAAGTCGCTTGTTACATCTACATATTACACCATTTCTCTTGCACCTGTTTACATACTGACTCATTTGTAATTGCAGCTTTTCTCCTCATCTTGCTTCTATAATACCATGGCAAAAGACTTATAATCTTTTTTTTTTTTATATATGTGACTTTCTTAAAAAAGGTTCCAAACCTATAGTGCAGGGGGGGGGGGGGTTGTTCAACCTGGAGCGATTTTTGGTTGATCTCTTGTGTATTCCTTATAATTAAAACTGAAAACATAATATTTTATTTATCATTATTTTGTATTATTTTTAATTCACTTTAAGTGTATTGCTATTGTATATTTATTTTTCGTTAAAATTGTCAAATCAGTAATTTTCTTATAAGTTCGGGTAAATGAATTAATTTGGATCAGTGGAAGTCAAATAGCGAGCCGAGTGAATATGATTATAAGCAAAGTATAAAACTCGATTGTAGCCTAAATATTAAATATTCCAAAGTACATTACATTGATTTTTTACTTAGGTTAAGTCCCATGTGAATATTGTAAAAAAATTAACTTTGTTTGTCTCGGTGTAGTTTGTATTAGATGTTTTTGTAAATAACTCTTTTGAAGCTAACTGTATATATTGCTTTAATAAGAATATGTTAGAGTGTTAAAAACAAAGGCACTGTTTTTGTCGCCGAAGCTGTACATGGTGGCATTAGAAAGATTGTTATTGAAACTTGCATGTATGAGAAAGGCTTGCAGGCTCTAAGTGTAAACATCTCCGAAGTCAGTCAGAAAGAGTTCAAACAACTTTCCAATGGCTGGCAACTTACAATCAAAAGAAAGCAGAGGAGAACAAAAGGCGTGCCGAATTTGAAACTTAAGATGAAAAACTCAGCACGCCTTTTGTTCGCCTCCGAGAACAAAAGGTGTGCTTGATTCTTTGGGGGTTGCCAAACTTCATGCAAGGTCTCAGAGGAGGCCTAATAAAAAGGGACTGAAGCAAGCAGAAGGGGTACCGGTTCCAGAATTGCTGTCAGAGAGGGGGCTGCCTGGTCCAGAGTCACTGTCAGAAAGACTGCCCGGATCCACGTTGCTGCTTGAGAGAGGAGTTTCCTGCTTCTAGAAAGGAGCGTCTTAGTTCAAGATGTCGCTAGAGAGAGAGACAGACTACTTCTGGGTTGCAAACAAGGTTTCAAATTGCTGAAAGGAAGAGTTCCAAGATTAAACCAAAAGATGTTTTGGATATTACATTTAAAATTGTAAATTCTGTTCAAGGAAAAAGCCCTGCAACGGTGGTTATTTAAATTACAGGCAGATGATGATAGGGAATTTCTCTTGTACAATAATGTTTGCTGGCTCAGCAGAAGTCAATTTTTAGAAAGATTTCTTGTATTAATTAACGATATAAAAAATTTTCTTGATAAAAAAGGAGATATTTCCACAACTGAGTAATAAACGATGGTTGTTACACTTATCATTTTTAGTAGATTTCTGTATGAAATTAAGCAATTTAAATTTAGACTTACAAGGTAGAGATAAAAATTTAATTGACATGTAAGTTCAATAAAAAGTTTCTAACAATACTTACTTTTATTAAAGAAAAATATAAATGACCTGCGAATTTAGATATCTCCCTTATTTATTAAAATTTTTTGCACAAAATCAAGAAATGCTTTGCTGTGATTTAAAAGAATTTATTCGTGAAATAGATTTAGTTGATGAAGAAATAAATTCAAGATTTAAAGATTTTAATAAAACTGAAATGATTGTATCTTTTATCAATAATCCATTTCAAGAAAACTTGAACATCACAGAAATTTCAAATAAAATTAGTGGGCTGTTTGATATAAACCAAGCTGAAGTAGAACTTGAGATAATAAACATTCAGAATAGTTTACATTTAAAATCAATAAACAACGAAGTCATTTTTTGGAAGTATGTACATGAAAAAATCCCAATATTAACTGATAATGCACGAAAAATTCTGTCTTGTTTCGGATCGACATACTTGTCAGAATCCGCTTTTTCAAATATGACCGTCATAAAAAATCAATTAAGAAACTAAATTACAAATGATCATTTGGATGATTGTCTGTGATTGGCCACTTCTTCATATCAGTTTGACTATGAAAATATTGTAAGGTCCAAACAATGCCAAATTTCACATTAACTTTTTTTTTTTTTTAATCAACCAGCATTTCCTGTAACTTGTGTGTTTGTAATCGATCTGTTGTTTTTTCTAACTTTGGTTTTCCAAAATAGAGAAATAAATATTTTATTCCAATATATTTTTTTTTTTTTGTTGATTAAAATATTTGTTGTATTAAAATAATTAAAAGTGATAAATAAATTTTTAAATACACAAATAAAGTTTTTAGTTGTTTATTTGTGCATAATCAGATATCAGGTTGGGGGAATGTGATGTATATAAGAGAGTAGATCACAGAATAACTTATATATAAGAGAGTAGATCGCCGATTAACATTTTATAGAAAAATAGCTCTGTGAAAAAGAGACTGTGAAAGGGTGCATGGTGGCCACGGAGTGGGAATGATGAACCAGGAAGGAGAGAGGGTTGTGGACTTTGCAGTAACGTTTGAATTGGCAATTGTGAACTCATTTTTCTACAAGAGGGAAGAACATTTGATAACATTTAGGAGTGGTAACAACAGTTCACAAATTGACTACATTTTGACTAGAAGAAAACATCTTAAGGTTATGACAAATTGTAAAGTAATTCCAACAGATCAAGTAGCACAGCAACACCGACTGCTGTGCGCAGACTTTAAAATAAGATCGAAGATAAGAACCTCTGGATGCCATGGGATGAAGACAATTAAGTGGTTTCACTGTGAGGAATCGTTTTAGGGAGAGGGTGTTAGAGAGGATTTTGGATGGACTGGAAAGTGTACAAGATTGGTGGAAACATAATTCAAAAGTAATCCTGAGCTGTGCAATCGAGGTGCTTGGTGAGACATCTGGAAAGATTAGAGAGCAGAAGGAGGGTTGGTGGTGGAATAATAATGTACAAGTGGCAGTGACAGCTAAGAGGAAGGCAAAGCAGAAGTGGGATGAGTCAAGAGTGGAAGAGGACAGCGAGGTGTACAGAGAGAGAAAGCAAGAAGCCAAGAGAGTTGTGGCACAGGCGAAGGCCATGGCATATCAAGATCTGTATGATCAATTAGAAACAAAGGAAGGACAGAGAAAAATTTACCAACTAGCGAAATGTAGAAATAAAGCAGCAAAGGACATCTTACATGTGAGGCAGATCAAAGATGCTGAAGGAAGAGTATTATGGAGGGATGCCGACATAAGAAACAGATGGAAAATATACTTTGAGGGACTTTTGAATGAGGAAAATGCAAGGATTCACAGAGGAGATGGGCAGCCTTCTGAGGGGATGGTGCAGAACATCAGTAGAGTGAAAGTGACGGAGGCCATGAAGAGGATGAGGAATGGAAAATTGGTGGGTCCTGTCAGAATTTCAGTGGAGGCATAGAAGGCACTGGGGGGAAGAGGGAATTGACCTGTTGTGGGACTTGTTCATGAAAGTTTGCCAACAGGAAAATATACCCGAGGAATGGAGGGAGAGTACTCTTGTCCCCATCTACAAGGGTAAAGGGGGATGCACAAGACTGTAAATATTACAGAGGAATAAAGTTGATGTCCCACACAATGAAAATCCTAGAAAGGGTTCTTGATGGTAGATTGAGGAAGGAGGTGGAGATTGCAAAGGAACAATTTGGCTTCATGCCTGGTAGATCAACAACAGATGCTGTCTTTGGGTTACGGCAGATGATGGAAAAGTATCGAGAGAAACAACGGGAGCTACATCTTGCATTTATTGATCTGGAGAAAACATAAGATAGAGTGCCAAGGCAAGAAATCTGGAGGTGTCTGAGGGAGAAGAAGGTGCCGGAGAAATATGTCAGGTTGTTGCTGGAAATGTACAGAAATGTGAAGACAAGTGTTCGGACCTGTCAGAAAGTTTTGAAGTAACAGTTGGCTTGCATAAGGGTCAGCATTAAGTCCGTTTCTGCTTAATATTGTGATGGAGGTGGTAACAGAGGTGGTGAGAGAAGATATGCCTTGGACAATGTTGTATGCAGATGACATCTTGCTGTGTGCAGATTCAAGAGAAGAAGCGGGAACTAAACTGGAAAGATGGAGAAAAGTACTGGAAGAGAGAGGTATGAGACTGAGCTGAAGTAAGACAGAGTATATGTGTTGCACAGTGGGCAGGGGACAGGAGACAGATCTGGAGCTGGAAGGAAATGTCATCAGGAAGGTGAGAGACTTTAGATACTTAGGTTCAACAGTGGAAGAAGATGCTGAGAAGGAAGTGGGATGCAGGATACAAGCGGGTTGGAGGAACTAGAGGGAGATGGCTGGAGTGTTATGCGATAAGAGGGTGCCGATCAATCTGAAAGGAAAAATTTATAGGACAGTAGTGAGGCCAGCTATGACATATGCTATAGAAACTGTGGCCCTGAGGAAAAATAACATCAGCAGGATGGAAGTAGCAGAGATGAGAATGCTTAGGTGGATGTGCGGTGTGACTAGAAAGGATCGTCTGAGAAATGACTATGTCAGGGGAACAGTGAAAGTTACAAACTTAGGAGCGAAAATACAGGAGGCAAGGTTGAGATGGTTTGGTCATGTGATGAGGAGGGAGGATGTGGTAGAAGTGGACTTGAGGATGAAGAACTTGGATGTGGTGACAGCTCAAGACAGGAAGGTGTGGAGGAGACTTATTATAAACAGTGACCCCACTTAAGTGGGAGAAGCTGCAGAAGAAGAAGAAGAAGGATCACAGAATAACTTATATATAAGAGAGTAGATCGCCGAATAACATTTTATAGAAAAGTAACTTGTGTAGTAAAAAAGGTTGAATACCACTGCTATAGTGCATTAGTAAAGTGAGTGGCTAAGAAAATTTTTCTATTCTAATGATTTTTTTTATTTAATTAATTTAATTTTTACATAGTCCAGAAAACCTTCTCTAGAGACCAAACATGGGATTTTTTTTCAAGCCACTACAAGCTTCTAATAAGCAGGGTGGTAGTCACACTGGACAATGAAATTCATCTTCCACCTGAAGACAATCCTAAACATCCATTGCCACTGTGGGAATCAAACCCACAGCCTGGTTGGTTAAGTGGTTAGTAGATTTGCGAACTGGTCAGCCAACCATGCTGACAAATCGTTACTCTTTTGCTCTTCTTTTCACCTCAGTCAACATCTCTTTCATATCTTCTCTCATCTTTCATATCTTTTCAAATCAATGTTCCACTCAGCACAATCATATTGTGTACTCATTTTACTTGCTTACTTATTACGTCGGCTTCATATAAATCTTTGCACCCAGGAAACGCACACCTTCTTTGCTCATTCACACACACACACACACACACCTCTGATCATGGAATCATGATATATCTGATTGTGAATCTGATCATGGAATCATGATATATATCACTATATCTGTTTCTGTTTTCTTGATATTTCCTTTAATTCTTCATGTGTTTTGTCTCCTTTAAAAAGAGAAGACAATAAAAAAAATCAAGGAAATAGTAGACAATAAAATACAGTCATTATATTTTTATTTTAGATCTCCTCATCCTATGTCACTCTGATAGGAGACTTCAAATTTAAAATTTTTTTTGGTAGAGAGCTGCATTGGGCAATATATTGATGTTCAATGTCACCACCATCCTTGTAAAAAAATGGTGCCATAAGAACTCTTGTCCATTGAGCTTAATTTCTTGTTCCACCAATGCTGTGTTGATGCAAGAAATACAAGACATCAAATCTCCATACTTGTCTAATCTAATGGCTTCAGTGAATCATTCATTAGCAAAATCATTATTCTGTATGTTATCTAAACACATCTTAATAATACTTAACTTTTTTTTTTCTTTCTTTTTTTTTTTTTTTATCAATCCTACACATGAGTAGTCTCAAGACATAATAAGTCAGTGCAGTGCATGTAGGTAAGGGTTAGAGAAGAATGGAATCTGTTAATGTATTTCTTGAAGAGTTGGAGGATTTATTCATTAGGAAAAATGGTATAGGGAAAGACTTAAGCTGCCCCTGCACATAAAAGGTATGTGCAGGGGCAGCTCGTGCATAGGCACTGCGGAACTGCAGCACCCAATTTTTCTCGATATATAAATATATTTATTAATTTATTTATATTTGCTTGTAATATTTAATTTTATCATCAACAATTCTATACAATTCTCTTATTTTGTAAAAAAAATAATAAAAATCCATCTTGTAGCACTTAGGAGGGCGAAGGACGCTAGCAGTACTGTATTTTCCACAGTGTCTTATTGCTACGCACGCAAGCATATGCACATCATAGTGAGATGCGAGCTATTAGTGCGTAATGCAGCACTGTCCATCACGCAGTTCCACTGTTGTTTATATGCAGTTTGCGCCGTGTTTACTCCGTCTCTTTAAATATTTGGACATTACAATTAAAGACATAACATTTGTTATAGTAATTTTTAAGTAATTTTGAATTATACTAAACTGTATAATTTTATCGATAATAAACAATATATTTTCATGTTTAATTTTTAAAAAAATTTTTTAATATAATTTTGATATTTTATCCAAACATGTATACATATACACTGTACTTACAGTGTGTATGCATATTTCGAAAGTTGCAGCACCCTCACCATGTGGAATGAAGGAAGAGAATGAAAAGATGGTTAACTGAGTTTAGAGCTATATATGGATATTGATCAGCAGCTGCCTGTGTTCATACATGATTGGAGAAAAGTGGAGAAATAGTGGTGATCAGTTCAGTTGAAGTATTCATGTGAATGCCTATGAAACTAAGATAATGCATCTGTGGGTTAGAAAGAGTCAGTGGGAGAAGTGTCATATATTAAAGAGAAGGTGGTGCACCACCCCAAATGTGAGAACAATATTCTACGATTGAACAGATTTGGGATTTATAAAGTGCTAGAAGTTGAGCAGAGATGTATCACTTAGAAAAAAAAAAAACGAGTACCAAGATTTTTGGAAGATAGGAGGATGTGATGTGTTTATGCCAAGATAGGCTACATCTGAAAGTCAACCCAAGAAGAGAAAACTGATCTTAGTTAGCAAGCTGAATATAAAAGTTGAGGAAGAGAGAGAATGGTCTTTCTTTCAGAATCGTGTTCATTGTAGCATTAAAATTGACTCAACGATCTTTACTACACTTGAGAATGGCAAAAAGATTGGTGTTTAAGTCTTTGATCATAGAAAATCTTGAAGCTTGAGTTATCTGAGCACTGCACAGTTTTGTAAACGAAAAAGAGGAATGGAGTGTACTCTCATCAATAAAGTTATGAACAGAATTGGATGTTAGTGAAAGAAGATCATTGATGCATATGTGGAGGTGAAAGAAAAGAACTTGAGGTATTCTGATATTGATGGAAAAATCAAATGAGAGAGAACCATCTACCATGACATGCAGTGTATGACCAGTAGGAAGCTGGCAATCCACTTACAAAAGGTAGGAGGGAGACTATAAGATAGCAGTTTAGTAAGAAGAGCTGTAATTCTATAGTCGATCCAATGGCTTTATAAATGTCCAGAGTGACCACATGCATTTCTCCCACTCTTTATGGCCTATATTCAAAGGTATGTAAGGTTATCAAGGAGACCTGCAGTAGAATGACAGAATGTCATAAGGTTACTGCTGCTGCTGAACCTGCATGGTATGGGGTCATGAATGTCATCACACTTGACTGCCCTCCACAGAGCCCTGATCTCAACCCTGTTTAACATCTGTTGGATGAACTGAAACTTCAGGTGAGTTCAACGGGTGTTCCCTCCACCACAGTCCAGGACCTCATTATATGGCTACAGGAAGAATGGTCTAAAATTCTCATTGATCACCATCGTTCACTTGTGGAAACTACGCTCCTCAGGATTGCTGCAAAAGGAGATTCTAGATGATATTAAGGTGGCTGTTTGTTCCTCATACTGTGGTGTCCGTTGACTTCTTTCCAAGCAGTGTATGTATGTATGTATATGTATATATATATATATATATAGAAGAGAGACAGAGTGATTGGTAAAACAAGCGGCTCTGGAAATTATGTAAGAATGTTGAACAAGCCAGTAAGTGGAAAGTAGATGGGCGAAAAGTTGTAAATCTTAATATAGCGTGATTAATATAAAGTTTAATTTAGTAAATATACTATTGAGTGAAATCTTATATGATGAGTCTGTTGACTTGTAGAAGTTTGTTAATAATAATTATAATAATATGATTTACAATTCATATATTTTTACAGTAAATAAATTCTTCTCCCTGCATGAGTTTAATTTCAAATACTGACATTCTTATATCACCATTTAGGTGAATTCAAGAGAGAATTCCATGATAATAGTACATTTGAAGAAAGTGACCATCGTTTAACTGCAACTTTGGATCCTTCATTAACAGATTGTATATCAGAATTATCATGTAAAAGGTAATAGCTGTAATTATTATTATTATTATTATTTTCTCAGGTATTTTTATGGAGTCAAAGATTCATCATGGGAGGACTGCACCAACTGTTATCAAAACAATATTTATCCACTAAGTACTCAAAACTGTTTCTGGCAACCTATTCTCCCCTCCAAGCAAAAAAAAAAAAAAAAATTCCTCACACTATTGCAAATTGCACTCATATCCAAATTCCACGAGTGAGTCCTTGACTCTCCCTTCCTGCCATGTATTAAAAAGTCTTCTGTGTCATTTCCTGTGACCACCTTAATAACTTATATATTTCTGTCATAAGAGTGTGTTGAACAAGGTTGTAAGAAGTGAGTTTGTACATGGAAAGTGAATGGGGTTGTGAATATTAATATAAATTGAATGAATGCTATGTTGACAATAGCATATTTACCAAAATAATTTGATAAATATGCTTTTGAGTGAAACCTTATGAGAGTAGCCTGTTGATTTTGGAGGAGTTTGTAAATAATAATTATAATTATTTTGAATTTGTAAAACTGTCACAGGTGGAGATCATAACCTCTCTGAATATGTATAATGAAATTGCACTGAAATGGAAAGGAAATTAATTGGATAAAGTTTTTGCATGGATTTGATGATAAATGGGAATTGTTCAGGAAATTGTACTCTCAGCTTTCAACTGCTTTATGCTATTTGAAATCACTCTTGAAATGGGTCAAAATAGATAACAGTTTGATGAACTGGATAAATAATGAAAAGTTAGTGACTTGGGAGATCATTACAGACTTTGAGAGAGAGCTGTGACCATTGTTTTCATTATTATTATTAGTAGTAATAGTAATATTAAGGCAGGGTTAGGATAAGGATTACCAGAGAGCTAAGAAGAGGCTGCCATGTAGCCTTTTAAGGAATGTGGAAAACTGCCAGCGCTCCTGCATGATGTCCAATCCTCACCATTATTAGCTATCTACATGGATACTGAAAGAACAAGGTTGAGCTGACAGCTTGAGATTTAGCTGACGAAATTTTATTCTTATTGGTTTAAATCAAAACAAAACAAAATAATGGTACAATATACTGGAATTTTATGCCAGCTGGCTTGTTGCGTAGTTTAAAAATGCCTCCTCCTCCTCCTATGTTTTCATCAGGAAAATAGTATTCCTAGTAACTACAATCACCTTTGAAAAACCAAAAAAAAAAAAAATCAATAGAACCCTTCTTAACTTTTGTATGAACAGGTCAGTCACTAATGTGCTATAGGTTCTGGAACCTCTCATGAATGGGATTTATTAAAAAAAAAAAAATATATTAGCATCACATCAGACAGTGTACTATCTCCACTTGAATGAGGAACTGCTTATTCAGTAAAGTATCAGTTTTGAAAATTTGCCATTCAGTCATATTTGAAGTTGGATATTCTCTGAAAACTGTCCAACTCTTGTTGGACACAATTAATTTGCTCTTATCGTGCGTGCTTGCCCCCCCCCCCCCCACAGTAAGCTCACACTTCATAGAACCGGGTCTGGCAGATTGCCAAGAATAGTCAATTCATGCTGAAGGGAAGAAAGAAATAAAAGATGTACAAATTGGTCACCAACCTCGAAATTACGTGCTTTATACGTAAAATTTTCTGACTGTTATACAAGCAAAATAGTTACCACTTTAAAAACTATGATGTTCATAAAAGAAAAGTTAATTTTCTGACGTGTAATAATAAACAACTCATCCCTAAAGACGGATTGATTACCCTATTATTGGAATGGATTCTCCTTCTTCTGATATGCACAAGTTTTGAAGGGTCTTACATCTGTGGGCGTATATTCAGGGTGTATTAGGTGTGTGGTGCACACCCATGGAATAGCAGTTTAACTGATATTATATTTTTGCATTTATTCCTGTTAAAGACTCCTGTAAATTGTTTACTGGCTTCACATGATTCCTTAAATTAAACAATATACTAATGCTCAAAAAGAGGAGATGTTTCGATGTGTAAACATGGTATCACATTCATGTTAATAGCCCAGGTGTGCAGTCACAAATACGGACACCTTCATGCCCTTTAAACAGACATGCAGATGGTGCAACATGTCAAATGCTTGCATTCCAGTGGTTTTAAATGGTCCAGAAGGTGAGATAGGATATGCACTTTGACAATAGCACCCAGAAATTGCTCATTTTAATTAGTCCATTTGTTAGTTAGTGGCTGTGATTGATTATTGTGTAAAGCAATTCAATTGAATGCTGTCATTTGTCATGAGTTGCTGTTTTTGTTTTCTGAGTTTCATCTGTTCTGCATCTGATACAGACGATTTTTAATATATATTTATAATGTTCTATGAATAATTTATAACTTTTTTTGCTCATATTTACAATGGAAAACAGTGTGGATGATGTACTGAATGTCCTGTTTTCTGCCAAAGCTTTTGTGGATTGCATGATTATAGTTGAAGGAGATTGGAATTTGTGTATAAATAAGTAAGCAAAACAAATTATTTTAGCCTTTTTTTGGTTCAATCTGGAAAAATGATAATTTCTCAAGTAATTATTTTTTCTGATTTCTGTGCAAATTATTAATACTAGTGTTTCATTCTAGTATTTGCGAATGATAATCTAATCTCACTACAAAGCACAAACCAACAGCACCCTTTCAGCATAGCTATTGTTCATTTGACTTTTATGCTTTCCATATTGAAAATTATATTAATTGATAAATTAAAGTATTCACAGTTATCATACAATTAATTGCATTGGACTAATTAAAATGAGCATTATTATTATTATTATTATTATTATTATGGGCGACTCCAGGGAGTACTTAGACTCATTGAGGGAGGGCCCTAAACATCATGTCCACACAACTATATGACATTCTCACAGTATCTATCATACCTTGCCTTGAACTCACTCACTATCGTAGCACCCACAACAGACTCTGGCAGCTTATTCCACTCATTTACTACACTAAAAGTAAAGAACCCAGCGTTAAAACCCCTGCTAACTATACTCTTGCCCATCTTCCATAGGTGTCCCCTAGTTCTCCCACCACCAGTCCTGATCTCAAAAATATCCTCTGAATTAATCCTATAGAAACCCTTTAGCAATTTGAATGTCTCAATCATATCTCCCCATTTTTCGCCTATCAATTAATTTCTGCAACTCACAAATCTTCAACCTGTTCTCATATGGTTCATTCCATAGACCTGCTATCATCTTAGTCACTTGCCTCTGGATCCTCTCCATCTCCTCCCCATCATGAAGTAACCTAGGTAACCAAATCTGGGCAGAGTAGTTGAGATGAGGTCTTATCAAGGCTTAGTACAGAGGTACAATAACTTGCTTGTCTCTGCTCGTCAAGGTATTTTTCAACAACCAAGTGAGTTGATGAGCTGATTTAGCTACTTTTGCAATGTGCCCCCTAAACTTCATCTCCCTATCCACCAACACTCCTAAGTTCCTGGCCTCATCAATCTCCTGGAGTAAAGTTCCACCAATGTGGTATACTGCTCCTAATCTTTTCACCCCAAAATGCATAACCTTACATTTTGTCACATTAAATTGACATCCATTCTCCTTAGCCCAGAACTCCAATCTATCCAAGTCATCCTGCAAGATTTTGACATCTTCTGCATTTACTATCACCCTACCCAACTTTGCATCATCAGTGAACAAATGAACTGTTCCTCTTAGATCCTTCCCTATATCGTTAATGAACAAATTAAACAGCAGTGGTTCAAGAACAGAACCCTGCAGCACACCACTAGTCACAGGCCATCTTTTGGACTCTACTCCTGAATAAACTACTCTTTGATATCTCTCCATCAACCACCCACCTATCCATCTCACAACTATATCCATTCCCATTGGCTGTAGTTTACCGAATAGAATTCCATGTTGTATCCTGTTAAACGCCTTTGCAAGGTCCAGCAGTATCACTGTAAACCCATTACCCTTATCCAGTTCAGCCATCACCTTGTTATAAAACTTGAGCAAGTTACTGAGGCAAGTTACCCTTCACAAAGCCATGCTGTCCCCCCATACAGTATCACATTTTCATCGATTCATTCCTGTATTTTTCCCTTGACTACTTTCTCCAAGATCTTGACAACGACTCCTGATGGGCTGATCAGTTGGTAATTTGCAACCATAGTCTTGGATCCTCCTTTATGCAGTGGAACTATTTTCCCCTCTTTCCACACCTTCGGGACTAAACCAGACCCGACACTCAGATTAAACAACATGGTGAAGGGCACTGATAATTCTTTAGCTGCTTCATGCAAGACCCGTGCCGGTATACCATCCAATCCCACAGATGTATTCACATTAAGGTTCTGTAATAGACTATTCACCTCCACTTCATTCATCACAATTCCCATATAAACTAATGGTTCCTTCATTTTTTCAATGTCACCAACTGGATGATATACTTTTGCAAAGTGCTCGCTCAGTAACTCAGGGTAATTATTATGGGAGATGTCAACTATGGTAACATTGATTGGAAAGAAGGAGAGGACACATGGGAGGAAGGAATTGGATTTTATGCGGTTATTAAGGGATAACTATCTGCGACAGCATGTAATGGAAAATACTAGGAGTCAGAGAGTGCTTCACCTAGTAATTGCATCTGATGATTTGACTGTACCGAATATGACCACATTGCCACCAAATGGTGTGAGTGATCATATGGTCTTGACTTGGGAGGTGGCTAAAGGGTGTGGAATTTACAATTAAGGCAGGGTACATATGGAATTATCGGGCTGGTAAGTATGACAATCTTAGGAGTTTGATTGGTTCAGTGCCATGGCACGTAAAACTGCAAGGGATGATAGTGTATGGTAATAGGAATTTAAGGAGAAAGGTTACCTGCAGGCACATGAACAGTATAAAGCCCAGGCCAGAAGGGTAACAAGTGTAGTAAGAAAAGCAAAAGCGGGATTATGAAAGAACATTAGCCATGCAGGCTAAAGAGAATCCCAAACAGTTTTTTCGATATGTTGCAAGTAAAAGAAAAAATGTATATGGCAGATTGATTTTAAAGAATGGCGATGGTAGAGAGGTAACCGAATCAGTTGATATAGTGGAATTACTGAGTGAGCACTTTGCAATAGTATATCATCCAGGTGGTGGTGGCATTGCAAAAATGGAAGAACCAACAGTTTATATGGGAATTGTGGTGAATGAAGTGGAGGTGAATAGTCTATTACAAAACCTCAGTGTCAATTCATCTGCAGGATTGGATGGTATACCAGCTTGTGTCGTACGAGATGTCAGTGCCTTTGACCATTTTGTTTAATTTGAGTCTCGGTCTGAGTTAGTCCCAAGGGGTGGAAAGAGGGGAAAATAGTTCCACTGCATAAAGGAGGTTCCAAGACTGCTGTTGAAAATTATCGGCCGATCAGCATATCACGAATTGTTGTCAAAGTCTTGGAGAAAATAGTCGAGGAAAATACAAGATTGGATAGATGAAAATGGGATACTGTATGGGGGACAACATGGTTTTGTGAAGGGTAGATCATGACTCAGTAATTTGCTCGCGTTCTATAACACAGTGACCGCTGAACTGTATAAGGGTAATGGGTTTACAGTGATTCTACTGGACCTTGAAAAGGCCTTTGACAAGATACCACATGGAATTCTAATCAGTAAACTGCAGCATATGGGGATGGATATAGGATTGGTGAGATGGATAGGAGGGTAGTTGATGGAGAGATATCAGAGAGTAGTTTATTCAGGAGTACAGTCCAAAAGACAGCTTGTGACTAGTGGTGTGCCGCAGGGTTCTGTTCTTGGACCACTACTATTTAATTTGATCATTAACGATATAGGAAAGTATCTGAGAGGAACTGTGCATCTGTTTGCACAGTTCCTCTCAGATAGTTCCGGTGATGCAAAGTTGGGTAGAGCAATAGTGAATGCCCAGGATGTCAAAATTTTGCAAGATGATTTGGATAGTTTGGAGGACTGGGCTATGGAGAATGGATGTCAATTTAATGTGGAAAAATGTAAGGTTTTGCATTTTGCAGTGAAAAGATTAGCAGCAGTATATCACATTGGTGGAACTGTAATGGAGATTGAGAAGGCCAGGGATTTGGGAGTGTTGGTGGATAGGTAGTTGAAGTTTAGGGGACACATCGCAAAAGTGGCAAAATGAGCTCATCAAATCACTTGGTTGCTGAAAAACACTTTAACGAGCAGAGACAAACAGGTTATTTGTTCCTCTGTATCCAGCCTTGATAAAACCCCATCTAGACTACTGTGCCCAGATAAGGGTGCCGCAGTTTCTTCTTGATGGAGAGGAGGTGGAGAGGATCCAGAGACGAGTGACCAAGATACTAGCAGGACTATAGAATGAACCTTATGAGAACAGGTTGAAGATTTGTGGGCTGCAGAAATTGGTTGATAGGTGGAAAAGGGGTGATATGATTGAGACATTCAAATTACTGAAGGGTTTCTATAAGATTAATTCAGAAGATATTTTTGAGAATAGGACTGGTAGTGGGAGGACTAGGGGCCATCCATGGAAGCTTGGGAAGCGTGTGGTTGCAAGGGTGTTAGAGCCAGATTTTTTATTTGGAGAGTGGTAAATGAGTGGAATAAGCTGCCAGAGTCTGTTGTGGGTGCCGTGACTGTAAATGAGTTCAAGGTGAAGTATGATAGATACTGTGTGAATGTTGAACAGTTGGTCTTGACATGATGTTGGGCCTCCCTCGATGAGTCTAAGGACTCCTTGGAGCTGCCCGTAATAATAATATATATTTGCAGATGCCGTCCAACCGTCAGTCTGCTCAGTAGAGGGTGTAGCGTGATTCATCACTCCATAATACCACATTTCTGAGTTTCTATCCCATTGTACATGCTCTTTGGATCACTGAATATGCTGTTGTATGTTGGCTCGGGTAATTTGGGGGTGTGCATATTACAGTGGAATCCATGGAAACCTATGTTGTGAACCTTAGTTCTGAATGCTTTTGTGCAGATTCATGTTCCAGTCGATTCCTGGCACTCTGCATTCAAGATGTTGGCTGACAAATGGTGGTTTTTGCATCTTGACTTTCATAGCACTCTATTGTCATGTTCATGGCTGTTTGTCCTCACACCATAGTGTTGAGGAACAAACAGCCACCTTAATATGATATAGGATCTCCTTTCACTGGAGTGACTACAGCAGTCCTATGGAGCATACCTTCCACAAGTGTACAGTAGTGATCGATGGGAATTTTGGACCATTCTTCCTGTAGGTTGTAATGACCTCCAACAGATGTTCAACAGGGTTGAGATCAGATCTCTGTGGAGGACAGTCAAGTGTGGTGACATTTATGTCCACAAACTATGCAGTTTCAGCAGCAGCCTTATGGCACAGTGCATGGTCTTGCTGAAAGAGACACAGTGGTCAGTTCTATAAAAATGTCACAAAGTAGGAAGCATTGCATTGACAGTCAAGTGTGGTGACATTTATGTCCACAAACTATGCAGTTTCAGCAGCAGCCTTATGGCACAGTGCATGGTCTTGCTGAAAGAGACACAGTGGTCAGTTCTATAAAAATGTCACAAAGTAGGAAGCATTGCATTGTCCAGAATGTTCAGATTCCTCTAGTAGTTCAGTGTTTGTGGCACCACAAACAGAGGTTCAAGGCCAAACCAGGAAAAAAAAAAAAATCATTACTATCACATCACCACCTCTCAATTTCATAGTTGGGGTTATGCACTCGGGTAAGAGACATTCACCGCATATCTTCCAGCCACACCTGTGGCTGGCAGATGGCTTCCTTTCTTAGACACACTAGTCACCCGCCAGCCTGATGAAACCCACCCATACAGGCAGATACATTCACCAACAATCCCATCACCCCTCCTCGCAACAATATGGAGTTATTAAGACACTACACAACAGGGCTAAACTTATCTGTTCAAATGACAATGCCCTAACCACAGAACTAAACCACATTCTCAACACTTTCTCAGCCAATGGCTAGCACCCCCCCCTCACAACAAGGATTACTCTAAATCCATCATCATACCCTATATCCGAGGCACCTCGGAAAAAAATTACAAAAATCCTAAAAAAAACATGACTTCTTGTTACAGACCATATAAAAAAATTGGCATCCTTTATCCGCTCTACTAAAGACCAACCCCCCCCCCTGCCCCTAGACCTACCTGGTGTATACCAGGTCCTTTGCAGCTGTAAGCTGTCCTACTTTGGCCAAACAGGCAGGACAGCCAATATCAGAATTTCAGAACACAAGGACTACATCCAGTTTCACCAATACAGCCACTCTAGTCTTGCTGACCATGCGCTGGATACCTGCCATAGAATATGGTGGAAGAAAGCCATGATAGTACACCATAGTAAATACAAGTATGAAAGGCTTTTCATGGAATCAGCTTCAGCCCTAAGAAACCATCTGAACGTCAACAAATTTGGCTGCATGAGACTGCCTCAAATTTGGGAAACCTACATCAGAAGACCTTCAGCCCAATCGCCCAAGAATACCAACCGCTAAGGGACACCATCAGGACTTTAGGAGAAATAATAGCTTCCTGCTTCTTCCTCATTTACTGTTTGTTGTGCCTGTGTGCACGTGTCTTGTTCTTAAGTTTCTTGAAAATGGCAACATGACGTTGCCGAAATATTGAAGTATATTAAAATTTATTTTAATGTATATCCTAGTGACGTTGTAATTTCCTTAAATTACTTAGTAAAAAAATCCCACAATGTAGCATGCTTCTTTCTGTCCTTTGAATTTCAGAGCACACAGACATATTTAGCTACATCAGCCATGGTAGCTTTGACTAGACGAGCAAGCACGGCTTCGATATACGACACAAAGCTCAATTATTGCCACACCAACTTAAGACGTCTTCTGTGTACAAAAATAAAAGTCTAAATGGAATGCATATAAATGCATGCATTTATTAAAAAATAAATATTAATTCTTTCTCAATTAATGAGCTTGCACAGCAAGCATAGCAAGCATGGAGAATTTGCCACTGTCACACACACACACACACACACACACACACACACACACACACACACACACACACACACACACACACACACACACACACACACACAAAGGCAATTCAAAATTTAAATGAAACTCAGTAAAAAGTCCTATGAGTCCTAACTAGGTTGGGTATCCTCTGTAGGCACCAACCTGAAGCCTTGATTGTAATACATGAACTCTGAGAATTAATGTTTCCTATATTTTGAGAGTTTGATGCATCTAGCTGCAAATGAAAGAAAAAAAAAAGTCTTTCACTTCTAAACCTACTGATATGCGGTATGGTGGCTTTTACCCCTTTAAGCCTTAATACATGAACAACTGGTATCCTTTGTTAAATTGCAGAAATATATCAAGAAGACACAAAGAAGGATTTTTTTTTTTTTTTGAATGTTGTATTCACATATGGATTTCGTAAGAAAGAATATTGCTTGCTCTCATCTGTACTTTCTCCTTCTTAAGCAGGGTGGAAGTGCAGCTGAGATCCAACACATTGATATCTGGTATGAGTAGCTACTCATGTGGAAATACTTAGTTCTGTGGGTTATGAATTTAAAAACAAGCTAAATAAGAGGAAACTTGATTAAGGTTTATAATTCTGTTAAGGAAATGAATAAGTTGAATTATACAACTATATTTCCCCATAGAAACCTAGTTTTAACTTCCAATAAAAAGTTTTTGTAGGTAGAATTAGTGAAATATTATTTTAGTGATAAAGTAGCTAACCTTTTCGCTGCTAAATTTGATCTATCTCGAGTTTAGCAGCAAAGTCCTTGCTAAGCTCAAGTATTTTTGAGCATGGATTTGAAAAATCTCTGCTGAATCAACTTTTGAACATGTTTGAATTTCATGAACATGTGATGACATCTATTATGAATATAATTCAGTTAAACTTGAGCACTTCTCTCTCTCTCTTTTCATCTGCCAGCAAAGATTGGTCGATTGGTAGAGCCTCTGCTACTAATGGCTCGCAAAAAGTTAAGCAAGTTTGAGTGTGGTTAGTAGTTGGAAGGGATGAATTGTTCAATGCTGTCGGTACACTCTCCCTCGATGAGTCTTTGGACTCCCTGGAGGTGTCACATAATAATAATAATAATAATAATAATAATAATAATCCGCTATTTGGAGGAAAATATTGCTTTTTCACATAGTAGAAGAAATCTCCCAGCCAATGTTACAAAGTGTGTGTTCAAACAGTTTTCCCAGAGATAGTAAAAAAAAAAAAAAAATAATAAAGCAATCGAAGCAATGAATTATAATAGCATGTCCATTACCTGGTGACATCCACTCATGAAAGGGTGCTTCCCAACTCTCCCTGGTTCTTCCTGCAACCTAAAAAAAAAAAAAAAAAACACTAAGCATTATAAGCATTACTGCATATGTTCAAACACTTATTTGAAGAGAAGAAAATGAGAGATGATAGAGAAAGAGTAGATACATATGTAAATATCGTACAATGACTAAGATTTGAAAGGATGATAAAAGTGATTTTTGCATAAAAATACTGAGCATAATTTTCAATAAAATATAACTTATGTGTTTTTGAACAATTTTGATTAACCTTGAATTAAAAGCAAATAGCCTAAAGTTTTGCATGTTATTTTTTATTTAAATTATAGAAGAAAATAAGTCAGCAAGGATAGTTTGGCTGGCTTCTGTTTTATCAGCTGGGAAAAGGTTAATCATGTAGTGGAGTAACCTTTCTAGTATTGTGGTTGCAAATAACTTTAAGCAAACTGAAGAGACTTTAGAACATTAATTTAGTTTAGAGCATTAAGAAAGCATGTAGTACAACTGATATCACTTATATGTACAATACTTTATTCTGAATTATTGTTTTATTTACACAGGCATAACATTTTTTATTGTGAACAGTTGGCTTTGTTTTCTTGACTTCAATTTGACACTAAATCATCTTTTGCATACTACTTAGCATATTTTTAGCATGAATATACTACTTAGCATATTTTTCTAACATCCATCTGGTCACAATTTTATATGAGAATTTTTAATAATCGTAATACTAATTTTTCTTTCTCTAGTTCAGAAAGTGAAATTTCTGCAAAAGTAAAAGGTAAGATCATAACCTTAAATTCCAGAGAATTCAACTTATATTATTTTTTATTTATTTATTACTTATTATTATTATTATTAACATCCGACCTCCATGAAGTCAGAGACTCATTGTGAGCAGTACACACTATCACACACTAAGCTCATCCAATTGTGCCTTAAACTGATTCACTGTGTCTACATTCACAACACACTCAAGCAGTGCATTCTACTCACCAATCACTCTCCATGTAAAGAACCTGCTCCTCACACCCTCCTTATAGTTTCTAGGGATGGTGTTTTGTTTTACCCCCCCCCATTCTTCTATGAAAATTCTCTTCCACTCAACTTCTCATTCCATGCTATAGCTCCAAGCTGTCTCCTAAGCTTGTCATAATCACCTGCCTTGTACCTCCTCCTAAATTAAAGATGCCAAGAAATTATATTCTTGGTTTAATCCTTTATCCAAGTGTAAGCAAAGTTTGCGCATGAAGTAACTTCACAACTCGTATATAGAGGCTAATAACTTCACATCACTTGCCTTAGTATCCCATAATGCAAAGTACGGACATGTATAATGCTGTGCATTATGGGAAGTGACCGTATTGGGAGCCAGCCCCAGTAGTGATACCAAGGTTGAAGTAATGCAGAAGTCATATTTCAATATACAAGTAGCCAAAAGGCATTGCACCTTATTACTAAAATACTGTGGGTTAGCAATAGATGTTGAAAGTTTTTCCACTTTTTTATACTCTAAATTAAAGGTGCCAAGAAGTTATATTCTTGGTTTAATCCTTTATTCAAGTGTAAGCAAACAAAGTTTACACATGAAGTAACTTCACGACTAAGGCAAGTAATGTGAAGTCATTAGCCTCTATATACTATTGCCACTTTGTAGTCTCGCTGCCTTTCTTTCTGCCGCACTTTACTTCCATTTCCTCATTTATACTTCCTTATCACTTATTTTTGCTTCTACATTCTTGCATTCTTTTACTCCCTCAGTCTCACTAGCTTTCATTCCATTTCCGTTTCTTTCACTTATGCTATCTTTCATTTTTCAGTCTGTTTCACATTCATTAATTCATAGTCTAATAAAATATCACACTTCCTACAAATTTCTACTTTCTCTTGTCTCCTGATCAGTCTCTCCACAAACCCAACTCTCAAATTTTGCCATGCATACATATTACACTTACAACATCAAACTATTTTTGAAAAGTCTATGTCGTTAACTGCACTTGATTTTCACAGCCCTTCCATAGCTGCACCAGTTGATACTTGTGTGGTTGACATTGTGAGTACTGCCATTGTATTCTGTTCAAAGAAGGCAAGATTCAAAATTTTAATTATTAAAGTTAGTAACAATTCCCCAAGGTCCAAAATAACACTTTAAGTTATCAAAAATCAACAATAGTATCCTAAAATTCAAGCACTATTGCCAATTATTATGCAAAATAGCACTTATCTTTTCCAGACTTCAGATTTATTCTCTTAATTACTTGAATGAATCACAAACTTTTTTTTTTTTTGATAAAATGTAGAATGGATATAAACGTCATTAAATAAGTATAATATGTTATGCATTGTTCAAGATTTAACTTTAATGAAGCCCAAGAAAATGTGTGTTTTTGTGCCTTTAGCTATTGCATGTGTGCATGCACATACTCACACACAATTTAACAGATAATAATCAAGTGATTTCATTTCATTCCATTCCATTTCTCAGTCGGAATTCTGATCTTCTTATCACTCTTAAAAGAGTTCATTAGCATTTCTTTTGTTGCATTGAACCCAGGAAGCATATTCATTTCTGATTTAATGATAAAATTTCTGATTTATATATTCATAGAGTTTTAGGTAAAGTCCTAGAGAGGGTTATTTACTAAGTGAATTCTTAGTAAATAATTCACCCTCTTCTGGATACATACAAGCATCCTTAAGGAGGTTTTTCATACACTGCTGCAAATGTGAGAACAGTATTCTGAGGTTGGACAGAAAATGGATTTATAGTAATAAGAACTAGTGTTATAAAGAAAAAGAATACCAAGATTTTTCGATGCTAAAAATGGTTCAGTGTCTCAAAAGAGGAAGATATCAGCAGTGTGCAGCAGGGCTCTGTTTTAGAACACTTATTATTATTCGAGACCTCCAAGCAGTCGACGGCTCATCATCACCAGCTGTCATACCTTCTCTTAAATTTATTCACACAGGATGCTCTTACTACTTCAAAAGATAAAATATTCTGTTCACTCACTGCTCTATGAGAGAAATATCCAGCTCTCACCCCCTTTCATAACCATGCACCAACTTAGCTTTCATGTTTCTGTGTTCTCTCCTCATCTTCCATATAAAGAAAAATATCATCAGTTGACATCCTATAATGGTGTTTTCAGAAATTTATAGATCTCTATCACATCACCCTTCTTTCTTCTGTTTACCAGTGTCTGCAGTCCTTTAGAAATGTCTATTCTCACTGTGTTCTCATAATCTGCATTACATAACCACAATATCATCTTTGTTAACTCTTCTTTGCACTCTTTTCTTCTCTATCTTCTAAGAACCTTGGAGACCAAATCTGTACATAGTAGTTCAAGTGCAGTTATGTCAAGACCTTTCTAAGAGGCAAAATGACCTCCTTATCCTTATATGTTTGTTTCAACATTGCAGTTATCCTCTTAGTTGTATTTGCAATTTTTATAGTTTGACCTTTGAACTTCAGTTTCTTATCTACCATAATCCCAAAATCCCTAGCCTCATTATTTTCTTGTAGTATAATCCCACCATTATAATATGTCTTTAGAAATGTCATCATGCCAAAATGCATAACTTTACACTTTCTGACATTGAACTGATAGCCATTATTATTTGTTCACACTTCTAGCCTATTCAAATCATTCTGTAAGTACCATATATCAGTAGCAGTTGTGATTGTCCTACCTATCTTTGCATCATCAGCAAACAGTTGAACATATTCTGTCAGCTCATTCCCATTATCATTAATGTATAGATTGAACAACAGTGGTCCAAGGACTGATCGCTGTAGTACATCATTGGTTACTTAAATCTTCTAGATTCCCATGTTCCATATACCGCTTTTTAATACCTATCCTTCAGCAAGTCACTTATCCAAGTCATTAATTTATATTCAAATTCCATATTCTCCAGTTTATGCAACAACCTTGCATTACATGCAAGGTTGTTGCATAAACTGGAGAATATGGAATCAAATGCCCTAACAAAGGTCCAACAGTATTATAGCACATTTATTTCTTTAATCCTACTCAACTGTAACATTAGCATAAAATATGAGCACATTACTTAAACAATGCCTCCCTGTAGTAAACCCATGCTGTTCTTTGCAAAGTGCTGCTTATTTGTGAACCCATTTTTGTATGCAAGTTCTTACTAACCTCTCTAAAATCTTCACCATCACTACAGAGATACTGTTAAGTCGGTAGTTGGACACATTGGTTTTTACACTACCCTTGTGCATTTGAACTATCATGTATTCTCTCCAGTCCAGTTGGATCTTACTTGAACTGATACTAAAGTTATACCAACATGTGAGGGTCCAAGCCAGTTTGGCTAAACATTTCTTTAGCATATGTGCTGATGTCCCATTTGGCTCTATTGTTGAATTGATATTCTGGTTATGCAACTGCTCTTGAACTTTGTTCCCATGCATTTCTATCTCTTCATCCAGTGTAATGGTAGTACTGTGCACCATGTTACGTATGCCTGATTGATAGATCTTAGCGGCATCATCATCGTATATTACGCTTTTGCGCAGGCCTATACATTTTACCGTGTAAGCTTCCATAACCAATAATCTCATGGAATAGGTTGGTTTCTCTTTATTCCCAGTAGTATCCCATGTCTGTCAAAGCATGTGTTAAACGAGACCGGTTTGCCTGCTTTGTGGGAGGAAAAATCCCAGGATAAACTGGGAAAAAAACCCTGCTGTCCATGCCCAAGCCCAGCTAACTTAGCCATGGCTGAGGAAGATCCTTAAGCTCCTCATGTCGTTGACGGGAATTGAATCTAGGACACTCCTTCCCCAGGCATATGGTTGTGGAGCGCATAGCCACTCGGCTAACCACGTGGACAGATCTTAGCGTAAGTACACAATATTTGAAAAATTTTATCTGCTTCTGACTCCAGGTTCCTCTCTGTATTGCAATGTCAGACTTCTTCAATCCAATGTTAGACCTAAAGTGAGGTTTTACTGATGTTGTCTGGCATCTGTTTTTAACCTGTTCTCTACTATATGTTAAGTCTTAAGTGCTGGGAGGAATTCATGTTGGATGCTTTGGTAAATTTACCAAAGTTTTGGAGACTATAATTTTAAGACCTTAAAGCCTGACTTCTCTGAATTAACTTTATGGTTATCCAACCCATACAGGGTACCATGTAAGGACATTTACTGCTATGGGCCTATCACGTTTATAATTGTGCTCTGATGATGCTGATTGGAAAATCAGCAAAATGTTAATGAGTTTAATAAATATATATTTTTTTCCTTTCTATTGGTGTAGTTTATACCATTAAACATTATTATGAATCATCTCTGACACCTAAGCCTTTCTGTGTATAGGAAAGGATTAAAAATACTACTTAATTCTTCTAGTATTTTCTATTTTCAGGGAGTACAATATGAAACTTGTAATACACACAAAGGCAAAACAAAACTATGTGAAATCTGTGGGTGGCCTGAAAGGTTCTTGCCCTTGACCATAAATGGCAACGCTGTCAGCAAGATTTTTTTTTTCTAAGTTGGTACCTCTGTCATGAACATCCATGTGAAACTGCAGATCATTTTATCAAGTAATTTGTTTTATACAGCTGTCGGAAGCCAAATTGTTGTCTGTATCCTTTGAAATGGATAAAATTGAGTATCATGCGGTTATAAAATTCTTTGTAAAAGAAGGTTTAACACCAAAAGAAATTCGTTCAAAGTTCATAATAGTTTATAGGCACACTTCTCCTTCATTTTTGACAATTAAGAAATGGGCTGCTGAGATTAAACACGGCCGTACCAGCCTTGAAGATGATCCATATGATAGACGTCCCAAATCTGTAACAACATCAGAAATCATTGATCACGATATGGTATTGGATGACCGGCGAGTCAAAGTACGTGAAATTGCTGAGACTATAGGCATTTCAAAAGAAGGTGTAGGATATATTTTGCATGAAGAATTGCAAATGAAAAAGCTTTGTGCAAGATGGGTGCCATGCAGATCAAAAATGCACTCGCATGAAAATCTCTGAACAGTACTTGGAGCGTTTTAACAACAATAAAACTAATTTTGTGCATCGATTTATTACTATGGATGAGACTTGGATTCACAGTAAACAGTAGTCAAAACAGTGGATAGAAGCCAGTTGTTCAGCATTGAAGAAGACAAGGTCATGGCATCAGTGTTTTGGGATGATAAAGGCATTTTGTTTATTATTATCTTGAAAAGGGTAAAACAACAACCAGGGAATATTGTTCTGATCTTTTAACCAGACTAGATGAAAAAATTCGTAAGAAAAGACCTGGTTTGCAGAAGAAAAAAATCATCTTTCATCAGGATAATGCACCTGCCCACAAAGGTTTGTTTTGGCAAAGGGAAAATTAAGGGATCTACACTATGAATTGTTGGCACATCCATCCTATTCCCCAGATTTGGCTCCCTCTGACTTCGATCTCTTCCCAAAACTAAACTCTTCCTTATCAGCATTTTTCTTTGAATCAAGAGGTTATAATAAATTTAGTTTAATCCTTTATCTAAGTGTGAGCAAACACAGTTTGCGCCTGAAAGTATCTTCAGGACTGGGGTAAGGTGGTTCAACACCGGGCAACCCGTTACAAAGGTGGAGCAAGCTGACATCACTCCTGTCTCAGTATCTCCCATAATGCAAAACACATCCCCTTGCTGATATGCATAATGTTATGCATTAAGGGAAGGGCCACTACCCAGACTAGTTTCGACCTTTATTGAGGTCTCTTCAGTGGGAGTCAAGCCCAAGTGGAGATACCAGGCAGAAGCATTAGCAAGCTCATCTCTACCTATAGGAGTTGGGCCTGGCTCCCACTGAAGATACCTCAATAAAAGTCGAAACTAGTCTGGGTAGTGGCCCTTCCCTTAACATAACATTATACATATCCGTAAGGAGATGTGTTTTGCATTATGGAAGATACTGAGATAGGAGTGATGTCAGCTTGCTCCACCTTTGCAATGAGTTTCCCAGTGTTGTACTACCTTACCCAAGTCCTGAAGATACTTTTAGGTGCAAACTGTGTTTGCTCACACTTGGATAAAGGATTAAACTAAATTTATTATAGTCTAATCAAGTGAAAAAAAAGAAACTTTCAGAATCAAGAGGTGATTGCAGCTGTAGAGGGGTATTTTGGAGATCTTACTGATAACCACTACAGGGACGAGATAATGGTGCTGGAGCATCTCTGTAATAAATGCATTAGTCTTAAGGTAGATTATGTTGAAAAATAAAAATAATTTTTAATTATAAATTTGTTTGTTTTGTTAGGCCGAGAACTTTTCAGACCACCCAAGTACATGGACAAAAAACTAGAGTCCTTACTGGTGGAGGGGGAGGAGGGGAGGGGGAAGACATCATGTGTGGGCACATGTTGGCACATGTTGGCAAGTTGACCAAAAAATGATTGAGAATGAAAAAGCTAAAATACTCTTGGATTTCAAAATCTTATTTCTAAACCTCTCAAAGTTTGTGCTATGTAATTAAGGCCACAAAAACATGGGATAGCACAAACTTTGAGAGGTTTAGAAATAAGACAAAACAAGCATATTGGAGACATCAACAAGAACAGAGAGGACAGTTCAGGGTTGGTATTCCATTTCTCCAACACTTATCACAATTTTGAATGTGATAAGAGCTCCATTCCGTACTTAGAAGAAGACTTCAGCTCCTGCAACATCAAAGAGGCTACAGTGGTAATCCATTCATAAAGTACCCTAAACAGATAAACAGATATCAAGGGATGATTCTGTGTGACATTTGGAAGTCACTCATCAGATCTCCAAACACATCGGAGTTTAATTTTTCCACAAACTATTGGGTGTATCTGCTGAACAATGACTGACCATGTACCAGAATCCACACGCCACATGTTTCTATTGTACTTGTGTAGAGATTGCCATCTTTTTTTTTTTTTTTTTTTCAGCATATGTACAATGCCCAATTTTTTGTGAAATATGGTGCAATGAAGAGAAATGTAGATAACGACCTGTGTGGGTCGGCTTACAATACACACTAAGAAAAATGCATTTGTCTGCTTGTTTCGTAATTAAAATGTCTAGAAAAGATAATTTTCCTTCATTCTCAAGTTCTAAGGTGAATTTGATTTTATGGTGGAAGGAGTTAATAGATACCAGAAAATCATATATCTCAACTACACTGTGTTTCCATATTATGAATATGTCGTCTACATATCGCCACCAAATTGACAGTTTAGGATTTGTAGATAACAAGACATCATTTTCAAACTTTTATATTTCTATGTTCATCCAGACCCAGATGAAGCCACTAGTGTACGTGTTGAAACTAGTAGGTGACAGGTTGTATTAAATCTTTACGACCAATAAACCCAGTGTTAGCTCTTTTTATTACATTAGTTTTGTGGTCGAAAATAACATACTCATCATTAGCACTATTCTGTAAAAAGCCACGATAAAGTCCTTTCAGTCAAGATATTTGAATCAAGTCTCTCTCTTTTTATGAAAGTGATATGTAGTGAATGGCATGCATTTACTAGTGTGAATGTATTTTATTCTTTCAACAAACAATAATTTCTTTAATCTTTCATGCTCATTATTAATGAAAACTAGGAATTAATTGAAATTAGACTTATTCAAATGAAATTTAGTATTTATGTGCAAAAATTAGCCATTGTTTTCTAGTCTTACCATATGCTATGTATTGATTTAATTATTCAGTAATTAATAATTTTTTTTCTAGGTGAGGCTAAGCGACGATCATTATCTATTGACAGCAATAACAGCAGTGATTCTAAAAAGTGTGTGAAAAGACAAAAATTTCACACTCCTGCATCACCAGTAAGTTTTTTTTTCAAGTTATAAATGAAAAGTTTATTTATATTCAGCTAAAACAGGTAATTTTATTACCTGTTTTTGCTTATTATCAAAGAAAAAAGTATTATTTTATATTTTCAAAATTAATTTTGTTATAAATTATTGCATGACTAATGGGTATTTAAGCATGCATATATTCAACTGTACAGCTACATATTTAATACAAGCCTCCACTCCTAATAAATAGCCTTGTCTGTCGTTACTTAAATATCATTTTAGCACAATTATTCCATTCTTAGAATATTTTCCTAACTGGTAAACTAGCTGGCGTCCAGAAACATTACATTTTTGGATGGAGTGAAGGATAATATATTCATCTTAAAATTTTTGCTCTATCAGCATATTACGAAAAGACACACTACACTTCTATTCAGTGAGTAACAGTGCTCTCCCATAATATTTATAGTTGGTTTTAGGAAGCCATAACTCTTAATTAGTATGTTGGAGCCTTCGCAGGATTCAGGTTGACATGTAAAAAAGGTTTAGGCTGGCAAATATTCATGTTCATTGTTTTTACACCATAGAGTCTGAACACCCCACAAGAATAAAATAAACATGATAATTTATTAAGTTGCAGTTATTTTGATGGATTTCAAATGGCACCCTTGAAGCACAGAAATGCTTATAGCACATTGGTGCCTTATACAGGCAAGGATTAAAGAAAAGGAACCTTTTGATATTTTTCTTGAAAATTTGTAGGTTGTAGTTGGTGAACACTGAGGAAATCTTTCCAGAGAATAGAGGCAGATGGATTGTAAGAGGAAGAGGAGAAGCAGGCTCACTGTGCTTGCAGTTGAACTGTAAAAAGGATGTTGGGTAATGGCTGCCCATAATTAATCAGGCTTAGTAGAATATAATGGAATAATTGATATCAGTTCATCAGAACAGCACCCCATGGAACTAACTATAGAAAAGATGAAAGGCCGAAACAGACCATCTGTGAAATGAGATAGCCTTGAAGTGAATCACTGAGAGAGTAATGATTAATCAGCCAAACTGCTTCCCTCTGGAGACAATATCAAGAACTTTCAGGGAAGTTTTTGGTGCACCACCAAAAATTGTTTATCATCAAAAGTAAGGGAAGGTGAATTTGAATTTTTTAGAGGGAAAAAAAAAGTCCAGACTTTGTTTTGATAGTATTGAAGGTGACCAGGTTTCCTTGCTGCATTGATAAATGGTATGAAGGTTTGTGTTTAAAGTATACTGGTTCTTGATGCTTGGGATGTTTCTGCAATGCAAATTTTGTCAAATGAGTAGGAGGAAGAGAGGAAGGCCATTGCTATAGGTAGAGTTATTGGACATTCCTGCATTAGTGGAGAAATTCAAAGAGAGTAAACCATCCATCATGACATGCAGTGATATACCAGAGAGAGAGAGAGAGAGAAAGAAATTTGGCTATCCAGTTACTGTGAGTAGAAGAATAGGCGATTTAATGAGTAAGCCTTGTTGCCAAACATGATCAAATGCTGTGGATATGTCAAGAGCAATAGCATTGGTACTTCCAAGCTTTATCTGATGAATATCCACAACAGATCTCTAACTATACATTATCCACAGCAGATCTAGTCTACATCCAGCAATGTAGACTAGATCTGCTGTGGATCTAGAGTGGTGGAATCCATACCAGTGGTCACTGATTAACTGGTGGTAAAAAAAAAAGTGAAAAGGGGAAAAAAATATGCTTACTTTGATGTCATGTCATTGATAGATGGCAGTTGAGCATAAAAGAGTGCATAGATGATGCAAGTTGGATGTTAGTTTTAGAGCACATATTTCTGATGAAAGACAACAGAAGGCATGTGACACACTGGTTCTATAGTAGAATGAAAGAAACTTTCATTCTACTATAACAGATGTTATGGCCCCCTTGGGGTCATAACATCTGTTATAGTAGAATTAAACTCACTGCAAGGGGTGAGTTTAATGCATCAAAATCAGGTTTGGATTTGCTGATAGGCATTTTGCATTTGATGTATATACACTGCTTGAAAAGAAGTATACTGATGCCCCAATTGGCAAGGTGCATTGTGCCATGTAACGAGTCGTGTTGGTAGCTGGTGTCAACTGGAGAAACATGATGCTCCCAAGTCAGTGCAACTGTGTCTGGGTGAAATGGCTGTGAGAAGAAAATTGATGGAGTTTGAAAGAAGCATTGTAATAAGAGCCATACTGGGCCTATCTGTTCAGCAAATTGTTGACAAATTGGGCCATCCCAAGTCAATAATCAGTGATACCATACTGAGATGGAAGCACAGGGAGTCAACTGCAAGTGTCGCCCACAGTGGACCCACCACACTCACTGAATGTGACCATAGCTTGTTATGAAGGATAGTATGTAAAAACCACCATTCATCTGCCAAAATGTTGAATGCAGAAAAACATTCATAACTGAGACTCGCAACATCTGTCATGTTTTACCATCATTTTATATTTTGGTTTAAGCCAATAAGAATACAATTTGGTTGGCTAAATCCCAAATTGCCAGCCCATCAGATGGGTATAGTAGATGCCCAGTGAATGTCTCTTACCAGACTGTATCCCTAACTATGACATTTGGAAATGGTGATATGATGGTATTGTTCCTGTTTTCCTGGTTTGGCCTTGGAACCTCTGTTTGTAATGCTACGAACATTGAACTCCAAGAGGTATCTGAACATTCCGAACAGTGCAATGCTTTCTACTTTGGGCGTTTCAATGGAACTGACCATTGTCTCTTTCAGCAAGACAATGCATCATAAGGCTGCTGTAACTGCATGGTTTATGGACATCAAAGTCACCACACTTGATTGGCCTCCATAGAGCCCTGATCTCAACTGGAGTGTCAGTTGGGTTCAAGGGATATCCACTTCACAATAATCTGGGATTTCATTACAGTTTACAGGAAGAATGGTCTAAAATCCCATTGATCATTATCATACACTTGTGGAAAATATGCCCATAGGATTGCTGTAGTCATTGCAGCAAAAGATCCTACATCTTATTATGGTAGGTGCCATGGCTGTTTGTTCTTCACACTATGGTGTCCATTGACTTCTTTCCAAGCTGTGTATTATAGGCTAAGAATGTTATGGGAACTCTTGTTTGAAGCCATTTATGGTATGCTGACTTTGTTTTTTTTTCATATGCCTCTGTGTGTTTACTGTTCCATTGTCAATTGTCATGTAGTACCAAAGGCCATGAGATTGAGCATTTGAAGAAACAGTGGAGGAGAGAAGCTTGCACTGATTATTGTATAAATTACTGAGAAGAGAGTTGTCCTCTTCATTTACGAGGTGGTATCAAAAGGTTTTGAGAATGAGAAATTACTTTATTTATCTATGTTTACACACTATCACCTTCAAAATAGTCCCCTTGCATAGCAATACAGCACTCGCAGCGTTCCTGCCACTTCTGGAATGTGTCCTGGAAGTCTTCTTTTCGAAGCGTGTCAAGCACCTTCTGTAATTCGTGCTGGATCTCCGCAGCGGTGTCAAAACGGTGACCTTTGAGCTGGATCTTCATCTTCGGGAAGAGGATGAAGTCCGCAGGAGCCAAATCTGGCGAGTAGGGTGGGTGTAGAAGTGAGATCATGTTGTTTCCGGTGAGAAACTCACGTGTGAGGAGAGCTCGGTGACAGGGTGCATTGTCGTCATGGAGCATCCAGTTTTCCGCGTGCCATACATCCAGTCGCTTTTGCCAAATGTCCTCACTCAGATGCCTTAAAACCTGGTAGTAGAGCTCATATTGATGGTCTGGCTCCTGGGGACGAATTCACGATGCACAATGCCGCGAATGTAGAAAAAGACGATGAGCATGCACTTGGTCGAGCGCCTTTTTCGGTCGTGGAGATGATGGACTCTTCCACTGTGAAGACCGTTGCTTCTTCTCAGGGTCGCACCCATACACCCAAGTTTCTGAATGTTGAAAGTTTATTTTTCACTTGGTTAGAGTATAATAAATTTAGTTTAATCCTTTATTCAAGTGTGAGCAAACAAAGTTTGCGCCTGAAAGTATCTTCAGGACTGGGGTAAGGTGGTACAACACCAGGGCAACTCCTTGCAAAGGTGGAGCAATCTATCAACACTCCTATCTCAGTATCTCCTATAATGCAAAACACATCTTGCGGATATGTCTAATGTTATGCATTAAGGGAAGGGCCAGCTTGCTCCACCTTTGCAAGGAGTTTCCCTGGTGTTGTACCACCTTACCCCAGTCCTGAAGATACTTTCAGGTGCAAACTTTGTTTGCTCACACTTGGATAAAGGATTAAACTAAATTTATTATACTCTAACCAAGTGAAAAATAAACTTTCAACATCTTTCTCTAAATCCAGAGTAATTTATTAAAAAAGGGTGGCACACCATTTGGCAACTCCTATAGGTAGAGATGACCTGCTAATGCTTCTGCCTGGTATCTCCACTAGGGCTTGGCTCCCACTGAAGAGACCTCAATAAAGGTCGAAACTAGTCTGGGTAGTGGCCCTTCCCTTAAAGCATAACATTAGACATATCCACAAGGAGATGTGTTTTGCATTATAGGAGATACTGAGATAGGAGTGTTGGTAGCTTCCTCCACCTTTGCAAGGAGTTGGCCTGGTGTTGTACCACCTTACCCCAGTACTGAAGATACTTTCAAGCGCAAACTTTGTTTGCTCACACTTGGATAAAGGATTAAACTATTATTATTATTTCACCCAAGTTTCGTCACCGGTAATGATCCTCGACATGAAGGACGAGTCATCCACGGTACGCTGACGGAGTTCTTGGCAGACTTCAACACTGTGTTCCTTCTGCTTCTGGGTCAGCAGCCTGGGGACGAACTTGGCAGTAACACAGTACATGTTCAGATCACACGTGAGGATTGCCTGGACTGTTCTGTATGACACATCAACAACGGCAGCAATGTTGTGGAGTGTTCTTCGACGACCTTCATGCACAAGTTGCCGAATGGTTTTGACATTTTCAGGAGTTGAGCTCGTTGAAGGTCCTCCTGATCTCTCATTGTCTTCCAGTGATGTTCTTCCGCTCTTGAAGTGCGCATGTCACTCAAAACACCTCGAACGACTCATTGCAGCATTGGCGTAAACTTGCCGAATCATGTCAAATGTCTCTGTGGTAAATTTGACCAGTTTCACACAGAATTTCACATTCGCTCTTTGTTCTAACTTGCTGTCCATGATGAAATCGCAGAAATGGTAATGCACGTGGTCAGAATAGCACTAGCTGCACAGCTCCCGATGTACACAGGCTGATGTCTTTTGGCACACTGACTTATGAAGGTTGGTGCTCCCTGTGATTGTGCATGCAGCCTTGTGCTGCCATCTGTTGGCATGTTACAAAACTAGTGTCGAAACTTTTTGATACCATCTCGTGCATCTGGATGGCAAACTATTTAAGAAAAGATCAAGAGAGTGGAGATAGTTATCTAGTATTCTGGTTGATAGTTGAACAGTGTACGTTAGATCATAGCTTGCAGCAAATAACTCTTTCACATTTCTTTCTGTTTGATATTTGGAATTTAAAATTGAAGTGGATATGTGGACAGTAACCAACAAAGATGATTTCACTATCTAATAGTTGGACTGCAGATAATCAATCTTCAAAGGCAACTAATCAAAGAGAGAGCAGAGTGATTTTCAGAATTTTCATAGTACTAGTGCATAGAAAACAAGAAATCATTATGCTGGGGGGGGGGGGAAGAATTCTAGAATTGTCATTTTGGCACAGAACATTAAATCACACAAATTCACAAATACTGTCCTTTTTTGGACAGTATTTGTGTATTTGGACAGAAGAAATCATACAGATAGTATAGACAGTCTGGAATACTGAACTATATATTATCTAGACTAGGGGTTCTCAACCTTTTCCAGTGGCATACCACTATATTTAATTCAAGATATTATATGTACCAGTAAGCAAATCTGTTTCCGTACCACCCGGCAGTGGCTCACTTACCACCAGTGGTATGCGTACCATAGGTTGAAAATCCCTGATTTAGACTATCTCTTGAGTTAAGTCAGAAATAGAGACTAATTATCTATAAGTGATGATGTGTATCATTTAGATTATTTAGTGCAGGATTTCTCAAACTATTCCTACGATGGAATGGAACACTTCACAAATCCTGAAATTTTAATGGAACACCTTGTTTAGAGTCAATTGCATCACAAAAATGTGATAGCTCGCACTACAGGCATGCCAGGCTGCAGCGCATTGCATTGACCTTGCTTGTAACAGCACGTTTCCTAGAATAGATACCTCCGTACTTCACTTGCACTCAGAGGTGTCAACAACCGTGGGTGACTGTCAGCCAGTGGTTGAGTCAAGGCCAGCGTGCGCTGCCCTTAATAGCACAATCTGCACCAAAATGAGGAGCGTCTGATTTTCAAACATGTTTGAACTTGTCATAGCATTTAAAACCATTCCAGGCTCATATTAATTTTGATAGTGTTTCATGGAACACCAGTGTTTTTTTTTAAATTTAGTATTATTATTATTCTTTTATGGCAGTTTTTTAACCACACCAATACTATAATTGTTTGTTCTGTTCATGGTTGATTTTGGTGATTAGTTGAAAGAAAGTGAGTGTGGAGGGGAAGGGAGGAGGACATAAGTAGGATCCTTGAACCTTCCATCCTTCTCAAACTTCTCTCCATTGTTACAGCAAGATTACACATTAGCTGGTTCAAGAAATTTCCTGTTATGTTATCATCAGGTTTTGGTCATTTACTATCTGGTGGCTGGCCAGTAGAAGTGTTTTTTCCTTGAATGGAAAGGTTTTGGTTCACTACAGTATATCTGTAATGCCCTTGAAAGATATGACTCACACTGTATGAAAAAGGGGAAGGGGATATAGAAACCCTAACTGAAGATAGGAGTTGATTTATATATATATATATATATATATCATCATCATCAAATTCCTGCCATGTACCCTCAAGGGGTGTACAGGATATGATAGCACTACATGAAAAAATTACATCATGACTAACTTCCTACCTACAATTTTCCTCCAAATCAGTCTGTTACTTGTCAAGACTCCAACATTATCAGATCTTATATTTCTATCGTCTAAGGCACGTTGTACCGTATCAATCCACCTATATCTTGGTCTTCCTCTGGGTCGTTTCGCTGCCAACCTGGCAGAGAACACTTTTTTGCTAATCTTTCTTCGCCCATTCTGTTTAAGTGACCATACCACCTGAGATTAGCTCTGCTAACACATTCCTGGATGCTGACAATGTTAAGTTCTTTCCTAATATCCTCGTTTTTAATATGATATTGCCATTGATGCCATCTGTTAATGCCCATAATCTTTCTCAGGACTCTCATATCTGCGTTCTCTAGTATTTGGTCATGTGTTTTACTTCTGACCCAGCTCTCAGATAAATAAGTTAAAACTGGTTTGAACACTGTCTTGTATACAGCTAATTTAGTGTTCTGACTAATTTCTCTCTTATTCCATATGAATTTATTCAAATGACTTCCCACCATACCAGCTTTGCTGATTCTGTTGTCTATTTCTATATTTAATTTACCATCTTCAATAAAAATCGTGCCTAAGTAACTGAAATGTTTTATTTGTTCCACAGGTTCTCCATTCACAACACAGTTGACATTTTCAATGATTCTGCTTATTTTCATTGTCTTTGTCTTTCTATTGCTGACCTTCATACCATGTCTATTACAACAGCTATTCAATTTAGTCAGAGAATCTTGCAGACTTGTAGCGGATTTATTTAGAAGTATAACATCATCCACATATAGCAAAGAGCTGACATTAACTTCTCCAATTTTGATATCATGTTTAATACCACTTTCCTTCATAATGTGATCCATATAGATAATGAATAACAGAGGGGATAATGTACATCCTTGTCTCACACCAGATTTACCATTAAACCATCTTCCTGTACTTCCTTCAATTCTAACTGCTGACTTACAACTGAAATAAAGACTAAGTATTGCTTGATATAATGCCCTATTGACACCATAAAACTGTAGCGTATTGAATAGCTTCTCTCTTGGCACCTTGTCATATGCCTTTTCCAAATTGACAAAACTTAAATACAGATCTTTGTTATATTCCCATGCTCTATTGACTATTTGTCGTAAACTGAAAATCTGATCCTGACAGCCTCTGTTTTGCCTGAATCCAGCTTGTTTGTTCTTCACCCAGCTTTTCTTCCACAATTCTTCTCAATCGTTTCTCAAGTATACTTGCATAGATCTTGCCAGGAACACTTAGTAGGGAAATACCTCTGTAATTCTCACACTCAGTTTTATTTCCCTTTTTATATATGGGTACTATGAGAGCTCTACTCCAATCATCGGGAATTCGTCCCTCTGTCCAGGCTTTCTGAACTATGCAGTGCAGCCATTGTAAGAATTTTATACCACCATACTTCAGCATTTCTGGTCAAATATCATCTACTCCTGCTGCCTTTCCACATTTTAAGCCTTTGATGGCTTTTTCTACTTCAAGTATGGATATATATTCCTGACTGCATGTCTGGTCAGTGTTTTTTACCACGGCGCTATCATCACTGCTTGTTTCATTTAGCAGTTTTTCAAAGTAATTACTCCATACTTCAAGGATATCTTTTTCTTCTGTTTTCATGTCACCTTTATCATCTCTAACTCCTTTTACAGCACTCTTTCCTCCATTCCTAAGCTTCTTCAACAACCTTCAGAATATTTTGCCACTGTCTTGATATTTATTTTCTATGTTCTTGCCAAAGTCCTTCCATGACTATTGCTTAGCTAGTTTTACACAGTGTTTAGCTTTCTTACATTTGTCTCTGTATTCTCTAAGAGCACAAGCTGATTTATTTGCCAGGAACTTTTGATATGCTTTCTTCTTTTTCTTCACTGCCTGTTTAACTTCCAGTGTCCACCATGGAGTTCTAATTTTTCTATCCTTGCTGACAACTTCACCACATGCCTCTCTAGCTGAATCAATCAGGGCTTTCTTCAAGGCTTGCCACTGAATCTCCAAGGTTTGATTCCTGTTCTCAAACTCTTTCATTTTTTCTTCAATAATCTTTGTGTATTTTAGTCTATAGTTCACATCTAAGAGTTGCTCAACTTTTATTCGCTTTAAAACTTTTTACATGTTATTCTTTTCAATATGAAATTCAATTTTATCCTGCTCAAGACTAAATAGTGATCACTTCGAATTTCAAATCCTCTGTACACTCTGGTGTCTTGCACCAGGGAGAAAACATCACTATCAATAATAACGTAGTCAATGAGACTTTTCTTATTCCTTGTCTCTTGTCTCCATGTGAATTTGTGCACATTTTTATGTTGGAACATGGTGTTAGTAATAACCAGTCCATGTCCTGAGCAGAAATCCAACAGATATTTACCATTATTATTAGCTTTGCTCTTTTCTCCAAATTTTCCCAAAATATTTTTGTATGTCTCACAATCATTTCCTACTCTGCTATTTAGATTCCCAACAAGGACTTTTACTTTTTCTTTTCAAGAAAACTTTTACTTTTTCATTGTGTCAGTTGCTTTTTCTAAAGCATCAAAAAATTCCTCCACTTCCACCTTAGTAGAACTGTCTGTGGGACCATAGGCACAAATAAGTCTCATTGTCCAGTTCCCCATTCTCATATTTGCCCAATATATATATATTGACTCAGTTACTTTTGATACATTTAGAAAGATATTTAATGACTAAAAAACCGAGAATTAATTAAAAGCTTTAATGATAAAAAACACAACTAGTTTCGACTTTTTACAGCCTTCATCAGGTATATCTTTTTAGGAAGAGGAAACATTAATAAAACTGAAGATACTAAAAAACTGAGAAGCACAGATAAATTGCAGTACATAATTGAAATAAAAAACATTGTATTAACATTCAAGTTGTTCTATTTTACGTGCCATTGTTCGTTGTATGCATGATAGAAGACTCTCGAGAACGCCAGTACGAATAACAGCAGTATGACTGTCTGGATGTTATAGCTTACATTGTTGTATAAATGTTCAGGATTAGGGACGATCTCCCTGGATTCCACTATATTTCTTTGAAATTCATCATGGCAGCAGAAAATGTTTTCAGGTCTATCCCAGGAAATTGATGACCTCATGATGAAAATCATCATGAGGATCGTTAGAGAAGAGAATATGGCTGTATAAGGCACTGGCATGTGATCTTTTATGGGAGGCATCTCTTTTATGTTCCTCCATAAAAGAGACATCTCCCATAAAAGATCAATAGACTTATTAGTTTGACCATAATAAGGAACATTACAGTCACACCATAGTTTATATACGTCATGATATTTCAAATTGTGATGCTTAGGATGGCTTATAAGAGATCGGATTTTTGGAAGTGTAGTGAATAACGTCCTGATGTTGTACTTCTTTTAAGGTAGCATCTCAATCCCATACACAGTTCAGTCTCCCAAAAATTGGTTAAAGTCATTAAGAAGTACAACATCAGGACGTTATTCACTACACTTCCAAAAATCTGATCTTTTATAAGCCATCCTAAGCCTAAGCATCACAATCTGAAATATCCTGGTGTATATAAATAAACTATGGTGTGACTGTAATGTTCCTTATTATGGTCAAACTAATAAGTCTATTGAACTTTGTATGGAGGAACATAAAAGAGACATCTCCTATAAAAGATCACATGCCAGTGCCTTATCCAGCCATATTCTCTTCTCTAACAATCCTCATGATGATTTTTCAAGGTCACTCAATTTCCTGGGATAGATCTGAAAACATTTTCTGCTGCTGTGATGAATTTAAAAGAAAGATAGTGGAATCCAGGGAGATCATCCTTAATCCTGAACATTTAAACAACAATTTAAGCTATAATATCCCTGATAGCCATACTGCTGTTATTCGTACTGGCATTCTCGAGAGTCTTCTATCATGCATACAACGAACAATGGCACGTAAAATAGAACAACTTGAATGTTAATACAATGTTTTTTATTTCAATTATGTACTGCAATTTATCTGTGCTTCTCAGTTTTTTAGAATCTTCAGTTTTATTAATGTTTCCTCTTCCTAAAAAGATATACCTGATGAAGGCTGTAAAAAGCCGAAACTAGTTGTGTTTTTTATCATTAAAGCTTTTAATTAATTCTCGGGTTTTTAGTCATTAAATATCTGCCTAAATATATATATATATATATATATATGTATTTATCCCACACATGAAAGATAGGAGAACCTATAGCACATTAGTGCTTTGTGTGAGGTGCAGGTAAGGATTGAGAATAAGAATATTGACATTTTTCTTGAAGAGCTGGAGGTTGAAGCTGTTGAAGTTGAAACACATTATGAGGAATTTTATCCAGAGGACAGAGGTAGATGGAAAAAAGGCTGAAGAAGAGAAGCACATCCGATGTGTTTGCAGTTGTTCTGAAAAAAAAGACATTGGGCAGTTGCTGCAGTTTTAAGAGGCCCAACAGTAAGTGAAATAATGATGTTTGCCAATTGTCCATGAAAGTACCTGTAGAATAGATACAGCGCTGGAACATTACATCTATGTGTGTGTGTGTGTGTGAGAGAGAAAGATTGAAGTAAGCCTGTGAGGGAAGGGGTCATCAATGAGTCGAATTGCTCTATGAGGGTGGTCTGAAAAGTTCTCAGCCTAACAATGAACAAACAAATTTATAATTTCAAAATTATTTTTATTTTTCAACATAATCTCCCTTAAGACTAATACATTTATTCCAGTGATGCTCCAGTGATGCTGATTAAATAAATAAGGAATAAATGTATTCCTCATTTATTTATTTCACTTAAGTGAAATAAATAAATGAAGAATATGATAATGGCATATGCAAATTACCCCTCTACAGTTGCAATCATCTCTTCATTCGAAGAAAAATGCTGACCAGCGAGGAAGAGTTGTAGTTTTGGGAAGAGATAGAAGTTAGAGGGAGCCAAATCTGGGGAATAGGGTGGATGTTCCAACAATTCATAGTGCAGTCCCTTAATTTTCCCATTGCCAAAACACCTTTGTGGGCAGGTGCATTGTCCTGATGAAAGATGATTTTTTTCTTCTGCAACCCGGGCCGTTTCTCACAAATTTTTTCATCTAATCTGGTTAAAAGATCGGAATAATATTCCCTGGTTATTGTTTTATCCTTTTCAAGATAATTAATAAACAAAATGGCCATTGGGCGGCCCATACATAAGCATTGTGATACTGCAGCACTCCCAAGGAAAAAATGAAAAAATTAAATTTTGTTTGTGTTTATAAATAATAACAATGCTTACAACATTATATAAATGCAGTTCAACATGTTAAAAGTTACAGCTTAAGTTTCGACATTGATTGAATAGTTAATAATTGGAATTGTTCAATTAACACTTTAGATTACAAAACAAATACACTGCGATCTAATGCAGTGCCCATATTATTACATTCAACCGATTGCAGCCAGACTTGCCAATATTTGTTTGTGCTTCTCATTTGCACGTAACTAGTGAATCTGACACTGCTCTTTGGGCAGTGTATAGTATGCTTGCATGCGTTATTTCTGTGAGATACGAAAGGCTGAATTATTTCTTGCAATCTTATTTTATTTTGTTAAAATAGCATATAATTATTTATTTATTATAGATACAAGGCTGAATTATGACGAGTGTCACTGTTGAAAATATGAAAAGAATTATATTGTTTGAAGTATGGTTACACGAAACAAATACGCTGCGATCTAACGCAGTGTGAGAGTGATCACGTCATTTGCAGGTAGACTCGCCAATATTCGTTTATGCTTGACACTGCTCTTTGGACAGTGTATCGTATACTTGCGCTTGTTATTTCTGTGAGATACGAAACTTTTATTATTGGCGTTTGTTCGTTGTGAGGGCGAAATATTTTTAATAAAGCAATTTTTTAACATATAAATTTATTTATTAATAAATTGGTTACTGATTAGGAAAAAAAGAATTTTTTTAACATTTTAGTTTGTATGTGCAGCACCCCCCACTTAAAATTTTTACCGGCCATCACTGAAAATGCTTTTAGCATCCTAAAACACCTTTCCTGCTGATAGAAGACACTTGGTCTTCTTTAGCACCGAACAACCAGCTTCTGTCCACTGTTTTGACTACTGTTTGGATTCTGGTGTGTAATGGTGAATCCAAGTCTCAGCCATAGTAATAAATTGATGCACAAAACTTGGTTGTGCATCAATTTATTATTCAGAACTTGGTTGATTATGCTAGAGGGGACATCAAAATCTTTGAGGCGTTGAAGTGGGGGCATGATCCAAAAAAGGTTTGGAACTAGTGGCTTAGAAGGAATGATAAAGGTGACATGAGAACTATAGATAATGATATCATTGATGTATGGAGTAATCACTTCAAAAGATTGCTAAATGAAATAAGCAATGATATGATAGAAAACATTCAGCAGGCATGCAATCAGTAATACATACCTATACTTGAAATTGCAAAAAGCCATCACAAACCTGAAATGTGGGAAGGGAGCTGGAGTAGATGATATTCAACCAGAAATGCACAAATATGGAGGTATAAAAGTTTTACAGTGGTTGCACTGCATAAATCAGAAGGCCAGGACTGATAGTTGAATTCTTGATGATTGGGATAGAGCTCTCATAGTACCCATCTGTAAAAAAGGGAAATAAAACTGAATGCGAGAATTACAGAAGGATATCCCTACTGAATGTTTCTGGTAACATTTATGCAAGTAGGACCGGCACATAGTATTTTTCTTGTGTGTGCGATTAATGTTCAGCGCCTTTCCAAAAAAGTTTTTTTTGAATAAAGTGTGAATAAAATGAACAGGAAACAAAAAACACATGAAAACCACTTTACAGTATAATGTTACCTATGGATTAGTCCTACTTATACAAATTTTTTCAAGTTATATAAATTTTTAAAATAATATAAAACAGTAATATAAAGTTAAGAGATTTATTCAAATATTCTTTACATTAATTTTGCTAAAAGGGACTCATCTGGCTTTCATTTTAGCAAAATCCTAGAATGTTTTGCATTGGACTCGAGAGTTCGCTGATTATTTTGTGTCGCTGACGCCACCCTAACAGCCCGCTAATATCATCATCATTAGTGTTCTGTCTCTTGACAGGTCCAATTGTATAACTCAGCAGATTCTCTTCCCCCAATTTCCTCTGTCTCTTGCTTCCTCCTTCATTTCTCATTATATCATCAAGCTTCGTTAGTCGTCTTCTTTCTCGTGGTCGCTTTCCTTCGATTTTCCCTTCTATCATTCTTTTCAGTAGGCTGTCTCCTCTTAATACATGTCCTATCCAGTTATGCTTTCTTCTTCTTATGGTCTTTAGTAAATTCCTTTCTTCTTCAACTCTTTGTAATATTTCTTCATTGGTGATTTTTTCAGTCCACTTTATTTTCTCCATTCTTCTCCATAACCACATTTCAAATGCCTCCAACATTTTAGCTTCTTTCTTACTAATTGTCCATGTTTCTGACCCATATAAGGTCATACTCCAAATATAGCACTTAATAAGCCTTTTCTTTAGAATTTTATTCATTTTATTAATAAACAAATTTTTCTTGCTATAAAAGGCATATTTTCCTTTGTTAATTCTTTCTTTTATTTCCATGTCACATTTTCCATTTTCTTGTATTATACTACCAAGGTATTTTGTCTCACTTGCTCTACACTTTCTTCATTCATCATCACCTTGATACTTCCTGGTTTCCTGGAGACTCTCATCACTTTGGTTTTCTTTGTGTTAATTTTCATACCATATTTCTTGCATATATTTTCAAATTTTTGCATTAAGTGCTGTAGTTCATCTTCGGTATTAACTAATATTGCTTGATCATCTGCAAATGAAATATTTTGTATTGTTCTTCCTCCAATAGTGATTCCTCCTTCCTCTTCATAAAATGCTTCTTTTATCATTTTTTCTGCAAATATATTGAAGAGCGTTGGTGACAGGCAGCATCCCTGTCTTACACCTTTGCCAATCACACATTTTTTAGTTTTTCCTACTTTTGTCTTTATTATGGCTGTCTGGTTCATATATAATTCAGCTATTAACCTTAGGTCTCTCCAATCTAATCCTATTTTGCGTAATATTTCCATCAGATTTTCCCATTTCACCATGTCAAATGCTTTTTCAAGGTCGATGAAACAAATAGAAACTTCTTTATGTACTTCTATATTCCTTTTGCATATGGTCCTCATTATTCCAATTGCATCTCTGGTTCCTCTGTCTTTTCTAAATCCAAATTGATCATCCCCAGAAAATACTCTACTCTATTATACAATCTTTGATTTAATATTCTTAGCAGTACTTTAGAGGCATGTGAGAGTATGCTTATAGGTCTGTAGTCACTGCACTTAGCAGGATTGCTTTTCTTTTCAATTGGTATAAGAATACTCTCTGTGAAATCTTTAGGCCATACTCCTGTTTTGTAAATGAGGTTGCAGAGTTTCCATGTTTCTGTTATACCTTTGTTCTCCAGTTGTTTTAAGATTTCACTAGGTATTCCATCCATTCCTTCCATCTTTCCACTTTTTAATTCCTTAATTGCTGTTTCTACTTCTCTCTTTAGTATTTCAGGACCTCTTTCTTCTGTTGAGATTTCATTTTGCTCTTTCAATTCAATTTTTGTTGGTCTTTCATTTTTTGCATAAAGTTCTTCGATGTATTCCTTCCATCTTTCGCCCTGTTTTTCAATATCATAAATCAGTTTTCCTTGCTTATCTTCTAATGACAGATTTCTTATGCTTTTTTTGATATTTGTAATTTCTTTTGCTTTTTCAAACATTTTTTCATATTGCCCCCTTTTTTTCCATTTCTTCAATTTCTTTACATTCTGTTTTTAACCATTCCTCTCTTGCTTTATCAGTTTCTCTTCTCAGTTCATTATTTAATACTTTGTATTTTCTTCTTCCCTCTTCAGTGTTTACATTTTTCCATCTTCTTCTTTCTTCTATTTTTCTTATAATTTCATTTGTAATCCATGGCTTTTTAATTCTTTTCCCTTCCATAAAACCTATCTCTTCAGCAGCTGTTTCATATATCAAGTTTTTCAGTTGATTCCATTTTGCATTAACATCCATAGTTTCTTCAGATATATTCTCTTTGTTCCTTATTTTATTTTCCTGTTCTTCTCTGAATTTCCTACCTGCATCTCCTTTGAGTTTTTCTAGGTTCCACCTTTTCTTGCTTTTACCTTTGTTTATTTTCTTATATTGTATTCTTAATTCCATAATAAGCAAATTATGGTCTGAGTCAATATCCGCTCCTGGATATGTTGATATCCTTTTTACACTGTTTCTGTACCTGTTTTGTATTAACATATAATCAATCTGGTATCTTGCGATATCACCTGGCATTTTCCATGTATATCTTCTTCTCTTTGGAAGTTTAAACCAAGTATTACCAATGATTAGTTTGTGTCTTTTACAAAACTCTATAAGTCTTTCACCTCTCTCATTCCTTTTTCCAAGGCCATATCCTCCTGTTATTCTCTTCTCTACCTTTTCACCTACCACCGCATTTGTCTCCCATCCAGATGGTACATCTTTTAGTTCTGTCTTCTTCCATTATCTCTTCTATTTGATTATATATCTCTTCTATTTCATTTTCATCATGGTCACTTGTGGGCATATATATCTGTATAATCATTATCTCCACAGGCTTTGCTTTCAGTTTAATCATAATCACCCTGTCACTTTTATATATTATTTTTTCTACTAAATTTTTAACCTTTTCATTCAAAACAAATGCTACTCCATTTTCCCCCCATGTTCTACAGGAATATATAATTCTATAACCATCACTTTCAAAATCTCCTATATCTTCCCATCTGACTTCATTTAGACCAACCACATCCAGTTTATTCCTCTCCATGTCTTTCTTCAAGTTCTCTAATTTACCAGCTCTTAACATTGTTCTTTCATTCCAAGTTTGACATTCAAGACAGGCTCGAATGTCGAGAAGAATGAGTTATCAGTAGTATGCCGACTTTTAGGGCCTGACCACATGCATCCGATCTGATTAAAATTAGGATACGGCCCTTACACGGAAATCAACAATTAATCATAAGTTGATTTATGATACATCAAAAAATAAAGAACTATTTTAGGTATATTTTTGTAAATTTTAATCAGAAATTACAGTGATATAATCGGGTCCAGGATACAATTTCAGAATTTATTTGTTTGTTTCTGAGAAGATCTGAAGGGGCCCGAACGGAAGACGACATACATTCATAATTATATGCACCATTCTGTACCATTCGTTGTCCATTTAAACTCTTATCTCATATTTTTTGATATCTTTTAGGCACCGTTTCTTCTGCGGTGCCTGTGTGTATATTGCACACTTCGCACACGCCACCAGCCTGGTCTGTATGCAAGTATATTTGAGAAATGGCTATAAAGGATTGTGGAAGGGTAGCTTGGTGAAGCTAGATTCAGGCCACATAGGTGTTGTCAGTATCAGATTTTAACTTTAAGACAAATAGTTGAGAAATCATGAGAATATAACAAGGATCTGTATTTAAATTTTGTAGATTTGGAAAAAGCACATGAAAGTGCCAAGAGAAAAGCTATTCAAAACATTACAGTTATATGATGTAAATGGGATATTATATCAAGCACTACTTAGTCTATTTGAATTGCAAGTCAGCAGTTAGAATTGATGAAGGTACAGGAAAATGGTGTGATGTTAAATCAGGTAATCAACAAGAATGTACATTATCTCTTTTCTTATTCATTATCTATATGGATCACATGAAGGAAAGTGGTATTAAACCTGATGTCAAAATTGGAGATGTTAATCTCAGCTCCTTATTTTATATAGATGTTATACATTTAAATAAATCCAGTACAACTCTGCAGGATTCCCCGATTAAATTGAATAGCTGGTGTAATAACTTCGGTGTGAAAATCAGCAATAAAAAGACAGAAAATAGACAGAAACATTGAAAATATCAGCTGTCTCCTGATTGGAGAATCTTTAGAATAAGTAAAACATTTTAGCTATGCAGTCACAATTTTTAGTAAAGATGGCAAATTAAATATGGAAATAGACAACAGAATTAGCAAAGCTGGTATGGTAGGAAGTCAGCTGAATAAATTTATATGGAGTAAGAGAGAACTTAGTTTGCTGTATACACAACAGTGCTCAAACCAATTTTAACTTATGGCTCTGAGAGCTGAGTTAGGATAAAAGACTGGGGACCACTCATATGTGAGTTCCAAGAAAGGTTAGGAAGTGAACAAATGGCATCAATGGCATTATCATATTAAAAATGAAAATATTTGGAAAGAGCTTGACATTGTTAGCATTCAGGAATTTGTTATCAGAGCTAATATCAGGTAGTACAGCCACTTAAATAGAATGAGAGAGGAATGATTAGTAAAAGAAGTGTTGTTTGCCAGGCTGGCAGGAAAAAGACCCATAGGAAGATCAATATCTAGGTGTACTGCTACAGTAAAAAGTGATTTAGAAGACAGAAATATAAGATCTGTTAATATTGGCATCTTGACAGATGACTGTCGATTAGAAGTTAGTAATGATATAACTTTTTATGTGGTACCATCATAATATCCTGTAATGAGAGTGAAAATGTGATGCAAGATTTGAAAGTCAAGTTGGTTAAGATGAGGCAAGATATGAAATGGATGTGAACAAAGTTAAGAGAATTTGAGATATGTATGAAAGAGTGAAAATGATGAAAACAAATAATAATACTATAAGAGATGTAATGAAAGACCTGTGAGTGGCATATGGTGATTCAATTATTTTAAAGGTATGTTGGATGAGAGGATGCACAAGGTTTGTTTTCCTAGAGGTAGAATGAGTAGAGTGCTTAAGACATTGAATATGAGAAGTAAGCGAGCAAAAGAGTTGTAGCTGTTATAGGGACAAATGACTTGACTTGATTGGGAACAAAGAACGTGTTAGATTGGATATCAGGAGGATGTTGAGATGAATAAAAGATAATAGTGTGATAGGAAAGGCAGTAAGTGTATTGCCCAGGTATGACAGTGGTGAGATGAGGCGGAGAGCAAGGATTATGAATGATATGTTAGCAGAAATGTGTGAGGAGAAAGGAGTGCAGATTAAGATCACTTGGAGAGACTGCTGCTGGAAGGTAGAGAAGTGAGTGAGAATGAATCAGATCAAGTGAGAAGCGATGTGGAAGAATGGGAAAGTAAGACAGGAGAGATTGAAGAGGTGGTTATGAATGGAAGAAGTGAGCAGCATGAGTATAGAGAATGAGAGAGCAGGTGTGCAAGCCAGACAGGGAAACACGGAGCCTCAGGTGGACAGAGGGAACACAACATGAGAAAGGTTGATGCTCCAAGAGGATGTGTGTGTGTGTGTGTGTAGACAAAAAGGGAAGGGGATAACCTGGAATGAAGGGAAAACAGTTGGATTTGAAGAAGGTTCTAAGATGAATAAGAAGAAAAAGAAATGGCTCGAGTTAAGCATGGAGAAATCATAAAATAATTGGTATCAGTGGAACTAGCTGTAGATCCAGGAATGAGCTGTTATGTTTGTATACAAATGCTAGAAGTGTAAGAAACAAGACAAATGAAATGGTTGCATTAATTGAGTCTTTTAATCCAAAAATTGTTGGAATAAGTGACACTGTTGGATGAGGATGACATCCTGACAGAAATAGAGATGGAAGAGTATGTGATGTGTTTCGTGAAGATAGAAAGGGTAAAAAGTAGGGGGAGTGTTATTGATGATAGAGAAAGAGTTATGTCCATACAAAGAGAGATGAATGAGGGAAATAGTGCCAGTGGTTTTGAGGCATTATGGTGTGATACAGAAGTGAATAGAATGAAATATTTGCTCGGATGTTGTTATAGACATGGTAATGTGGAATGTAGTGACTATGAAATATATATAGCCAAGCAAATGAGAAAAGAGTGATTATTATGGACAACTTTAATTATGGCAATATAGACAGATGATGAGATAGCAACTAGAAGTAATGAAAATGAGTTTCTTGAGATTTTTAGGGATAACTACCCCAGACAGTATGTAACAGAGGGCTCAAGAGGATTGAGGGTCTTGGATTTGATCATTTCATCAGAGGATGTAATTATAAATGAGGTGTCAAATCACCCTCCAATTGGTGAGAGTGACCATGAAGTGATTACCTGAGTGGTTGCCAGAGTGTGAGGACTTCTGTGAGAAAAGGGTATATGTGGAACTACAAGACTGGTGATTATGAAGAGATCAGGAGGCAGCTTTCAGGTGTTGCATGGAATGAGGAGTTAGCTAGAAAAGAGATCGATGCAGCTTAGGGGATATTCAAGAACTAGCTAGTAGAAGCAATGTCCAATTCCAAGGGTCAGAAGATTAAATAAGGTAAGTATGAAATGGACGAGATTAAGCATTCAATACAGAAAAAAAAAGGCATTATGGAGGCAGCATAAGAGAAGTGATAATAATCAATTCTATGAGGATTACAGAAAACAGGCATGGAGGGTGACTTAGTTGGTAAGGATAGCAAGAGTTCAGTATGAACAGCAGTTAGCTAATGTAATGAAGCCAAAAAGAAACTAGGCAGTTTTTTCGAGATGTAGCCAGCAAAAAAAAAAAACGATTACATAAAACAGGCAAGGAGAGTGATTTGGTTGGTAAGGAGATAGCAAAAGTTCAATATGAACAGCAGTTAGCTAATGAAGCCAAAAAAGAATCCCAGGAAGTTCTTTCGATATGTAGGCAGCAAAAAAAAAAAAAAATTTTTAAAAATTGATTATCGAAGGATGATATTGATTGGAGAAAATGGTATAAGAACAACTGCTGTGGAAGATATAGTGGAGGTACTTAATAAGCAGTTCATAAAGGTCTTTCATTCTTGTGAACATCATGAAGAGATGATGAGGAGGAGAGAGTGACTGTAAGTGATCAAGAGGTATATGGGGAGTTGAGCAAATTTAATATTAATAAGGCTGTGGGGGGCTTGATAATATATCACCGCATATTTTGAAGAATATGCCAGGGAGTTGGCATCTGCCTTAACATAACATATTTTTTTAATATGAGTCTTGCACTCGGTCGAGTTCCAAAGGAGTGGAAGGAGGGCAAGATTGTGCTGCTTCAGAAGGGAGTTGATAGAACTCAAGCATCAAATTATATGCCTATCTGTGTGTGTGTGTGTGTGTGTGTGTGTCAGATGTTGTGGTTAAGGTGTTGGAGAAGCTGGTGAGAACAAGGATCCAGAATATGGATTTTTTAAAGGGAAGTCAGTAATCTACTTACTTATTGCAATAAGGTGACGGCTTCATTGGACAGATAAGAGGGATGCACAGTAGTATATTTAGATTTTGCAAAAGCTTTGGTAGATTACTGCATGATAAGTTGATAGTCAAACTAGCTCGAATGAGGTTGGATATTAGATTAGTGCATTGGATCAGAGACTGGCTATCTGATAGGTATCAGCAAGTTGTGTATGGGGATAGCAATATCCTGGAAGAGGAAAGTTGCTAGTGGTTTTCCCCAGGGGTCTGTTTTAGAGCCATTGCTATTTAACCTATATATTAATGATATTGGCGAGGATTTGGATGGGGATATTCAGTTGTTTGCAGATGATGCAAAGTTGAGTCCAACTATGAAGAGTAGAGATGTTGTGGCCTTACAAGACGACTCGAACAGATTGGGTGAATGGGAATGACAGTTCAATGTTGGAAAAAAATGTAATGTTTTAAAATTTGGGAAACAAAGATGGGATGTAGAATTTATGCTTGGTGGGATATATTGTTGGAGGCAGAGGAAATAAGAGATCTTGGGGTGATAGCGGATTAGGATCTGAAATTTAGGGGATGCATTGCCAAAATTGTGAGGACAACACAACGAATTCTGAGAATGATACAGAGAACATCGACTTGTAGAAGTAAGTGATTAAGTGATAAGATCAAGAAGGAGGTTCTTGATCGATTGTATAAAGTTCTGCTTAGGCTTTGCATGGACTACTGTGCACAGATTTGGTCACCTGGTTTTCAAAAGGATGAAGACAAGTTGAAAAGGGTCCAGAGGCGACTAATTAACATAGTTTCTGATCTTTGGAATGTCAAATATGAGGAAAGGTTGAGAAGATGCAATTTACAGAGTATACTGGATAGGAGGAAGAGGAGTGATATGATAGAGACCTACAAGTTAGTAAGGGGTTGTTATAGGATCAGTGTTGAAGAGGTTTTACAGAAAACAGTGAGGGATCAAAGGAGAACCAGCAGTCATCCCTGGAAGCTGTATAAGGAGGGTATGAGCAGGGAAGTGAGAAGCAGGTTTTTTTGCATGCAGAATTCTGAATGGTTGGAATGTTTTGCTTGAGAGGGTGATGTGTCCAGAGAATTTGAGTGTGTTTAAGGTGCGGTATGATGAACTGTGTGTGTGTAACAAAAAGTACCTCCTAGATGAGTGTTTGACTCCATGTGAGTCTTAGGATAATAATAATAATAATAATCTAAGGCATTAACATATTCACCATGGCCAAAAATTCTATCCCATTGTTCCTGGCATTCATGCAAAGACATAATAAGTTACCTGTCTTTTTTTGCATACCCTCTTTGTAAGGCTATATGATTTGTTGGAGAACTTGCAGATTTCATTATGATGAAAGGATAATGGTAGTTATCCTTTCATCATAATCCCATCCCTGATTATGGATATTCATATTACTGATACTGTTGTATAACTTCGTCACTGCATAGATTCTCATCATTTCTACTTTCAAGATCTAGTTTCCCTGACTCTCCATATCAGCCTCATATACCAGGCTGATATATAATTTCTCCAAACTCCTAATATGAAATGAAATGCATTCAAGTGTTGGCCATCCCTCTTATAACCCATTCTTCCCTCAAATTCACCCCACACTTCCAAAAACTTGCAACCACTCCTTCTATATAGCATGTACAGTGAATCATTTGCCATCATAGCCCTTCTTCTTCAGTCAGTACTGTCATATCTTGGTAAAATAGTAATGATTTTCTCTATCTCACTCTTCACTCTTGTTTTTCAACAGTAATCTTTCATATCCCCTCTCATATGTTATTTGTCACAAATATAAATTTTGTTTTTAAATTACATTTGTTATATTTTTGATATTTGTATCCAGAAACTGGAAGTGGTAATATGTCTATCTATGACATATGTTTTAAAACCGAATCACTCTACCAAATTACTGTAACATCTTTCTTTTTATATTCCATTTTACTTATCTGATTATCATTACTTAATATCATACTGCTTCAGTGCATTGTTGTCTTTCCTTCTGCTTAATCTTTTTGTCCTTTCTTTGTTCCTCTAAATGTCTCTCTACTTTTCGTAATTACCACATCATCAGTTTCATTATATTTTTTATTTTTATATAGTTACTTATATATACAAACACATGTTCTACAGTGCTAAATAACATAATCATTATAAATTTTTTATTTAATTTCCTTTCCAGTCCACCATTTTATTTTTCCTTAAAGTTGCACAAATTCACCATTTCTATAACCTGGTGCTGAAGATCATTTTGCATATTTTCTACATAAAGTAAAAATGAACTTGGTATATTTGTTCTAAATCTTTTTTTCCTTCTTCACTATCTTTTTATTATGCCCTCTAAAGGGTGTGGTTTAGGTGAATATAGCAAATTTTATTATCCATTTATTATTATTATTATTATTATGTGACACCTCCAGGAGTCCAACGACTCATATCGAGGGAGAGTGTGCCAACAGCATCGAATAATTGATCCCTTCCTACTACTAGCTGTGCTCAAACTTGCTTAACTTTTTTCGTGAGCTATTAGTAGCAGAGGCTCTACCAATCGACCAACCTTTGCTGGTGTATATGCATCTTATTAACTTATAAAGCTAATTTACTTATACATTTCATTTAAATCTCTCTGTCTCCTGTTAAATAAATTCAACAAATTGAAACCATCTCATTTATATGGCTATCAGGATATAGTCATTCCTTACTCTTGGGGGGGATCAAATGATTGGTAGTTAGATATGCTTACTTTTAGTCTCACCTTTTTTCCATTTTTTGTATTTTGCCTTTTATGACTGACATTATATATCTAATAATATTTTCAATCTATATGTATGTAAATAAAGCTTCCCATATAATTCTCCATCAGAGTTTTGAATATAAAGACAAATTTTTAAAAACAGCAGAAATCTAAAAATACAGATTGCTCATCCATCAGATGATAGGAAAATTTGTTGAATCCTGATACTTATATAACTGTTATAAAGATGCTACAAATGATCTGAGACAGATTATCCATGTTATATGAACACTGAGAAAGACTTCTTAGATCAACAAATAAGATGCTATTGCAGAGACAAACATCACATTATCTCACAAACATAGTTTATAGTTAGGTTTAAGTCAAATGTGTACTACATTGTTCTAAAAATAAATATGGAGAACTATGTGTGTAGACTAGTTTAATTCTCATAATAACTGTTTAAATTGTTGTGATCTAAAATGAATATAGCTTATGCTCATAATTGTTTTTGTTCTTTCCTAGATTACAGTTCTATCTTCTAATCCAAAATCAATAAAGGTATCAATTTTGCCTTTTGTTACTATGCTTAAATTGCTTATAGAATAAATAAATAAATAAACACACACACATAGAAAATAATAGTTGTGACTAAAAATGTTGTATGTTTTAGTCCCCCCCCCCTTATTTTTTGTGTTTTTGTACCTTTTTCTTTTTTTTTTTCTTTCTTCTTTTTAGATTATGAGGACAGATTGCGAGTATGTGGATTGCAGACTCTGGTTAACAGGAAAGAGGGAGTGATATGATAGAGGTCTATAAACTTTTGAATGGGTGTTATAGCATTTCAAATGATGAAATTTTTTGTTATATAGAAGGCAGGGAGAGAACATGGGGAGGGGGGGCATCCATGGAAGTTAAGGTTGTTAACTTCCATGGAGCTAGGTTTTTCTCCCAGAGAGCTGTGAGTGGAATAATTTGCCCTTAGGAGTAGTGAGTGCATCTAGCGTAAATGAATTTAAGGGAACGTATGATAGCTGGGTTGGGTAATTTACAGCCTCCCTCGATGAGTCCTTGACTCCCTGAAGGTCTCAGATAATAATAATAATAATAATTCTTTGCTATTTATAATAATGATGATAATCATAATAAGATTAATAAGATGATAATAAGAAAGTTAAGTATTCACATAATTTATTAAATATTAATAAATTAGTATTAATTATTAACTACAGAACGATCACATAATCTTAATTATTGTAATGTAATGTTAATATTTAAAATATAATATTAATTATTAAGTTGTCCCACAGTTGTGGACATCCAAGAGGTGCAGATCAGGGCAATGACTAGTCTGACAGCAGAAGAGGTCCATTTAGCAATAAAATCACTAAAATCGGGCAAGGCTGCTGGCGATGATGAAATTCAGCCCGAAAGGCTTTTAGCATTTCTCTGGCTGACTTGAGTGTGTCAGGCTGCTTGGATATCTGGGTGAGCACCAAAGCAATGGCAGACAGGCATAATAATAACAGCCTTTAAGAAGGGAAACCAGAAGGATTGCAGTAACTATTGTGGCATCTCTCTGCTCAGCCTGCCTGGGAAAGTGCATGCTAAGTGCTTGGAAAGACAGTGCAGGAGCATAGTTGAGTCAAAGTTCCAGGAAGAACAATGTGGCTTTCGTCCTGGTAGAAGCACAACTGACCAGATCTTCACTTTAAGGCAAGTCTTTGAGAAATCTTGGGAATATGCCAAGAATGTCTACATATGTTTTGTGGACTTGGAGAAGGCATATGACTGGGTTCCTCGGGATAAGCTTTGGCAAGTAGTACAGGAGTATGGAGTGGATGGTCAACTATTAGCTGCTCAAGTCCCTGTATGAATGCCCGGAGTTTTGTGTCAGGATAAACAGCACAAAGTCTGAACCTTTCACAGTCTCCGTTGGCCTCTGCTAAGGGTGTGTTCTGTCACCCCTGCTTTTCATAATATTTATGGACTGGATTGATAGGCACAGCCGAGGCAGTGAGTATGTCAGAATTGGAAGATGTAGCATTGGATATCTGCTTTTTGCAGATGACCTAGTTCTGCTTAGCTCTTCCACAGATGACCTCCAGCGGACACTGGATAGGTTTGTAGCTGTTTGTGCAGGTGCCGGAATGAAGATCAGTGTGGCCAAAACTGAAACATTTGTGGTCTCAAGACAACCATCCCAGTGCACTCTAAATGTAAGTGGAGTCCCAATGAGACAGGTGGAGAAGTTTAAATACCTTGGGTCCATATTCATGAATGATGGAAAATGGGATGTAGAGCTAGATACTCGAATGGCTAGCAAGCTCAATATTGCGGGAGCTTGGCCGTTCAGTAGAATTGAAGCGGGAGTTAAGCCAGAAGGCAAAGCTGGCTGTCTTCAATACAGTCTATGTCCCCATCCTCACCTATGGTCATGAGAGTTGGGTAATGACCGAAAAAATGCGGACACGAATCCAAGCGGCTGAAATGAGGTTCCTTCGAGGGGTTGCAGGGCTGACAAGACTTGACAGAGTCAGAAGCTCTGCAATTTGGGAAACCCTCAATACTCAACCGCTGCTTCTCCGTGTTGCGAGATCACAGTTACGTTGGTACGGGCACCTGGTCAGAATGCCACAAGAGAGGCTCCCTCAGCAGGCCCTCTTTGCCAAGCCAGAGGGTGGGAGGCCACGTGGAAGGCCAAGGACTCGCTGGATAGATTATATCCAAAACCTTGGGTGGACATGTTTGGGAATCCCACCAGAACACCTGAGCTTGGTGGCAGAGGATCGTGACCATTGGAAGTTCCTCTTGCAGCTGTTGCCCCCACAACCCAATTAGGAAAGGTGGGCCTTGAAGATGTATGTATTAATTATTAAGTAGAGAATGATCATGTAATCTTTTCTGGAAGTGGAGGCTGGACATATATATTGAACAACAGGGCAGGAGATTATAGCAAACATAGAAGGCAACTTGCAAGTTATCATGCCATCAAAGCTACAATAAAAATATGTCAGTAGTGTGTGGGAATCAGTGAAGGCATATTTAATAGGAGAAGTGTAACATGGCATTCTCAGAGTAAGGAAATAAATCAGATGGGAGTTAAGTGGTTATATAAGTGGCATCACTAAGTAAACACTGCATAAAAAAATGTTATAAAGGGAATTTCTAGAAAGAGCAGCTGCATGACTATTACCAAACACAAACTAGAATTGTGACACACTTTGATAATGAATGTACATTATGAGAGAAAACTACTCTGGCCAAAGAAAATTTTACTGAGTTCTTTCATTCTATGGCAAGTAAAAGAAAGAAAGAATGATGATATAAGAATAACTTTGATGAGCACATATGGTTAGAAAGAAAGGAAGACATCTGCAATAAGTAGTAGTTGAATTATTGAGCAACCACTTATCTGAGTGGGAGGGGGGAATAGATAACAGAACAAAGAGAGATGAGTTTAAGGTTTTACAGGTATTACAAACTCTTGATGAGATAAGGTATTTGACTCTTTGAACATTAAATCTGGAAAGGTTCTAGAAGAGTGAAAAGTTGGAATAGTGGTTAAGGCTTTGGAGAAATTACTCAGCACCAGAACCAAAATTGGGTAGTTAACATTAACATGGCTTAGTGAACGAGTAGTATTTTCTTAGTATTAATTTCATGTTTATTATAAAAGTATAATTGAGTTGGACAATCATAGTGACTATGCAGTTATATTACAGAACAGTGTTGCAAAACATTTCATGGAAAGTTATTACATAAATTGGGAGTTTGGGATGGATGTTCAGCTGATAATGTGGATATCAGCATTGGTGATTGACGGGTATCAAGGAGTGATGTTTGGAAGTGGTGTCAAAGAGAATAAAGATGACTAATGGATACTATAGGGCAGGGGTGTTCAACCCATCGATCGCAATTGACTGGTTGATCGCAGAGCGATTTTTGGTCGATCTCTTGTGTATTCCTCCTTACAAATTTAATTAAAATTGAAAACATAATATTTTATTTATCATTATTTTGTATTATTTTTAATTTGCTTTAAGTGTATTGCTATTGTTTATTTAATTTTTGTTAAAATTGTCAAATCAGTAATTTTCTTATAAGTCTGGCTAAATGAATTAATCTGGATCAGTGGAAATCAAACAACGAGCCGAGTGAATACGATTATAAGCAAAGTGTAAAAACTCGATTGTAGCTTAAATATTAAATATTCCAAAGCACATTACATCAAATTTTTACTTAGGTTGAGTCCCATGTGAATATTGTAAAAAAATAAACTTTGTTTGTCTTGGTATAGTTTGTATTAGATGTTTTTGTAAATAACTCTTTTGAAGCTAACTGTATATACTGCTTTAATAAGAATATGTTAGAGTGTTAAAAGCAAAGGCAATATTTTTGTCGCCAAAGCTGTACATGGCGGCATTAGAAAGATTGTTATTGAAACTTGTATGTATGAGAAAGGCTTGCAGGCTCTAAGCGTAAACATCTCCGAAGTCAGTCAGAAAGAGTTCAAACAACTTTCCGATGGCCGGCAACTTACAATCAAAAGAAAGCAGAGGAGAACAAAAGGCGTGCCAAATTTGAAACTTAAGATGAAAGACTCATACCGATTCTTTGGGGGGTTGCCAAACTTCATGCGAGGTCTCAGAGGAAGCCTAATAAAAAGGGACTGAAGCAAGTAGAAGGGGGGGGTCCCGGTTCAAAAATTGCTGTCAGAGAGGAGGCCACCCGGTCCAGAGTCACCATCAGAGAGACTGCTCGGATCCACGTTGCTTGAGAGGGGAGTTTCTCACTTCCAGAAAGGAGCGTCTCGGTTCGAGACATCGTTAGAGAGACTACTTCTAGGCTGCAGACAAGGTTTCAATTTGCCAAAAGGAAGAGTTCCAATTGCCAGAGAAGTTTCCAGGCCGAGTTAATGTCAGACATTCACCAGTGTGTTGCGTTTTCATTACAATTTGATGAATCCAACAACTTCACTGATATTGCTCAGTTAATGGTATTTATTCGCATGGTATTTTAAGATTATTCAAGTAAAGAAGAACTTTTGAAAATTATACCATTATTGGGAAGGACTAGGGGAGAAGACATTTTTTCGACATTTGATGAATTTGTGAAACAACGCAAACTTCCGTTTTTTTAAACTTGTGTCTATTACTACTGATGGTGCTCCTGCAATGATAGGTAATAAATCAGGCTTCATTTCATTATGTAAAAATGATGACAAATATCCAGATTTTTTATACCACTGTATTATTCACCAACAAGTACTGTGTAGTAAAAGATTAAACCAAAAGATGTTTTGGATATTACATTTAAAATTGTAAATTCTGTTCGAGGAAAAGTCTTGCAACGGCGGTTATTTAAATTACAGGGAGATGATGATAAGGAACTTCTGTTGTACAATAATGTTCGCTGGCTCAGCAGAAATCAATTTTTAGAAAGATTTCTTGTATTAATTAACGATATAAAAAATTTTCTTGATGACAAAGGAGATATTTATCCACAATTGAGTGATAAACAATGGTTGTTACACTTATTATTTTTAGTAGATTTCTGTATGAAATTAAGCAATTTAAATTTAGAGTTACAAGGTAGAGATAAAAATTTAATGGACATGTTAAGGTCAATAAAAACTTTCCAACAATACTTATTTTTATTAAAGAAAAATATAAAAGACCCGCGAATTTAGACATCTCCCATATTTATTAAAATTTTTTGCACAAAATCAAGAAATGCTTTGCTATGATTTAAAAGAATTTATTCGTGAAATAGATTTAGTTGAGGGAGAAATAAATTGAAGATTTAAAGATTTTAATAAAACTGAAATGATTGTATCTTTTATCAATAATCCATTTCAAGAAAACTTGAACATCACAGAAATTTCAAATAAAATTAGTGGGCTGTTTGATATAAACCAAGCTGAAGTAGAACTTGAGATAATAAACATTCAGAATAGTTTACATTTAAAATCAATAAACAATGAAGTCATTTTTTGGAAGTATGCACATGAAAAATTCCCAGTATTAACTGATATTGCAGGAAAAATTCTGTCGTGTTTTGGATCGACATACTTGTCAGAATCCGCTTTTTCAAATATGACCGTCATAAAAAATCAATTAAGAAATCAAATTACAAATTATCATTTGGATGATTGTCTGCGATTGGCCACTTCTTCATATCAACTTGACTATAAAAATATTGCAAGGTCCAAACAATGCCAAATTTCACATTGACTTTTTTTTTTTTTTTTTTTAATCAACCAGCATTTCCTGTAACTTGTGAGTTTGTAATCAATTTGTTGTTTTTTCTAAATTTGGTTGTCCAAAATAGAGAAATAAATATTTTATTCCAATATATATATATATATATTTTTTTTTTTTGTTGTATTAAAATAATTAAAAGTGATAAATAAATTTTTAAATACACAAATAAAGTTTTTAGTTGTGTATTTGTTTTTAGTTGTTTATTTGTGCGTAATCAGATATCAGGTTGGGGGAACGTGATCTGTATAAGAGAGTAGATCGCCGAATAACTTATATATAAGTGAGTAGATCACCAAATAACTTTTTATAGAAAAGTAACTCGCATAGTAAAAAAGTTGAACACCACTGCTATAGGAGGATTGCTCTCTTACTTGTGCTGTTTAATTTGCATGTTAATGATATTGGTGATGGTTTAAAGAAGGATCTACAGTTGTTTGCCGATGATGCCAAGTTTGGCTGGGTGAGAAATTATTCTTGTAGTTTCTCTTCAGGAAAACAGAAACTGATCTTAAATAATCTGTTTCTCATGATCGAACTCATGAATAGGCTTATTGTAGATAGAGAAGAATGGATGACAGTTTATTATTTATTGTAAAGGTTTGCATTTTACTCATAGTTTGAGAGTAAAGATGATCAAATATTATCAAATCATCAAATATTTTGGGCAGTGACTGTTCATCAGTAATATAATAGGCAATATGTGAAAGATAGAGAATACAATTGGTTCCCACTTACAGAATAAGTGCTGAAAACTAAAAGGATGACATTAGACTAATTTAACTATCAGTAATATATAATGTTATTAAAAACATATGTGTATTTTAACTTAAACACACATTTTTTTTTAAGAATAAGAATAAAATGGTTCCAAATTTCAGTAAGGAGAGGCAGGTATTCCAATTTAAATTTGGATATGGTCAATGTATTAAGACCCCAGAACTTTCTTTAAACAAATGTAAAACTAAACTTTCTGTCAAAGTAAAATTTCTTTAAAGTAAAATGCCATCTGTGGGTTAAGGATGTGGTTCAGAAAGGATTCTTTGTTCTCTATTGACTCCTTGCAGAAGGAGACTGGATGAGTAATAGATATAGTATTGGCACTATTTTAAGTTTCTGTATTGAATGGTCAGTTTAGTCAAAATATGAATGATAACATTAGTGCAGGACTTGGTAAATACCCAATAAAGACAACAGGGAGAGTTTATCTTAGGTGATGGGAGAATTTGTATAGTTTATGGTAGGAAAACCTGTAAGTTGCTTTTTCAGGATTTCAGCATTATTAGGTTCAGAGATTGTTTCCAGAAACATAAGGAAAAGGACCCCATAGGTTCATCCGTGAAATTATGAGTGGTATTGTAGGAATCTATAATATGTTGGCTCTTCCAGAGGTTAAACCATTTTAATAGTGCAGAATTCTTGTTGTAATGAGGAAGCTAAAGAACAGATATTGTGAACTTTGCTATGTAAAGTCTTCATGATACTCATTTTTTGGAATAGATTATTGTCTGCATCATAGTGACAATTATCTACAAAAGGGTTGGTTTGCAAAAGATAAGAGATAGTTAGAATGTTAGAGGGAGATTTGGGTAAGTATGATGTCTAAGAAAGCTAAATTACCAGCTTTCCTTTTTTGATAGATTTTAATTATTAGGAACTATTTTTAAAAAATAAATTATATTACATTATTGTTCACATTGAAACTACTATGATATCATCCTTCTAGCTCACAGCATGCTTACTATCAACACATTCTAAGTGTGCTGTGAGGCCACACTATGTATTCATAGTAAATGTGCTCGCAGCATGAAGCAACTGTGACAGGAAGAATTATGAATGTGTTTTATTAAAGTACAATAGCCGAAAGCCAAAGGGAAGGGTGATGATTATGACATGTATCTAGGATAGGTAGGAAGAGAGACTTCCAGTATCTGGATGTATGAGATAAATTTGAAGGCAGGCAAAAGCTGTTTGCCTGAGATAGTTGGAATTTGAGTGAGAGTAACAGTGTGAACCTGGGTAGATTGCTGTTGAGAGAAGAATCTATGGTCTAAGTGTACTGTGAGGATGGATGTGAAATGAATGATGGTGGTAGTATGAGAGATTGCCTCATTTTAATCATGAAGTCAGATATCTCATAGAGTGATAGAGTAAGGAATTGTAGGAAAGCTTGGTGAACCAGTGTTTATTCGTTTGCTTCTTTTACACCAGAAGTATTAGGAATAAAGAAGCACAGTTTGTGGTATTAATAATAAGAGGGTAGTCTGAAAAGTTCTTGGCCTAACAATGAACAAACGAATTTATAATTTCAAAATTATTTTTATTTTTCAACATAATCTCCCTTAAGACTAATACATTTATTCCAGCAATGCCATTATCCCATTCCTGTAGTGGTTCTCAGTAAGATATGTAAAATATCCCTCTACGGCTGCAATCACCTCTTGATTCGAAGAAAAACGCAGCCCAGCGAGGAAGAGTTTTAGCTTTGGGAAGAGATAGAAGTCAGAGAGACAAATCTGGAGAATAGGATCGATGTTCCAACAATTCATAGTGCAGATCCCTTAATTTTCCCTTTGCCAAAACACCTTTGTGGGCAGGTGCATTGTCCTGATGAAAGATGATTTTTTCTTCTGCAAACTGGGTCTTTTCTCACGAATTTTTTCATCTAGTCTGGTTAAAAGATTGGAATAATATTCCCCAGTTATTGTTTTACTCTTTTCAAGATAATTAATAAACAAAATGCCTTTAGCATCCCAAAACACTGATGCCATGACCTTTCCTGCTGATGGAACTGACTTTGTCTTCTTTGGCGCTGAACAACCGTTTCTGTCCACTATTTCGACTATGTGTGTAATGGTGAATCCAAGCCTTATCCAGAGTAATAAATTGATGCACAAAATCAGTTTTATTCTTATTAAAATGCTCCAAGCACTGTTCAGAGATTTTCATGTGAGTGCGTTTTTGATCTGCTGTGAGCAAGCGCAGCACCCATCTTGCGCAAAGCTTTTTCATTTGCAATTCTTCATGCAAAATATATCCTACACGTTCTTTTGAAATGCCTATAGTCTTAGCAATTCACACACTTTGATTCACAAGTCATCCAACCCATATCGTGTACTCGATCAATGATTTCTGGTGTTGTTACAGTTTTTGGACGTCCTTCATGTGGATCATCTTCAAGGCTGGTATGGCCACGTTTAAACTCGGCAACCTATTTCTTAATTGTCGAAAATGAAGGAGAAGAGTGCCGATGAACTTTGAATGAATTTTTTTTTGGCATTAAACCTTCTTTTACAAAGAATTTTATAGTGACATGAAACTCAGTGTTATTCATTTCAAGGGATACAGACAACATCTTTGCTTCAGACAGCTGTATAAAACAAACTACTGGATCAGATGACTTGCAATTTCACATGGATGCTTATGGCAGATGTATCAACTTAGAAAAAAAAATCTTGCCGATAGTGTTGCCATCTATGGACGAGGCTGAGAATTCAGACCACCTCGTATTAATCCATAAATCATCAGTTTAAGAGTGAGAGACATGGTCGACAAAGGATAATATACTGACAAGAATAGAATTTGATGAATATAGTATTTTTCTGGAAGACCAAAAGGATAAAAGAGGGAGTGTGATATTATTCATGATCACAGAAGTTTTGTTGCCCATCTTCATTTGAACTTCAAAAAAGCGGGTATAATGATTTCATTGCCATTTTGTGTGCATTTAAATAGGAAGGCATGAATTTTAAATATTTAGTTTAGTGTTGCATATATAGGCTTGAGAATGGAGGAGAAGATGTTTCTGAAATTGAGACTGGAGAGTGATATGTAGATGATAATGGGTGACTTTAACTCTGGAAGCATTACTTGAAAGCAGGAAATAACATCTCTAAATAAGGAGAATGAATTTCTTGAGCTACTTGAGGATAACCACTTTACATAACATGTAGTGGAAGTAACACATAGACACAAGTGTTGGATTTAGTAATAATATCTCATATGGGTGGTTTCCAAACTCTGTGCTGCAGCAGCCTGGGGTGCCACATGATATTTTAAATTTTCAAAAATTTTACTTAAGTTTTAAGTAAGTAGTTTGAACCTAACTGTTTAATAAACAGAACTGTTAGGTATTTCTTTTGGCCCAAAGGTACTGTTAAAAAATTAGTGAGACACTAAGGGTGCTGTGAAATGAGATAGTTTGGGAACCTTTGTCATATGTTGATGATAAATGGTGGCACCATAATTCCATCAGCTTATGAGAGTGATCGTCTGACTTCAACATGGAAAATCACTAGTATAGGCAAACTTCACTGAACAAAAGAGATGTATGAAATTACAGAGCAGGAGACTGACAAGATAAGGAAATCGATTTAGTGATCTACTGGGACCAGTCAGTTAAAGGATAGAAACATCACTAATGCCTTGTGGGAATGGAAATAAATTAATCATGAAATTGCAGATGCTTTTGGGGGGGGTAGAGGGAGAGAGAATGTTCTGGAGGATATATAAAGAACAGTATATCCATCAGCAGTACAAAATATATAAATCCTAGACTATGAAGGTGACAAGCATAGTGAGTAAGAAGAAATTGGTTAATTTCTCCTTGCTCACTATGCTGCTTTAGCTGAGGAGACTGGCTAAAGCAGCAGAATGAAATCCTAGAGTGGTTATTGAACAAAACACTGCATATAGAAGACTGACATTAGTTGCTGAAGATGGCATGGATTGCATCCACTTATAATTGATGCAAGTTATAATGGAAATGTTGATTGAGTATTTTGTAAGTGTATTTCAAGTTGAAAGAATTTTTTATGTGATGCTAAGTAGAACTGGACATTCAGACTGCTCAAAACTAAAATGCAGTGCTAATTGGATTGGCAGTCAACAGCAGTAAAACTAAATTCCAAAGAACAGAGTTAAAGGAAATATTAGGCAAAATAATCACATTTTCAAGAAGAAAATGATTTTCAGTATCTTTGTTCCTACATTGATATTCTAACAGACATAGTGAAAAGAAAGCACAGAACTCTTCAATTCCATAACGGACTAATATATGGAAATTTAATCTCATCACCACAAATACTGAAATTCATTTGTACAAACCATATTAGATATTATTTCTGGAAAATTTTCCATGTTACTCTTCTAAGTAAATATTAATTTTTATGGCTATTTTGCCTATTTTTGTTTAGGAGTACACCTTTTATAATGTCATTGGCTTTTTACTCAATTTTTAGGCCATTACTGATATTTTAAAGATATAGATATATGAAGAATGTAAGGAAGGAATAAGGGTATGTCCAAAATTATTCCTTCCTTATATTCTTCATATATCTATATCTTTAAAACATCAATAGTGCCCTAAAAATTGAGTAAAAGGGATACTCCTAAACAAAAATAGGCAAAATAGCCATAAAAATTAACATCAAGCCATATTTACATATGGTGCCCAGACATTGAATCTCTGCTCAACAAGTAGTTAATATCATCAATAGCTTTAGGACAATATGCCCTTGAACAATTCTAGGATATATGTGGCAAGATCACATTCCAGTGGCGTAGCTGGGGGGGAGGGGGTAACAGTCCGTCCCGGGCGCCACTTTGAACCTTTTTGAACTTTTGCAGTTAATTCTAAAATACAGTCTCGAGAACTCAGTTCTAAATATTGTAATACTACTGTGAATTTTCCTCACAATTGCTGTATGTGTTGCTAGTTGTGAGAGGAGTTTTCCTAAATAAAATTTGATTAAGAATTACCTACATTACTATGAAATAGACTTCACCAATATCATCAATGATTTTGTTAACAGAAAAGCAAGAAAAATAACATTTTAGAATGTTGAAATTAAATTTTTACTTCAAAAATAAATATAGTGTTTTAATTTATTTCCCTATATGTCATTTTGACTTTTTGTAGTATTTTTAGTATGTATTGAGAGGGGCGGCAAACTCAGGGACCGCCCCGGGCGGCAGCAGCCCTAGCTACACAACTGTCACATTTCTAATACTTTCATTCTTAAAGAAAGCCAGCAAAGCCCCCCTAATAGAAACAATTAAAAAAAAAGTCAACTGAGATGATTGGGGCACTAACTTAGACATCCACTTTCACCTTTGTTCAGCACTCTTGCTCTCTACAGGCCAACTAAGAGGAAGAGGAAGACCAAGAAAACAGTTTTGGCAATACATGAAAACAGTTTTGGCAATACATAAACAAACTGCTTGTTGAAGATGAGGTTCATGAACCTCATTTAACATTTACCATTTAGCATTTACCATCTGACATTTAATTTGGCATTTAACATTTGGCACAAAACAGAGCAACTTGGCCCATTTTCATCCAATAGACTTTATATCCCTGAGTTTTTGTTATATGAATATTTCTGTATATATATTTCTATATTCATGCAAATAAATGATGATGAAGCAAAATCTAAGTCAGAAGTATAAAACTATAGGCCAGTTTGTGTATCAGGTATGGTGATGATGATGGTGTTGGATTACTTGTTAAGAACGATGAGAACATTTTTTTAGAGAGTAGCATGGATTTTTTAAGTGAAGCCTTGCTTCAGCAATCTGTGTGTTATAATAGAGTGACAAGTGTATTGGATAGAGGAGATGCTTATAGTGTATTCTGGTTTTGCAAAGGCATTCAGAATATCACATTGCAAAACTGCTGTTAAAATCAATTAGGATGGAGGTGGATTGTTATTTGATAGCTTGGTTACAAGAATAAAAGATCCAGTGAGTTGTATATGGGGGTGCAACTTGAAAAGGAAACTTCTTGAACTCATGAAGTTCTATAGAATCAGCATTGCTACTAAACAATGAACTTGCATATTTATTAACTAAAAAGATAGAGATTCAGTTATTTATCATACTGCACTAATTGCCAACTTTATGGTTATATATGTCAATCTGAGGAGAGACTTCATATGGATTCACTTATTGAAATTTGCAATACGAACTGATTGAAATCTTTTATGTTTTTTCTAGACTACATCTGTTGATTTTGGCTCCTTAAATGATGTCTCCTCATATTATAAATGATTGTGGGTTTATTATTATTATTATCATCATCATCATCATCATGTAGGCTCCTCCAGGTAGTCAAAGACCTGTTGAGTGAAGCTCTTTTCCAGACCACACAGTTGCCAAATATATCTCTTTTTGAAAACATTCACTGAAGATGCACTCACAGCATTCACTGGTAGTCCATTTCACACACCAGAAGCAGAAAACCTGGATCACTCATATTTCTCACATGTCTAACCATGTCATTATTCAGTTTCTAAGAATAATCTTAAGTTCTTTTCCTCCTTATCCCCCACCTGACATGTCTATAAAATCTCACTTATAACTTAATTGGAAAATCTCCTTAACAACTTAGATGTTTCTATCATTTCTCCTTTCTCTGCTTTTCTTAATCTTTGCAGATTTTTTTAATGGTAAAAACCATTTAAACAGGCCCAAACTGGTCTTTTAATATATCAATGCATCTTAGGTGATTTAATTTTAATGTTTACAAGAAATATTTTTAATTTGTAATTTTGTATCATGAGATTCTAACATTGTATATATATATTTTTTTCTTCTTTTTTTTCATTTTTCATTTTTTTTTTTTTTTTCCTCTCTCACAAAACAATGTAAACCTCTAGTATATCAGTGCAATGAGTGGGCTATGGATATTTTTTCCTATTTTTATTAATTTTATATACAAGGGAGATGGGTGGAAAGTTCTGATAAAAAACAAAAATGATATTATGCTTTAACATAATTTTTTTGTCTAGGTGTTTATCAGAACTTTCCAGCCCCCCCCCCTGTAACTTTTGTATTTTTTTATTTTTGTTTTGCATAATCTGGAAACCCTGCCTTTAGGACTAATCAATTTTCAGCTTTTATTAGCCACTATCCATACCAGTTGGTTGTAATTTATATATGTACTTATATAAGTAATCTTTTATTTTTATTTATTATTTATTAATTTTTTTCTTTTTTTTGTAAGCCTGTTGCTCTCCAGCTTAATTTAATTTTGTAACCTAATTGATAACAATAATAATAATAATAGGACTCTAGCTTTGATACAGTAAGATTTTTTTTTTAATTCACCAGAGGTCAGGGCCAATAGTTGTAACAGTTGGTCAGTAATTTTAGCATGCCATGTAGATTGTAGTGCAGCTTGTTTCTTTGTATGTATATGTGTGTACTCCAGATGATGACCTTAATGTGAAGGTTGAAACATCGAATGTTTATTTTGGCTTATATTAAACTAAAGTTTTACTCTAAGATGGTAGCTGTTTCCATAATTTTCATGATGTATTCTGATCGCTGTGTAAACATGAAGGAAAGGATTATATTTGAAAAGATTGTTGTATAAAATGGATAACTACATAAATCTCTCTCTCTCTCTCTCTCTCTCTCTCTCTCTATATATATATATATATATATATATAATGGATATGTTTGTATGTATTATCTCTGATTTAGACTGGTCGTAATGACTCATATTGCTGGATTTGTCATAAAGAAGGAACTGTACTCTGTTGTGAAACATGTCCTCGTGTTTATCATATGTCATGTACAAATCAGAGTAAAGACTTACCTGAGGACTGGGTCTGTCCTGAATGCAAGTTGATCATGGCTGCAGAAGACACTGAGAGTCGTTCACCATCTATGTCTAATTTGACTCTTGATCAGTTCTGTACTTTGCTGAAGTTTGCTATGCAGACTTTGAAATATAATTCTGTAAGTATAATTAATAGTCTGTTATATTTATTACATTTTACAGCATTGAAATTTTCCTGTATGTAAACTATGTGATTTTAATATAATTATATGTGCTGAATACCAAAATGTCATCCACGTTTTTCATCGTCCACAGTTTGCTTAAGAAAACATCTTTTGTTTGGTAGATGTCTGCCGCATAAGATGCATTGAGTTAGTTCACATTCAGCACTCTATAGAAAATGCAAGTACACAGGCATTATATAATCATATCATGTGACAATTGTTATATGGGCTATTCTAAAACAAGAATTGAAAATCCTCTTCAATGAATGCATTAAAAAAGCAGAAACATCCCAAATATGGAATAATGCAAACATTATTTTATTGTTAAAAAAGGAAATAAATTAAAACTAGAAAACTATAGCCCCATTAGTTTGTTATCCCATATTTATAAGGTTTTCACTAGAATTATAACAGATAGATTAGAAACAAGACTTGATTCAATGCAACTTTCTGAATAAGCTGGTTTCAGAAAGAACTTCAGTACAATAGATCATATTAAATCAATAAGCCTGCTTATTGGAAAATGCAATTAATACAACCTTCTTCACATGGCCTTCGTAGATTTTAAAAAAGCTTTTGATTGCATAAAAACATCATCAATAATAGAAGACCTTAGAGATTATGGCATTGAAAAACAATTTATTGACAATAAAATATATTTATGAAAATGCTATAGCAAATATCGTTCTCAATGAAATAAGCAAAAAATTTCATATAAATCAAGGAATAAGGCAAGGAGACACTATTTCTCCCAAACTCTTCACATTAACATTGGAACATATGATCAGCAATTTAGAGTGGTCCAATATAGAAGTCAATATTAATGGAATTAGATTAAACTACCTAAGATTTTCTGATGATATATTTATTATTGCAAACAATATAAAAGATTTAAAGAAACGATAGAAGATCTAACAACTAAATCACTAGAAATTGGATTAGACATTAATTCTGAGAAAATCCAAATAATGACAAACTGAAAAGGATACGATAAAAGACACATTATTAAGGTAAATATGGTAAACAGTAAAGAAATTGAAATAGTAAATGAGTATGTATACTTTGGAAAATTGTTAACAATGAAGAAACAAGAAATCATGGAAGAAGTGAAAAGAAGAATAGGAATGAGATGGTCAGCTTATAGAAAATTGAAGAGATTTTTAAACAGAAAAATGAAAACCTGAGAACAGAGCAAGACTATTCAACCAATGTGTATTGGCTGTTATGACATATGAAGCAGAAACCTGGACAGTCAAAAAGGAAATAATAGATAAAATGCAAAAAACAAAGAAGAATAGAAAGATATCTGCTAAACATAAGACTCAAAGATAACATCAAAAATGAAGAAATAAGGGCTAAAACAAAATTTTTAGACATTGGAGAAACATTCTTCAAAAGAAATGGATATGGGTGGGACACATTGCAAGACTCAAGGACAATAGATGTACAAAAGGTTTATTGGAGTAGCAGCTATATGAAAGTAAAAGATCAGTGGGAAAACCTGAAAGAAGATGGTCAGATGATATAAGGAAAACAATTGGAATTTGCCAATAAGCTTAGGATAGAAACAGATGGAGAGAATTGGGGAACACCTATAGCCAGAAGTGGCTATAAAAAAGGTTAAAAGAAGAAGATCGTGCAATAATATATATGCTCTTGTCACTGTCTGTTATCATGAAAAGTGAAAGCTCATAATACATGGTTACCACTCTGAGTGTTGTATCTGTTTTTTGTTTCACTAATAGACTGTGAGTTGACATAATCAAAAGAAATATTAAAATTGAGCAAAACTCACTTAAAAAACTTATTTAATGTAAAATTTTTGCCTAGCCAGTACAGATAATAAAATGGCAATTAAACAGTAACAGATAATTCTAAAAAGTGTTACCTAAGTAGCTAATGTGAGAGGACTAAACAAGGTCAGTAATTTCCTAACTTAAGGATATCTATCTCTCTATCTATCTATCCATCTACATATATATATATGGATATGTCATCCTATTGTCAATGAGCTCCATTGACAACAGGATAACAACATTCCACACTTGCTTTCTCCTTAATGCCCTACAACAGGAAATGGCACACAATCACCGAATATATTTTCACTTCTCCCACTAGAGGTCTCTCTTTCTCCACAGTTAAGAATGACAACAGTGCACATGCCAGTGAATTTAACAATAGATTCACTGGCACATGCATTGTTGCCATTCTTAACTGTGGAGAAAGAGAATCAAACTTCTACAAAGATGTCCTTCGAAGATGGAAGAAGCTAAACTTCCAACACACACACAGTGAAGACAGCATCCCTTCCTGAAATCCTCGTGGAACCCATCTTCCACAACACGATGGTAAGAAACCCTATCACTCAGAAAGAGATTTTCTTTCCTTCATAGAGCTGGCAAAGCATGAGGATCTTGGGTGACATTCTTTCTCTGAGCCTCACCTGGCGCTTTCCAAAATCACTTGAAAACCTGGAATATGGGAATCAGGCTGAGCAAATACACACTGTAAAATCCGCTTTTCAAGCTGCTATGCCTGATAGCATAGCACAAGAGGGGCTCAGTCCTCCTGACTCAGAAGATCTGGTGCCTATCTTTCTGATAAAAATCAACAATGCATGGGAAAAACTTACACCCTGCAATATAAACAAAATCTACAGCATTCTAACACAATAGCCGAACCAAAGCACTTTATTGGAAAATCCTGCATCATCCTACCAAATACTATTTCACTGGGACCTACCATATCGCACAAGAGCCACCAAATCCGATGCAGATATTCAGTGGAGAATGTGGCACAATGCACTACCTACTCCAACTGTATTACAAAAATTTAACACAGATGTCTCAGATAACTGCCTGTTCTTCTACTGATCAGGAACAGTCTGGCATATCTACTTAGAATGCCCAGCCAACACACAATTAATCTGTTTATCTCAGGAAATGGCAGCTTTAGCCTGCAGGAGTCCTCATACAGAAGAGGAGTATTTCAATCTCGTCCATGCAGAGTCAAATAATCATGCATTCTGTAACCACCTCTTCAGCACTGTGAAAGCGGTAATATACAGCTTCTATCTCACATACAAGACCAGACAGCACAACAGCTTCACGCACAGGGAGAGGCAGCTGACCAACTCCTTGCAGCCTTCAAACAAAAGGTGAGAAGTCAGATCCTACACGAGCATTACCATCACAGGCAGAACAACACCTTAGATCTTTTTCACCAAGGCTGGAATCCATAGAATCAACTACTGGCTGAGCACGGTGATTGCATCATAGTCCACTTTCCAACATAGAAGTGACATCATCTCCCCCCCCCCCTCCCAAAGAAAGGGGGAAGAAAGATTTTTTGTGTTTAACAGTGTGAATAATGATCATCTATTACTCTTATGTAAATATGTAAATAGATAATATTGTCCTTTAGCAACTGTTACGTTCTTAAACAGTATCATGTTAAAATAACTGTTAATGGCACAAAAAATGTAATTCACCTTACAATAACTGATATTCCTATGTAACATACCTCAACAAAGAATGAGCATGTAACCTCTCTGCCTGACTGCAGAGAACCAAAAACTGGCTAATCCAGTATGTAAGATTGTTATGTTTAAAATAAAAAAATAAATAAAATACCTACACACACACACACCCCTAAATAAAATTTGGAAAGAGTTGCTCATTTAAAACGTGCTATCTCCCACAAAGAGGATAGATGTAGACCAGACGTGGCCAACTTCATTCTATACGAGGGCCAATATATGATGAGTGGTAGTGTCACGGGCCATACACTTTTAGACAGAACTTAAATAAAAATAAATTCTGCATTTGTTCAAGGCAATAGTTATATGTATTGAATTACTATATTTGTTAAATCATTTTACTACTGGGAGAGCAATATAAAATACTTGATTGATTTAAACGAGTTGTTAAATTAAATTTAATTACATATTTCTGGGTTTTTTTTTACATGTAACCAGTGGCAGCTGATGAAAATTTTAAGTGGAGGTGCTGCATATACAAAAAAAAAAAAAAAAAAAAAAAAAAAAAAAAAAAAAAAAAACATTTTTTTCCTAATCAGTAACGAATTTATTAATTTTATTAATAAATAAATTTACATATTAAAAATTGCTTTATTAAAAATATTTCATCCTCACCACGAACAAACACCAATAATAAAAGTTTTGTATCTATAGCAATGACAAGTGCAAACAAAATTGCTGTTAGACCGCAGTGCATTTATTTTGTGTAACAATAATTGAAAAAATATAATTCTTTTCATATTTTCAACAGTGACATTCGTCGTAATTCATCCTTGTATCTATAATAAATAATTAATTATATGTTATTTTAACAAAATAAAATAAGATTCACAAAAAAATAGTTCACCATGAACACGTGCCAATAATAAACGTTTCATATCTCACAGAAATAACGAGCGCAGGCATAAGATACACTGCCCAAGCGGCAGTGTATCTAATGATGTAACGATAATTGAAAAAATATTATTCTTTTCATATTTTCAGCAGTGACACCCATCATAATTCAGCCTTGTATCTATAATAAATAAATAATTATATGTTATTTTAACAAAATAAAATAAGATTTACCAAAAATAATTCACCACGTACATGCACCAATAATAAACGTTTCATATCTCACAGAAATAAGTCGCATAAGCATACTAAAAATACACTGCCGTTTGAGCAGTTACAGTTGGGAATGACGTAACTAACATCATTCCCAACTGCAACTTGTCATTGCATGTTAGTGCAATGATAAGAGCAAACCAATATCGACGTTAGATCGCAGTGCATTTGTTTCGTAATCTAAAGTGTTAACGAACAATTCCAATCATTAACTATTCAATCAATGTCAAAACATAAACTCTAACCTTTAATATGTTGTACTGCATTTATATAATGTTGTAAGCATTGTTATTATTTATAAACACAAACAAAATTTAATTTTTTCATTTTTTCCTTGGGGGTGCTGCAGTGTCACAGTTCTTATGTACAGGCTGCCACTGCATGTAACACAACTTAATGAGAACACTGGGCATTGATGTGCGACAACAAGTTCATCAAAGTTGATTTTCAACAATGATGACGATATTCGTAACAAATCCCGAAGGTAGTCATCAGTCAGTCGGTTTCTTTGTGATGATTTAACCGCCCTCATAGTTGAGAAAGTGCATTCACATATGTATATGCTTCCAAAACGTAGATGCAATTCTCAAGCTGAAATCACTCAATGCAGAATATTTTCCCCTTGGTACTAGTTTCCAAAAGTCAATGCCTATCTCCATCCTTGACTGGAAAAAGGGGTCACTTTAAAGGTCACACAACTCCAATTGAATAGTGTCATACTGCTCTGAAATGTCGCATTTCATTGGGTTGTTAAATAATGTCAGTTGTGGCTGCATGTCACTGAAGTCAGAAAATCGTTTACTGAATTGCTCCAAAAGTTGGTCTAACATTAGCACAGAAAACGTGAAGTCAATGTCATGGCTTTCCTCCATCAACTCCCTGCAGGAAGGGAAATGTACCAAGTTTCCTCTGACTAGGGTGAATTTAAAAACCTTTAGTCAACTTATGAACCCATCTAGGTGTCTAACTAAATCTGAGATTGTATGGTTACGTCCCTGTAACTTCATGTTGAGTTCATTCATGTGGTATGTGATGTCTGTTAGAAAGGCAAGTAAGCTGTTAAAATGAAGATCACATAGTTTTGTGATTAGTTCTTTGTTTGTCTTCTCGTGTTCCTCTATAAACTGTTTTATTTCCTTTCTCAAAGCAAAACAAAACATTTCAAACAGTTCCCTCTGCCTAGCCAACATACTTCTGTGTACAATACTAAATCATAATATTCTGCTTCCATTTCTGTTAGAAAAGACAGAAACTTGCAGTGTGTCAAGACCCGATTTCTGCCCTTAATTAGATTGACACACTTCATTATAGTTTTCATACATCTATCTCCAGAATTTTACCACACATAGCCTCCTGATGTATAATGCAGTGCAATACAGGGCAATTGATTCCAGCCTTCCTTAGTAAGCCAACTAAGCCTGTTTGAATACCATGCATTGATTTGGTGCCATCTGTCACAATAGCTGTGAGATTGTTGATGTCACCAGTACCATTTACAACCTTCAGAACTGCATCATAAATGTCTTGACCTTTGGCTGTGTTATGCAATGACTCTAATGCTAGTAGCTCTTCATTAATAACAAAGTCTTTGGAAACAGTTCGAATGAAAATTAGAAGTTGAGGTGTATCTATTATAAAAAGCCAAATGGCTATTTTTTCTGGTGAAGTTAATTAAATTAAAGGGATAAAAATCCCTTAATTTAGTGTATCCATTATGTCAGTTGATTCATCCATAGCCGATGAGAAGTAAGCTGAATCTGTAATAACACGTTTTAATTTATTTAATATGTGAGAACTTATTTCCTCGACTCTTTTTGTTACAGTTCATTTTGATAGTGGGACGCTTTCAAACTCACTGGCAATTTTATCTTCCCCAGATGCATGTGCCGTTTTTCACAGAACAGTGTTTTACAAATTCACCATCAGATAATGATTTTTTTGCTTGTGCTATCTCTGCGCTTAACAAATGATGGCAAGAGTGAGCTTGTTTTGTATTGATGTTGGTATAGTAAAAATAGATTTTTGAGCACTAACCTTTCTCTTCAAATTATGTACAATTTTAGTATGTACTTGTCCAACGTATTCTTGGTATTTAGCGGCATGGTGCTGTATGTAATGGCGTATGAGGTTATATTCCTTGTGTACAGACAATACTTGCAAACACGCAAGGCACTGTGGTTTGTTGTCGTTATTGTTTATAAACAGAAATTCATTTTCTCATTTCTCCTGAAATGACCTGTTTTCTTCACAGATCTTACGTTTCTTACTCGTAGTACACAAAGGCTGAAGTAACTGACCAGGGGACACAAACTGCAACAATAACACTGTTAACTGTGAAACTGATCAATGTAACCAGAGCAGAGCAAGTGACTTTCAATGATGCGTTACTCTGGAGTGCATAGAAATCTACTACTCCCACTACTACAACTCACACAGAGAAACAGTAGATTTTATAAATTGAGTAATCTTTTTAAAGCAATTTTGATTCCGTGTCGAGAATACAAATTGTTTCCATCATCAGAAATAATGAATATAACTAGTATATCAATCAGGAAATCTGTGGTCGAAACTAATAGCTAAATTAATAATACATATAGTTTAATATAGTTTTTATCCTGCTGTGGGCCACACAAAATCACGTTACAGGCATGCAACCCGCGGGCCTGCTGTTTCTTCTTTTACATTCCTTCTGTCTTGAATAACTACAGCCTTCCTTTTGTCATCTTTCATAATAATTAGGTTCTTATTAGTCTTCAGCGATTTCAGTGCTTTTAGTTCGGAGTTAAGATAGATTCGGCCGAGGAAGTTTAGCATTAAAAAGAATTTTTGCACATTCAAATCTTGTCCTGTTAGCAGTTTTTTGGGGCAAGGATTGAATACCTCTGTTTATGCTATGAAAAAAATCTATTATGGGTACCTTATTCAGAGCAACGGCAAAATTATGACCTTTGGACAAAACAAAATGTTTGCTGTCTGTTGGCGGACAGCCAGACACATTAATAACTACTCTATCTGTATCAGAGACATTATTTCTGGATCTGGGGAGGCTCACCAGTGAATCAAACTTATGTTTTAATCTTTCACAGGAAGCATTAAAAACCTTTTGGTATGACGTCGATGATATGCATAAAATGGTGTTAAAAGTTTCAGCCTCTAATACTGATTATAGAGTGTTTTTGATATCTACTATTTCTTTATTAAGAGGGCAAGAGATTTTTTTGCTTCTTGTAGCTGATAATTTAAAGTGACCTACTGGCCTTGAAATAGATCTGATGGGCTCTTTGAGACCTAAAAACTTCTTTTAATTTACAGCAGATAGGAATAACCTGAGCCATTGTACGGCACTTTAGGAATATTATTCTGTTAATACATTTAGCCTTCTTAACTAATATGTTACCGTATCTAGCACATTATTTGGAAGTAGACTCTCCGTGAAGTCTCGATATCGGTTTCAGAAAGGAAATACCGTGAGTAGACATATTACTTACAATTATAATAACGGAATTAACTCATGTAAAATATTCTTTATTAGTAGAATTTTCACCTGAGTATTACATCTTCTTACCGGATAAGAACAGATCTCCCTGTTTGTCTGAAATATGATAACCCACAAGAGTAGGGAATCCGGTAGACATCCGGATAGCTGAGATGTGGGAGCTTGTCCTTTGGAGACGTGAGGAATGTGGAGATTTTTTTGATGGGACAAACAGGAAAAAGAGGAAGATCTGCTCATATCCGGTTAGAAGAAGACAAGTCGTATATTCAGTACCTTGAACCTGAAAAGTGTGGACTTGCAGAGAATGCCATCAACACTAGACATAGAGTTCATTGGAACAAGACAATAGTCATTCACATAAGTCGGTTCCTCGTGGAACGGCTTTACAAAGAAACATGTGAAACATTACTTCACTTCCCTAACGTAAACAGATCTGATGATCTACATATATCCCCTTTGTGGGAGATAGTACTCTATAAATCAGCTAATCCTTCCTCTTTTGTAATTGTATACACATATATATAATAGACATAGTTTTTTTTTTTTAGTTATCTTACTATAGCTACTTAAATGGCCCCTTGTGAACATTGGCGCACCCAGTGGGGAGGGGGGGAGGTCTCCCCCCCCCAAAAAAAAACACTAGAAAAATTATTTCCAAAAATGTTTTCCTATTTAAAATTCATTTTTTAAAAAAAATTTATGTTGTGTCATGTCTTCTATTTCTATGCTTCTTATGAATTAGCAGTCACATAAGGTGGGAATACCCTATAGCTCTCGTCAATCCTGGCCTCTGTGAATGCAAGGCGAACGAAATAGTGCTTGGGCGCTTGTTTGTCAGAGGAGATCACAGGTATCATGTATTGGCAATCACTGCAAATGCTCAGTAATAGCTCTAATGCAAGGTGTAATGTGTAGTCTCAAATCGTCTACTCACCCCCCCCCCCCCCCAAAGATTAAATCCTGACTGTGCCACTGCTTGTGAATATGTCAGTTATTGTTTAATTATCCTTTGTACTTGTACCTGATGATGCCTGTGATACTCAGGTGAAAATTCTACTAATAAAGAATATTTTACGTGAGTTAATTCCATTATTATAATTTTAAGTAATATGTCTACTCACTGTCTTTCCTTTCTGAAACTGATTCTATCATATCCTTCTCATCTGCCCTAGGATGGGTTGAGTCCCCTCCTAATGAGGAGTTGTGGTTGATGTGGTTGATTGTTGTGTTATGTTGTATCATGACGACTGCATCCCAATCCACAGCCATGCAGGTCTTTGATGTATGCTGACAAAAGTTGGTTTAACATGAGACCTTTTTTTTTTACACTGGATTGGAGTATGTGGCATTTTACTGGCTTCTTTGAACCTATGAATATAGTTGTTGAATTCAGTACAAGACATTCTTGCAAACTGAAAAGAAAAGCCAAAGTACCTTTAGCTTTTCTTTGCCATATTCTTTCATGCAGATCTCTCCAGATTATGCTGTCCAATATAGTAGATATTTCATGCGCAGAAAATTTTGTATGTGGTCTCTTGAGAGGAGAATTAGGTTGTTTTTTTTGATGATAGTAGCAACAATGAGACTTTTTGTACAGGTGTAAAGGCCACTTTTAAGTTGTACTGTTTAAGCACTTTCACTTCTTATCTGTGTTTTTTTTAATACAAGGCAAGGAAGCTATACCTTCCAAGTAAGATTTACGATTTTAGTTAAGATTTCAAGTATGCTTTTCAAGCATACTTGAAAAGAGGTTGAGAAAGATCAGGCCAAATAGAGGTTGTCAAGCTCAGATTTTCACTTTAAGACAAATAGTTGAGAAATCGTGGAAATATGACAAGGATCTGTACTTAAGTTTTGTAGATCTGGAAAAGGTGTACAACAAGGTGCCCAGAGAAAAGCTTTTCAAAACACAGTTATATGGGGTGAGTGGAACATTATACATCAGCAATCCATCAGTTGTCATTCAGCAGTTAAAATTGAAGAAAATACAGGAAGATGGCTTGAAATAAAATCAGGGGTAAGACAAGGATGCACATTATCTTATGTTCCTATAGATCATCGGTTCCTAACCGGTGGTATGAATGGCCCAGCACGTATCCCCAGGGGGGTACATGCTGGGCCATTCAGGGGTACACGAAAAATAATCAGTAATGGCAGAAAAACAAGTAAAGTAAACAAAATGCAAAACTTTAGTTATGGAACAATAAATGTCAGTATTTAAAAACAGCTATTTTTAAAACAAGGGGTACAATTTGTAGAAATGGGTTTAAAAGGGGTACACAAGTGGAAAAGGGTTGGGAACCACTGCTCTAGATTTTTTAAAATTTCCATTTTGTTCAATCAGATAAATTTGATTATTTGATAAGTAGTGGTATATGGAATTTGTTATGATTGCAGTGAACACCTGAAGAATAGTTGGCAGGCATGTTATTGCATCATAGTTACTTGGGTCTACAGCCTACTTCTTGTCTTTCGTGAAGAGAAATATATGCCTAGATATCATCCAGTTTATCTATTACTGAGCTTGACTGCAACAAATAATTACATTGTTCTGCAATTCAACCATGTAGACCAGTTAGATGCTTTAACCAAAATCCATGTATTCTGACCATTTAATAATGCGACTTTGCATTTGTTTTTGTTTCATTTCTGATTCTATCTCCTTAATCCATGAGGCATTTTTATTATGTTGAATAGGATTGTCCCTGATTGACTTCTAAAATTTGAGTGTTTCTTCAAACATTTAATAGCAAATGATTGTTTACATTTGTATTTTCTTGCAGAGATTGAAAGAAGTGATGGTGTTCAATCGAAATTGAATATTTTGTACATATTGGTTGATTCCTGCTTCATATTTTTTAATTTTCTGTAAAGTTGCAATAGTTCGTTGCTTTAGCTCTTCGGTAACTACATTATTTATTTTTTGGTATTTTTATTTACTTTTTAGATAGACCAAAAACCCTACACTAAAGACTAAACACGGAACTTTTTTGAACCACTTCAGACCGCCATTAAGTAGGGTGATGGTCTCACTCTGGGCAATGAAATTCATCTCCCACCGATGATCACAAACATCCAGGTCATTGGTAGGATTTGAACCTGCAGTCTGTTGGTTGAAGAGTGGATATGCTAACTACTTGACCAAACAGGCTGGTAATATGTGGCTTTTCTTCCATATAACTGACTCCAGCTGTTTTGATAGTCTTGCTAACTAGAATTCACTATAAAGTTTAAACTCCTGGTGTTTCATTTTGATATTGGACTGGAGATTTCAGTACCACTTTTCTAAGCACCTTTTCTTCAAATGATGTTAGCTTTCTGTGCATGTCTTGACTGAGATAGCACTCTTAGATTTCTGTTGCCTGGTTTTCTTTAATGCATGCTGCAGTCTTTTACCAGTATCATGAACAATAGGCCACCGATATGGCATCATATAATAACTTCTTTCAAATGCTGTTAGTTCATTTTTGCAACTTGTTTGACATTATATAGATGTAAAGTTACATTTAGGGATGATGATTCTCTAGAGATATATATATGTTTGCCTTACATAGCACCATAAGATGTGTTGTGATAGGAATATGCATATCAGCATTCTTCATTCTATAACAAGGAGTGTCACAATAATTACTTCAACAATATTTTGTCATGTTGGCCTCTGTGTTTTATACCAGGTATGCAAATATATTGCCTCCCATTATAATTTTGCCAAGTCAAACTCACCTAAACCAAAAACTAATCTTTTTTATTCCCATGCTTCTGGCATTAGTATACAAATATTGCAGTATCCCCCTCACATCCATATATATTGTTTCATCCTGTAATGATCATTCCATATCATTCTGTTCCACTCAGTAACCCGAAATACTACATTCATGTTTCTTTTCCTTCTTTTTCTATTTTTTCTCCCATAAATGTATCTTGTTATATGCTGGGTCATTCTTTCTATTCTGTCACTTTTCTGATCACCGTCATTCTGCAGTAAATCACCTCATGGCTCAGCTATGGCTGAGGTCACTCTCTCATGTTTCCATCCTAAAATATCTCTAATTTTCCTCAATCATTTTATGTACATGCTCTCATAGACAAGCAGTCACTCCAGATGCTTAATTCCAAATTGCTGATACAAATTTCTCCTCTCAAATTCATTCTAAACATCCACACTGTATGTCATTCCTCCTACACAATCTGTGTATTATTATTATTATTATCATTATTATTATCGAAGACCTCTAGGAAGTCAAGGACTCATCAAGGGAGGCTGTAAATTACCCAACCCAGCTATCATACATACCTTTGAATTTTTCACACTAGATGCACTCACTACCTGTAAGGGCAAATTATTCCACTCACTCACTGCTCTCTGGGAGAAAAGCCTAGCTCTTAACCCTTTCTTGACTGAGAACAACCTTAACTTCCATAGATGCCCCCCCCCCCCCCCCGTGTTCTCTCCCTGCCTTCCATATAACGAAAAATTTCATCAGTTGAAATGCTATAACACCCATTCAAAAGTTTATAGACCTCTACCTTATCACCCCTCTTTCTCCTGTTAACCAGAGTCTGTAATCCACATACTTGCAATCTGTCCTCATAATCTAAATCCCATAATCCGGATATAATCTTTGTAACTCTTCTTTGCACCCTTTCCACAGCTTCTTTATCTCCTTGGAACCCGGGAGACCAAATCTGTGCACAGTAATCCAAGTGTGGTCTTATCAAAGCCTTATAAAGAGGCAAAATTACTTCCTTATCCTTACACATCAAGGTTCGCTTCAACATACCAATTATCCTCTGAGTTGTATTTGCAACTTTTGCTATGTGATCTTTGAACTTTAAATTCTTATCCATCCATACACCAAGATCACTTGCCTCTTCAGTTTCTTGTAGCATAACCCCGCTAATATAATATCTGCTGGAACTCTAATCACGCCAAAGTGCATAACTTTACACTTACTAACATTAAACTGACAGCCATTTTCGTTTCCAGTCTATTCAAATTATTTTGTAATTTCTGAATATCAGTAGCATCCCTGATTGCCCTGCCTATCTTCGCATCATCAGCAAACAATTGCAAATCTGATGATAGAGCGTGCTTGATGTCATTAATGTATAGATTGAACAATAATGGCCCAAGGACTGAACTCTGAGGTACACTACTGGTTACCTTAAATCTGGCAGATTCACATCCACTGTATCTGTATACCACTTTTTGATATCTGTTTGTCAACCATCCCCTGATCCAAGTCAGTAGATTATGTTCCAGTCCCATATTCTCCAGTTTACATAACAGCCTATCGTGTGGTATCCTATCAAATTTCTTAGAAAAATCCAGCATTATTATAGTGTATCCATTCCCTTTATCCAGCTCGGCTGTAACATTGTTATAAAATATGAGCAAATTGCTAAAATATGACCTTCCTTTAGTAAACCCATGCTGTTCCCTGCATAGTATAGAATGCTTGTCTACCCATTTCTGTATGCGAGTTCTTAACTAATTTCTCTAAAATCTTCACTACCACACCAGAGATACTAATAGGTCGGTAGTTAGACACATCAGTTTTTGCACCACCCTTGTACAATGGAACTGTCATACATTCCTTCCATTCCTGTGGTATCGTTCCTAAGCTGAGACTCAAGTTATACAAATGTGTGAAAGGCCTAGCCCAGGGGATGGCCAACCTTTTATAGTTCATGCATCAATTTTTTCAATTTTAGTTAAGATGCGGCATACAAACTTATACCACTTTTCAGCCCTTTTAAAATATGGTAATATGGATATATTTAACATTTATGCATAAAATGATTTATTATATATATGATAACATAGACACTTTTAGCAGTTTTAAATAAAAGGATTTCATATAAAGACAAGATAAACATTAATTATTTTATTGAGACTTTTGAATTTGTTTTGCTTTTGCTAAGCTTGTAATGTTTGGAATTAAATCAGTTACAGAAAGCATCAAACAGTTTTTCAAATTTGAATCAGTCAGTCACGACCGTAGTTTGTTCTTAATCATTTTCATTGATGAAAATGCTTGTTTGCATCTGTATGTAGTTCCAAAACGACAGATATAACTCTGAGCAAATTTTCTCAGTTCTGGAAAATGCTCACAGGGCAACGATCACAAGAAATTAATTATATCAGAAGCATCTGGGAGTGATGGAAGTTCATTAAATTTTATTTTCAATAAAGAATTGGTTTTGAGATCAATAAGTTCTATTTGTATGTTACTAGGCATCGTCAAGATTTTTTGTTCAGTAAGTGAAAAGGGATTTATAAATGCAAGTATGCAGTCTTCTTCTTCGGCAAAATTGCTAAAAACGACTGTTAAAGGACTCTTGGAATAATCTGAGTTTCTCAGTATATTCTGTAAAGTTGCCATTATCTTCAACAGATTCACTATGTTCTTTTAAATGTGGAAATTGACTTAAATCCCCGTTTTCTAACTGGGAGATGAACAGTTTTAATTTCATTTTGAATGCACTGATGTCATTTACTAAGCTAGGAAACAATTTGTTCTTGCCCTGCAGTTTCAAATTTAGATCATTGAGGTGGCTGGTAACATCAACTAAAAATGCTAAATCAAATAGCCATTTCTCATCACACAACAGGGCTTTTTTCTCATGCAGCTCATCCTTCTCTTCCAGAAAATTACGAACACTTTCTTTCAGCTTCCAAAATCTACTGAGAACTTGTCCTTTAGAAAGCTAGCGCACCTCACAATGAAGGATGAGATCACCATATTCCATATCTAGCAGTTCACAATATTCTCTGAATTCTCTTCTGTTTAACCCTCTTGCTCTAATTTTATTCACATACTTTACGACTGGTATCATAACATGCTTCAAATTTAGAGTTTTTCCACACAGAGATTCTTCATGTATAATACAGTGATACTTTAGTAGAGAATGACCTAAAAACCTTTCAAGTAAAGTTACAGTCCCAGAAACTCTACCTACCATTGACGGTGCTCTCAGTGCAAACACTGTTAAGCTTATTAGAATCTAGTTGTTGATTTTCTAGACATGACTTTACTTTGTCAAACATGTCTGACCCTCTGGTTTTTCCATGAAGTGACTCAAGACCGATAAGTTCTTCAAAGATGTTAAAATTACCATCAATTCCTCTTATAAAAATGCTTAATTGGGCTACATCACATGTGTCAGTGGATTTGTCCAAGGCTAAAGAAAAGAAAGAACAAGCATGAACACGGTCTTTCAATTGCTCAGTAACATCATGGGAAAGTTCTTCAATGCATCTTGTAATTGTTTGCTTGGACAGAGCAATTTGGTTTACTTTCCTTTCAACATTCTTATCACCAAGACATTTTGTAAATTTTTCGAGACAGGTCTTAACAACTTCCTCTCCATCAGAGAAAGGCTTGTGTTTTTTAGCCAACACAAAAGCAATTTCATAAGATGCCTCCAGCATTGCCACACTTTCACAACTTCGTTTCACAAATATATTTTGTCTCTTTTTTATTTCTTCCTTTTTCTTAACCACATATTCTTTCCACAACTCAGACCCAGGAACTAACTTCAGTTTTTCTTCTAATTCAGCTTGACGTTTTCTATAGTGTCTGTTAAGATCATGTCTTCTATTATCTGAGAGAGAGTGCTTTCACAAACAGTGCACAATGGTTTTCCTGAAGGACCTGCAATAAATAAGAACTCATTTTCCCATAGTTCATTAAACTGGCACTTGCTATCGCCTTCTGCTTTTCTTCTGCTCATTTTCTTTTGCAAAGTAATGGGTAACTGACTGTAAAAAAAAATTATTTCACAAAGTAAAGCTTATTATTAAATAATTTATTTTAATTATTTTATCGTTTTAAACATTATGAACATTTAAAAACATTTCTACAAGTTTTAAGATAAGATTCCTGTTTTCATGAAGGCCTAATACAGTTTTATAAGTTTAAAAATCACATATATTTTTTTTTCATAGAGAGTTTTCATCTCTCTCTCGTAATATATTATGTCCAATGAAATACGAGATCGCTTCCTGCCATAAAACAGTCGATCAGCTGGCAGTCACACACACACACAACCCAAACATTCTCATTACGAAAGCTTTGCTGATGATCGGTTAAATTTTGGGAATAAACCTACTATACGTAAATAAAAAGGAAAGATATTGTATAAAAAAACATAAAAACACACACATACAAATACACTGAATAATTGCAGGTTTCAGTAATCAGCAAATTAGGGAACAGGCAAGAACTTGACATATGCGTTCAAAATGAAAAAATTTATTTTTAAATTTACAGAACTATATTAAGCCTTCATGAAAACAGAAATCTTATCTTAAACTTAAAAGAACTGTTAATAAAAACATATAAGTTCGAAAACACAGAATTGTTCACTCACATCAAATCAGAAGTTCATTGAATATTATGAAATGAGATGCATGTCAGCATTTGCCGATCAAATGCTGACATGCATCTGATCAAGATCAAACAAGTATAATAAGTGCACACTCTAGAATTCAGTGGTAGGTTAATTGTGTTATATATATATATATATAAATCGTATGCAAAATTTTAAAAAATTTTTCTCTGGGGTCCAGTGCACCACTTCTAATCATGCAATGCGCCACTTTTGGCGCATGCGCCATAGGTTGGCCACCCCTGGCCTAGCCAATTCAGTTTAATGTTCCTTTAACAAACAGGCAGATATTCCATCTGTCCCTATTGACAAATTCTTATCCAGGTTATGCAAGAGCTCTTCAACCTCATTTTCATGAACCTGTAACTCTTCATCCAATATAGCAGTAGCACTGTGCACCATATTACATACACCTGGTTGATATATCTTAGCAAAGTGAGCACTCATTAACTGAACAATCTCATTAGTTTCCGACACTTGAGTACCATCTGCTCAATAAAGTTATTCTTCCACATTCATTCTTTCTTTTGCTTGCGACATAACGATAAAATTCTTTTGGATTGCCTTTAGCTTGCATGGCCAATTTCTTTTCATACTCCGTTTTAGCTTTTCTCACAATACTCGTTACTTTTCTGGCCTGAGCTTTATATATTTCATAACTCCTCTTACTCTTATTCTCATGATATTCTTTTCACATCAACTTCTTCTCGTGGATCTCTAGCTTAATAAGGCTGCACATCCATTTCACTCCCAACCTATTTATTCTTCGAACACTAGGGATACATTCAGATACCGCCCTCATTCAAGCACCTTTTCAAAGATTCCCATGCATTGCTGACATTTTTTCCATTCAGTAACTGATACCATGGGACCAAAGATAGTATTCTTCTAAGTTGATCATAATAGCTTTGTAATTTAGCATGTAGCCTGATTTAATCGGAGCTTCAGTACAAGTAGATACTTCTCAAGAAAGAACAGCATGATCACTGTCACCAATTTGTGGTAAAATAGCCATATTCTTGACAGAGATCCCTTCTGATGCTATGAGCAAATCCAACACTCTTTGACTTCGAGGTCCTTCTTTCATATGCTGCTTGAGAAAGTTATCTCGCAACAATTTAATAAATTCCTGTTCTTTCTGATCATGAGATTTCTCTTCTACCCAATCAATGTTTGGAAAATTAAAGTCACCCATAATGATCATTCGCTTGGTACCCATAAGGCTAAATTGGTGATGCATTTCTTCATCCCCTACAACTGAGATGCCAGGTCTGTAGCAACACCCCACCATATATTTCAGTCTGTTAACCTTCACTTCACACCAAATAGACTCAAACTCATCGCTACATGGAACATTGTTACCATCATTGTTTTCTTGCATTTCTACCCTAACTGGACTTAAGTCATCTGATATCATTAGTGGCACTCCTCCTCCTCTCCTGTCTCTTCTGTTATTCCTAAAAATAGTATATCCATCACACTTGATCCCACTTACCATATCTGATTCTGATAGCCAGGTTTCACTAATGCCAACAATCATAGGCCACATCATATTCAATAAAGCAACAAACTCAGACCCTTCGTTTCTAATGCTCCTAGCATTTGTGTATAGACATAATAAATTACGACCTAGCCTATTCTTATAATTAGATGTGCAATGTATTTGGTCTTGTTCTAGAATTTTCTCTTTTCCCTCCCCAGACATACTTAAAAGGTCTGAACCCAAAGCATATTTTTGCACTCCTTCACCACATACATAACCATGTTCAAAGGCATTCATATCTTTCTCATATTTGTATACCATAGTTGAACTTTCACACACATTTTCCCCATTCCTTCCTCGATGATCTAGTTTCCCTACTCTCTGCATTCAGTCTCATACCAAGAAGTAATTTCTCCAGACTTCTGATGCCAAATGAATTCAAGTCCAGGCCATCATACTTATCCAAATCTTTTCTGCCATCAAGCACATCCCGCACATCTAAAAAACTCACATCCATATCTTCTACATAGCCTGTGCATGAAATCATTTGCTATCATCGCCCTCCTTCTTAACTCAATACTATCGTATCTGGGTAGTAATCCTACAATTTTTACTCTTTCACATTTCTTTCTCGCTTCTTCAAACAGACCTTTCATATCTTCTCTCATATTGTCACCACTTAAATTATTTGTACCTACCAGCGCTACCATTTATTTTACATTTCATTTTTGGTTTTTAATTACGTTTGTCATATTTTTAATTTTCGCTCCCGGGAAACTAGAAGTGGTGACTCCCTCGGCAAGCACAAATTTTAAAATTGAGTCACCATACCATATTCCCTCTTTTTTTTCTTAGATATTAATGGACTTACCTTGTTATCAATATTTTGATTACCAAGTTCAGTATTTTCCTGCCTGTTGTTGTTCTCATCCTTTTTCTTATCCTGTCGAAGTTTAAACAAATGTTTTTCCACCTTTTCCGATTCCCTGGTCGATTTTCTAATAATTTCTTTTAACCGAGCTATTTCTAATGTCAGCGTATCCTCAGATAAATTATTATCATCACTGCAGCAGTGTTTTTGTTCAGGACAAACGCTCTACTCAGTAGCAACTTTAGCTTTAGCTTTAGTCACTGTCTTGTTATGACTGGTTTTTGGCGCCATTTTCAAGAATAGTAAAAACTAATAATTTCTCTGAAATTATGTTATAAAACACTTTAGTACAATAACTACACTAATAAAACTACAATAATATACTAAAAATACACTTTTAAATCTAAGAAAACACTTAATAAATCAACAAAAATCACAAATCTTTCAGGAGTTCTCTGACAGTACGTCTTTTCACCTGCTAGTCTCGACACCAGATCAATATGATATGATATGCATTGTATCATTTACTGTCATAACCCTTCTGCTCTGCTCATACAGTTTCTACTTTGTCGTAATTTGCAACAAACTGATGATTTAGTTCACTTCTTCACTTTTCCTTTACTACTTTCAGAAATACTTTCACATTATATCTCTTATCATACTGGTCTCCCTTGAAGCTATTCTCTCTTACTAATTTTCCCATCTGTTTCACTTGGTCTTCTTTGTCATATATTCAATGAGTAAAAAAAAAAACATCTTTACTTCCAGTAAATATGTTTTTGTTTGCCCTTCACATACATTACTCATTCTTCTCACACTTTTCCCATTCAATTCCATTATGCTTTCCTCTGATTCCACCATCTTTTTTTTTTTTACATTCCACACTTTAAAAATTCTAGCATATGAATCTTAAGAGTCTTGTAATTGTAATGACTCAGGAGTCCTGTACATAACAAAGTTGATGAACCCAGAATCCTGAGATTATAATAAAATTTGATATGTCATATCTGCTGCAGTAATTAAAATTGAGTGCTTAGAATCCTACATTTCCTTGATACTGGTTCTACAAGCTGGAATCTTATTGAATTACTAAGAATTGGCTATTTTATTGTTTTGATGCAAGGAAGTTTAATCGTCTTATTCTTATATCAACTTTATATTATGCGGCTGGTAGGAATGAAAGAGTATTGACTTTATTGTGATAAGTTAAGGCCTGAGAAGTTGGTGTTAGTGGTGTAGATATGAGTGTGGTATGCTGAGGGAACAGGAATTAGCTTGTAGACCCTGTTTTCTCTAATGTCTAGAGCTAGTATACTCCATTTATCTGGAACGTGGAGAGTCCATGGAACTGAATATAGTTTGTGGGATAATTATAGGTAGTAGTACTGATATTGATCTTTCTCAGTATTTTACTTTTTTTTTTTCCAAGACAAACACAAACTATTAGAATAAGGTACTGTAATTATTATTTATTTATTTATTTATTTATTTATTATTTTTCGGTGTTAAATTTATTTTTTTTCATTAGTTTTTAGGTTATAAGTAGCCATTATTGAAAGAAGTATTTTTATTGTTTGCAATTCTGATCTAAGAATTTATTCATTAGATGATATTGATTAGCTCTTTTTTGTTAAGGTGTTAATCATGTCTGATTTTTTGGAATTGGTAAGTGAGAGGCTATGTGTATGTAATGCCCTAAGTTTGTTGGTCTATGGTTAACTGAGAATGTTATACAGCCCATAGAGGATGAGCAATATTGTCCATGTAATGTGCCTTAAAATAATATCCCTCATGTGGCTAGGTATATGGTTTTTACACTATGTAAAAAATAAATAAAATAATAGGAAAAAATATCTCTAGCCCACCCAAGGATCAAAATATACTATAGGTTTGCAGTAACCTTTTGTGGATGGGAGCAACATAAAAAAAAATAATAATAAAAAACTATCCAAGAAATCTGTGATAACGCTCAAGTTAGGTGGACTTCCCCCCCCCCCCCCCCTTCTATATCAGCAATACTCTTGAATCTAATCAATAATTTAGTCATCTTTAACATACTTTTCCATTTCATGAATCTTTATCAAAGACAAACAAAGAGATGTTATCCTTAGATCACAAAACAAATTTAGCCAAAACATTATAACATTTTCCCTCTACATAATTGATCTGATTATTTGTTTGATAAAACAAATTCTGTCCACAAAAAGAAGACATAACCATGAGCACTACATTAGTATTCTCTCCCACCATCTGCATATCATCACAGATTTCTTTTCTGTGTGGAATATTTTTTAGTGAATGCACTTGATGTTTCTCCTTTATAGCAGGCTTTGGCTAAGATATGGAGTCCACCAAATGGTGAGGTTATAGTCGGACATGTTACGAGGCAGCAGTGAAAAAAATAAAGTTTCCATTATTATTTATTAGAGTTTTACTTTAAATTTATGGGGAATCTAAACTGGATAGAATGTATAGTCTATGGGTAGTTTGGACTTGAGGAATTTGCGCTTAAGCATAATATTTTAGTATAGTTTGCTAGTATTCCTTGTGCAATGTTTGAATAATGGTGGCAGCTACAATTTAGTTTGTCAATGGCTTATCATCAAGTCCTCTGCCATTTAAGGAGTACATTCTACGCATAGCACACTATGGGATTTTGTGGTATGCAGTGCTTGCACATATACACATCCCAGCAGTTATAAATGTGGCAGGTGAGAGACAAGGGAGTGCATGTCTGCATAAAATGTAGAAAATGGGAAGAACTTTGTGATTTAGAAATTAGCATAATGGACCTCAGCAGCATTATGTCAGAAATGGTTGAATGCCAGCTGAGAGAGATGAGTAGTGTGATCAAGGGTGAGGAAAATGAGTGGCATCTGAATGAGAATATAAAAGTAGGGAGTATAGTAGGTTTAAAAGATGGTATTGACTGGGAGGATGAATGTCAAGCAAGAAAAGGTGGCTTGCAGAGAGATAGATATACTAAAGAAGAGGTGGAATATATCAAGAACGAGTTGAGAAGAGTGAAAGAAGAAGAGATTATTAGATTGAAAATGAAGAATGAAAGCGAATCAGAGTAGGAGTGACAGAGAGTTATGGGAATGATGAAAGATGAGAGAATAGGAGAACTGGTAAAAGAGAGGAATGAGAAAAATGCGAGAGAGTGCAGGAACCAGGGATGGAGAGATGACAGGATGGCAAGAAGTGGGAGAACAAGAAGAGAAAGTGTTAGAGGAGAGAGAGAGTGAGGAATGCAGGTGAGCAAGGAAGAAATAGAGTGGTAAGAAATGTGATGTATGGAGACTCAATGATCCATGGTGTGCAAGATAGAATGCCTGAGGAGGAGGAGGAGCTATAGATAGTGTGACTATGGCAATTAATGTGATTGTGATGATGGGCACGAATGACTTGAGAGGCAGTAGTGTAAATCGGGTGGCAAGAGATCTGAGGTTCATGCTTGAGATTGTATGGAAGAAGACAAAGAGAGAGAAGATAGTGAGCATGTTGCTCAGGTATGATGATGCAGAGTTACAGAGAATAGCATCAATAATGAATACTATGATAGCCAGAATGTGTCAAAAGAGAGGCTTGGATTATATGGATGCATGGAGGGCATTTGAGGAGGACAGAAAGGAACTGTATATGAGAGATAGCTTGCATTTGAATGAGAAAGGATGTAAGAATCTGGAAAGAATGTTGTTCTCTGAACAAGTCAGTGTGTCGATGCAGGGGGAAACTAGAAGTAGGAGCGGCCTCCTGTGGGAATAGTTGCTTGAGAGAAGAGGGAATACATTGTGTAATACTGAATCCAAAGGAATCTGGAGGGGATAATGATGGTTATAGAAACAGTGATAGTGCCTGATGATTCTTCATACAAATGCCAGGAATATCCAGAATAAAGGAGATAAATTGGTGGTGCTGATAGCCTCAATCTGTCCAAAGATTATTGGGATCACTGAGATATGGTTGATGGAAGATGATATACCGACAGGAATAGAAGTAGCAGTGTATAGCATTTCTTGGAAAGATAGGAAGGGCAAATGCAGTGGTGGGATGCTGTTTATGCTACGTGATGAGTTGTGTACTCTCAGAGTACAGGATTTGAATAGCAATGACCCTAATGCTTTTGAGAGCATATGGTGTGAGGTGGAGGTGGGCAAGACAGGATATTTAGTGGGGTGTTGCTACATACCAAGGAGCAGGAGGTGTTTAGGTAGTTGAGCTTGTCAATTGCAAAAATAATGACTGTCCTGGGAGATTTTAACTACAGCAGCATAAATTGGGAAGAGGAAACTGCATGTAGTGGTAAGGGAATGGAATTTCTGGAATTCTTGAGTGATAAATGTCTTAGGCAACATGTAGTAGAAGGAACACAAGGTTTGAGAGTTTTGAATTTGGTCATGGCATCAGAAGAACTGATTATAACTGAGATGCCCTAGGTTGGAGAGAGTGACCACATGGTTTTGACTTGGAACATGAATAGACATGCAAGAGTATCAAAGAGAAAGGAATGTATGTGGAATTACAAGGCAGATGATTGTAATAATCTTAGAAATCAGCTTGGGGCAGTGCCATGGATGGAGTAATTAGAAGATATCATCAGTGCTTCGGAATTGGTGAAGGAATATTTATTATCAGCAATAGCAAAGTTGTATACCATGAGTGAAAAAGAGAGCCCAATTTGGTTTAAAATGGATGACAACAATATTAAATGGGAACTACAGGTAAAAGAGAGGTTATGGAGAATATATAAGGAGAGAGAGAGGTGGAGAGCAGCTGCATGAAGAATATAAGTTCATGGCAGGAGTATTACTAGTATGATAAGAAGACAAAATTGGAACATGAGAAGAGATTGGCCCTGTGATCCAAAGAAAATTGTAATGAATTCTTTCATTATGTGGCCAGTAGGAGGAGGAATGATTGTGGAAGAATGACATTGTTGGATAAAAATGGGAGTAGAGTGACCAATGGAAAGGACATAGTGGAGTTGTTCAATGAACACTTTATTGGGATATTTTATGCTAGAGTGAAAAGAAGAGAGTGTGTTTCAAATACTGAGTACCTTGAATATCAATAAAATAATGGCAATGGATGGGATTTTGCCACAGGTTTGAGGGAATGTGCTAATGAAGTGGCAGCTGTGTTGACCTGGTTTTTCAATGAGAGTCTGGCTACAGGAAAGGTGCCCCAAGAAGGGTAAGATAGTGTCTTTGTATAAGGGTGGTAGTATAATGGAAGTGTCAAAGTATAGACCTGTTTGTATTTCATCAGTAGTTGTTAAGAATTTGAAGAAATTAGTGAGGGATCATTTACAGCATTGGGCAGATGAGGGTAATGTTATTTGTCAGGGTCAGCATGGATTTATTTAGAAGTGCTCTTGTTTTAGTAAGATGATTGCCTTTTATAACAAAGTGATGAGGGAAAGAAAGGCATATTTTGCCTTTTTTTTTTTTTTTTTTTTTTTTTTTTTTTTTTTTTTTTTTACAAAGGCATTTGATAGGGTGCTACATGATAAGCTGATATTTAAGTTATAGCACATGGATTTGAACGTCAGCTTAGTGAATTAGATTGGGGATTGACTGTCTAATAGTTATCAGAGTTGTGTATGAGGGAGCTGTATCAAGGAAGCAGAAAGTTGCAAGTTATTTATAAGGTTACAAGTTGGTTACAAGACCTATGTTGTTTAATCTTTATATCAACAACATTTCAAATTGATTGCAGGGGAATATTCATTTGTTTGCAGGTGATGTGAAGCTGGGAAGAGTTATTAGTAATAGTGCAGATGTAGTAGACCTTCAAGAGGATTTGAATAAACTGGAAAGATAGATAAATGAATGGGGTTTTCAGTTTAATTCAGTTAAATGTAAAGTCTTGAAGTTTGGGATACATCGAGGGGAGACTGCATACTCTGTTGGAGAAATTGTACTGGAGGAAGTGGGGGAGGCAAGCAATCTGGAGGTGTGGTGATGATTGATAGAAACATGAAATTCAGGGAGCATATTGCAAAAGTAGTGAAAGTAACCCAGAGGATTGTTGCAATACTGAGGACACTGACTAGCAGAGATAAAACAGTTGTCATTCCACTGCGTAAAGTCCTGATCAGACCACATCTGGACTATTGTCTGTTGTATTGTATGTTTATTGTCCGTATATGGATCTTTTAATAGCCACTGAAGTGACTATTAAAAAAATTATGCTAATCTTTACAAACTTTATTTTGTATGAAGTGTTAGGTAAATATGTGAAATCATTTTTAGGATGCCAGATGATGCATCATAACTCTCATAAGTTACTTTTTTTCTTTGCTATTCTTAAAGTTTGTAAAGATTAGCATAATTTTTTTAATCAACATTATATGAGATAAATATAGGTTAAAGGAAATTTACCAGTATTTTCAATTTAAAAATAACAGCTAGATTCAGTCAACTAGTTTTGCTGAATTTGGGATCAGCTTCTTCATGATCTAACTGATGATATTAGATTACAATCAAAAAGTAAAGTAATTCCATACAGGAAAATTGATGGAACAAAATATTAGTCTGAGAGAATGATTTCTTCATCCTGCTGCTATTTGCATTTCATGCATATGCAAATGGATGTGAATGCAAATATGTTATTATTATTATTATTATTATTATTATTATTATTATTACCACCCCAAGACCTCATGGAGTCAAAGACTCATCTGGGAGGTCCTTTTATCACATACACAGCTCATCATACTGTGTTTCAAACACATTCAAACTCTTTGCAGACACCACATTCTCAGGCAAGGCATTCCAATCATTCACAACTCTGCACGAAAAAAACCTGTCTCTCACTGCCCTACTCACACCCTCTTTATACAGTTTCCAGGGATGACCTCTGGTTCTACCCTGATATTCCACTATTCTCTGTAAAACTTCTCCAGCATTGATCCTAACAACCCCTTACCAACTTCTAGGTCTCTATCATATCTCCCCTCTTCCTCCTGTCCACCAGACTCTGCAAATTACATCTTCTCAATCTTTCCTCACACTCAACATTCCAGAGGTCAGAAACTACCTTAGTCAGTCTCCTTTGGACCCTTTCCAACATCTCTTCATCCTTCTGAAAACCCGGTGACAAAATCTGGGCACAATAGTCCATGTGTGGCCTAATCAAAGCCTTATACAACTGAACAAGAATCTCCCTACTTCTACACGTCAGTGTCCTCCACATCATTCCCAGAATCCTTTGTGTTGTCTTCACAATTTTGGCGATGTGTCCCCCTAAATTTTAGATCCTTATCCACTATTAAACCCAGATCTCTTATTTCCTCTACCTCCAACAATATATTCTCACCAAGCATAAATTTTGCATACCATCTTTGTTTTCCAAATTTTAAAACCTTACATTCTGCAACATTGAACTAGCATCACCATTACCGTGCCCAATCACTCAATCTATTCAAGTCTTCCTATGAGGCCACTACATCTTCATTACACTTCATGGTTCGTCCCAACTTTGCATCAAACAACTGAATATCTCCATCCAAATCTTCGCCAATATCATTATTATACAAGCTAAACAGTAATGGTCCTAAAACAGACCCCTGAGGCACTCCACTAGTGACTTTCCTTTTCCTGGATATCACTTTCCCATACACAACTTGTTGATACCTATCAGATAGCCAGTCTCCAATCCAATGCACCAATCTAATATCCAACCCCATCTACTCTAGTTTGAGTGTCAACCTATCATGAGGTATACTCTATCAAAAGCCTTTGCGAAATCCAAGTATATTACTGTGTATCCTTTTCCTCTGTTCAAGGAAGCAGTCACTTTATTGTAATAAGTAAGTAGATTACTAAAACATGACCTCCCTTTAGTAAATCCATGCTGTCCATCAAAGATAATACCATTGTTATCAACCCAACTCTGGATCTTAGTTCTCACAAGCTTCAACAACAACTTAACCACAACACTTGACACACAGATAGGCCTATAGTTTGAAGCTTGAGTTCGATCACCTCCTTTATGAAGTGGCACATTCTTGCCCTCCTTTCACCCCTTAGGAACTTGACCGAGTGCAAGACTCATATTAAAAAAAGTATGTCAAGGCAGATGTCAACTCCCTGCCACATTCTTTCAGAATACGTAGTGATATATTATCAAGTCCCACAGCCTTATTAACATTTAATTTACTCAACTCCCCATACATCTCTTGCTCACCTACAGTCAATCTCTCCTCCCCATCATCAACTGCTCTCAATCCCTCCATGAAATCACATTCACAATCTTGAAAGATCTTTATGAACTGCTCATTAAATATCTCCACCACACATTCTGCATCAGCTGTCTTTATACAGTTTTCTCCAATCAAGGTCATCCTTCCATAATTATTCTTTCTTTTGCTGGCTACATATCGAAAGAACTCCCTAGGATTCTTTTTGGCTTCATTAGCCAACTGCTGTTCATACCTCTCTTTAGCTACCCGCACCAACCAAATCACCCTCCTTGCTTGGTCTTTGTAGACCTAATGGAATTGGTTATTTCCACTTCTCTTATGCTGCCTCCACAATGCCCTTTTCCTCTGTATCGCATGCTTAATCTTTTTATTCATCCATCTCGCACCCACCTCATTTAACCTTCTCACCCTTGGAATACATTTAGACATTGCATCTACTAAACAGTTTTTGAAAATCCCCCAAGCTACATTGATCTCTTTTCCATCCAACTCCTCATTCCATGCTACACCCGCAAGCTGTCTCCTGAGCTCTTCATAATCATCTCCCTTGTAGTTCCACATATACCCTTTTCTCACAGAAGTCCTCGTACTGCTGGCAACCACCCAGGTGATCATCTCATGGTCACTCTCACCAATTGGTAGATGATTTGACACCTCATTTACAATTACATCCTCTGATGAGATGGCCAAATCCAAGAATCCTCGTGTGCCCTCTGTTACATATCTGAGGTAGTTATTCCTCAAAAACTCAAGAAAGTCATTTTCTTTACTTCCAGTTGGTATCTCATCATTCCAATCCATATTGCCATAATTAAAATCACCCATAATGATCACCCTCTTCTTATTTACTTGGCTAATTTGATTGTACATTTCATTATCAGCACCATGCACATTACCTGGTCTATAACAACATCCCACCAAGTATTGATTCCATTCACCTCTATCTCACACCATACTACCTCAAAACCACTGGCACTATTTCCCTCTTGCATCTCCACTTTATATGGACATAACTCTTTTCTATCATCAATAGCACTCCCCCCTTCCATTTTAACCCCCTCTGTCCTCACGAAACACACCATACCCTTCCATCTCTATTCCTGCCAGGATGTCATCCTCTTCCAACCATGTCTCACTCATTCCGACAATCTTTGGGTGAACAGACGCAATTAGTGCAACCATTTCATCTGCCTTGTTTCTTATACTTCTAGCATTTGTATACAAACACAACAGCTCATTTTTGGATCTACAGCTAGTTCCACTGATACTACCACTCACTCGATGTGATCTCTCCATGCTCGACTGGGGCCATTTCCCTTTCTGCTTCTTCATTTTAAAACCCTTTTCAATTCTGTTTCCTCTTGATCCCTGGTCATCCCATTCCTTTCCTGCCTACACATGCTCACCTCCTCTTGGAGCATCCACCTATTTGTATATTTGCATTCATATCCCATGTTATCTGTGTTGAAATGATTTAATAAGTGAAGCCTATATAAGTTAAGTGTTCCACCTTAGTTCAAGTTGCATAGTGTTAGGATACATACATCCCAGCATTAACTGCTCAACGTATTTTTGATATTTCATGGTCAAGTATTTGAACAACAAGTGAACATGAAATATCTTCAACTTGTGATTTTCAAACATTGATCACTCACTATCTGTTACACACCTTTCAAAAAGGAATGAAAAAGAGGGGTGGTGACTTTATAACCTGGCAAGGATCATAGAAGAAATACAAATGTTTAACAGTTATAAAAACAATACATATCATGATACACACATGGCACTGTCCACACACGGCACTGATTTGCTAATAGGTCTTTAACCTTTTGTGTGTGGATCAGATATTAAAAAAAATGCTACTGGATTATATCTTTTTCTTAGATTGAAAAAATATTATTTTTCTCTAAGGGACTTGGTGCTGTAAAGTTTCATGTATGTAGTTTCTTTTCTTTTCATTATCTACATAGAATCAGCAAAAATAGTTATTATTATTATTTTTATTATTAAGAGAGACATACAAGGAGTCAGAGACTCAGCAAGGGAGGCCACATACTACACACACACTAGCTATCATACTTATTCTTGAATTCATTCACATGAATCAGCAAAAATAGTTATTATTATTATTATTAAAAGAGACCTCCAGGGAGTCAGAGATTCATCGAGGGAGGCCACACACACACACCAGCTATCATACTTATTCTTGAATTCATTCACACTGCTTCCACTTGCAACATCCAAAGGCAATCCATTCCAATCACACACACACAACCCTCTGAGAGAAAAATCTCCCTCACACTCTTCTTGGCGGCCTTCATTCTCAGCTTCCAAGGACGCCCTCTCGTCCTTTCCCCAACCTCCATAAATTGAAAAATTCCATCAATTGGAATCCTGTATGACCCTTTTAGAAGTTTGTAAGTCTCAATCATAACACCCCTCTTTCTCCTGTTTGCTAGTGTCAGCAGTCTACAAATTCTGAATCTGTCTTCATAATCAGTATTCCACAATCCTGATATCATTTTCAACACTCCCCTCTGTACTCTCTCTCCAATATATCAGAATCACAACAGAAACCAGGAGACAGATCTGCACACAATAGTCTAAGTGACGTCTTATCAAGGCCTTTTAAAGAGGTAAAATAACATCCTTATCTTTACACGTGAACATTCATTTCAACATTACAATTATCTTTTGAATTGTATTTTGCAATCTTTGCAACATGGCCCCTGAACTTAACTTCCTATCTATTAACACTCCAAGATCCCTAGCCTTATTAGTTTCTTCTAACCTAATCCCACCAATATAATATGACATTGGATATCTAATCATGCCGAAGTGAATGACTTTACATTTACTCACATTGAACTGACATCCATTTTCCCATGCCTACAATCCCACCCTATTCAAATCATTCCTCAAGTTCTGCATATCAGCAGCATTCCTGATTACTTTACCTATCTTTGCATCATCAGCAAATAGCTGTATGTCGCCTGTCAAATCCTGTAACATTGAGGAATCAAATCCTGTAAAATCTGTGACATCGAGGAAACATCACCATTGCATTTACTAACTTGTATGAATATATCTAAATGTGAACTTTGTAGCAACCCAGAAAAGGTGCTTTATAAAATATATGAATTTGACTGCTATGATCTGGTGTAATAATACCATGGAATTAAAGTAATAATAATAATACACTTGTGTTCAAATGCTAAGATCACACTACATTTTTATCTGCACATGAAAATATTTTCATGACTACAGTCAAATGTCAACATAAATTTATTGCCAGCATACTAATAAATTATATTACACAAAAAATGTGTTATAAATTTCATGCAAATTAAATTGCAATATGTTTTTGGCAAAAGTTACAAATTTTCTAAGGACATAGTTATGGAATTAATGTACAGTGCTTACAGAGAGAGAGACATTTGAGTATGGAGTATGTCCACCCTGAACTGTGATGCAGCTGTCATGATATTGTACTACCATTGCTTTGCACCAAGTGATTCAGGAGTTCTTGAGGCAAACTGGCCTGCTCCTCCTTACAGCAAGGATAATGCCTTGTTTATTTTTTGAAGGGAAATTTTGAGCAGCAATGTATCTCCTTATTGCATCCCAAATATATTCTATGGGGCTAGATCTGGGGAGCATGCTGACTACTCGATTCAATTAATATCATTGGTCTACAGAATTATCTCCTCTGCTTGTGTGCAATGTGGTGTGGCATTATCATCCATAAAAATGAATTTTTCACCTACAGCATCACGGAACAACGAAGCATGACATTGAAGAACTTCATTGCAATATTGTTCACCAGTCATAGTCCCTTTTTCCAGCATTTGTAGCTCGTTTCATCCATTAAGCATAATGCCTCCTTACACCATGACCCCCCAACACTGCTGTGTATATCCCTTTCAAGAACATTCTCATGATGGTACCACTTTCACATCAGATCAAGTGTTGTCTAGAATTGGAAGAACGACTAAAATATTAATGTGTGCACATCTTTATGTTGAAATAGTGTTATTAATGACTAGTCCATGTCCTGAACAGAAATCCAATATGTACTTATCATTATTCTTAGCTTTTCTCTTTACTCCAAGTTTTCATAAAACATTTCGATATATGTCTAGTATTCATTTCTTACTCTGTTATTTATACCTTCAATAAGGACCAACTTTCCTTTTTCTTTATATTTGCTTATGCTTAGGTAAAGGTTAAAACAAGAATATAATTTCTTGTCAAGGAGGATATACTTTCTCGGCAAGTGGAAAAAAAAGTTCTACAACTATATGGTGTAAATGAGACATTATATTGAGTATTACATGATTTATATTTGAGTTTTAAGTCAGCAGTTAAAATTGAAGGCAATAAAAGATATAAAAGATAACTGGATGTAAAATCAGGTATGAGACATCTGGTTATTCCTCATATACATGGATCACATTACGAAGGAAAATGACATTAGACCTGACATAAAAATTGTAAATATTCAATACAACTCTTTATTTTATGCAGATGATGTTATGTGCCTGAATAAATACAAAATTCCTTAACTAAATCGAATAACTGCTGTAACAAATTTATTATGCAAATCAGCAACAAAAAGACACAAGATATGAAAATAGGCAGGAAATATAGAAGACATCAGCTGCATCCTGAATGAAAATCAGTAGAACAAGTAAACATTTCAGCTATTTAGGGCAGAATTTTTAGTGAAGATGGCAAATTAAGTATGAAAATAGACAATAGAATTAGCACTGGTAAGGTAGTGGGGATTCAGTGGAATAAATTTATTTTGAATGAGAGACAAATTAATCTGAACACTAAAGTATTCTTATACAAGACATTGTTCAAACTGATTTTAACTTATGAATCTGTGAGGTGAGTTAGAAATGAAACACTTGATCAAAGACTTGAGACCACATATATTGAGAGATCTGGGAAAGATTATAGGAATTATCTGATGGCATCAATGATAGAAACTTGACATTATTAAAATTCAATTCAGGAATGTGTGGTGAGAAGTAATCTCGGGTGGCATGGTTAATTAAACAGAATGGGTCATTAGCATAGGAAAGGTTTGCATAACAGGTGTTTGAATGGTAACAGAATGGTAGGAAAAGAGACAAGGAAGAAGATTAAGATCTAAGTGGATTGATGCAGTTAATGCTTCCCAAATTTATTGAATAAATACAAAATTCCTTAACTAAATTGAATAACTGCTGTAGCAGTTTTAGAAGTCTGATAGCATTTCCATCCTGACAGTTAATAGACTGATTTGGAGGAAGTTTGACAATAGGAAGTTATAATAATGTAAACTATTCATATAGTACTATAGCACAGGTTACTATTCATAATAACCTGTGTGCTCCTTGAGGGTTAGGTGTATATCAGGAATTTGATTATGATGATGAATGACACATCATGGAATGGATAGATGCCATTCATTTTGATAGATGATTGCTAAAATTGCAACTTTGTGAAATTCGTCATAATTAGGTAATGTTTTACTGATAGATAAACAGAATTTGCTGTCAGCCAATAAAAATACACTAATGGGGAAAAATTGCTAAATTAATCTAATAAAGACTTTTAAGAAAATAGTAGAAAACAAAGTAAACACATGCCATATGCTTCCATTTAAAATTGTCACATACTTCTCTTGATACTCCTTACTAAAGCAGAATGCAGTATCCTATCAAAAGGATTTATCTCTGCATTGGTACTTGAGGTTTATCCCTAAAGGAGATACTTTGGGCGGCATTGAGAACTTAATAAAACTATACCTAATGGATCTTATTAATTACATGCAGATATTATTATTATTATTATTATTATTCAGGCCTCCATGGAGTCAAAAGACTCATCGCAGAGGTCCTTCCTAGGAAACACAGTCTGTCAAGACTCATTGCGGGAGGTCCTCCTAGGAAACACAAAGTCTATCATACCACTCCTTGAACTCATTGACCATTCTCACTCTCACCATTCCACCAGGCAATGCATTCCATGGTTCAACCACTCTCCATGCAAAGAAATAACTCCTCACTCTCTTGCTCACAGGCTTCCTTTCATAACTTCTAGGGATGGCCCCTTGTCATCACTCCTTCCCGCTGTTCAACCAAGCAAAAGAACTCCCCAGTGTCTACCCTGTAACCACCTCTCAACAGTTTAAAAGTCTCAATCATATTACCTCTCCTTCTTCTTCTATCTACCAAACTCTGCAGTCCACATTCCCTCAGCTGATCTTCATAACTAACATTGAACAGTCCTGAAACTGTCTTTGTTATCCGTGCCATTTCCACAGTTAATTTATCCCCTTCAAATCCTGGGGACCAAATCTGAGAACAATAGTCTAAGTGTGGTCTGATCAGGGTCTTATACAATGGAATGATAACTCTTTTATCTCTGCAGGTCAGCGTCCTTCTCATTATTGCAGCAATCCTTTGTGTTACCTTCACCACCTTTGCAATATGTCCCTTGAATTTCAGGTTTCTATCAATCATCAACCCCTAGATCTCTTGTCTCCCCTACTTCCTCCAGTATATCTCCTCCAATAGAGTATGCAGCATCCTATCAATGTGTCCCAAACCTCAAGACCTTACCTTTTGCTGCATTAAACTGATACCCCCATTCATTAGCTCATCTGCTAGCTTATTAAAACCCTTTTGCATGACTACCACATCTGCATTATTACTAATAACCCTTCCCAGCTGCACATCATCTGCAAACAACTGAATATCCTCCTGTAATCTACTGACAATGTCATTGATATAAAGGTTAAACAATATAGGTCCCCAGTACTGAGCCCTGTGGGACCCCACTTGTAACCCTCTGCCTCTTTGAAACTTCCCCCACCATACACAACTCTCTGATACCTATTGGACAGCCAATCCTGAATCCAGTTGACTAACCTGACCTCCAAACCCATGTGCTGCAACTTAAATATCAGCTTATCATGTGGCACCAATGTCAAATGCCTTCGCTAAATCCAAGAAAATGGCAGTATATGCCTTTCCCTCATCTACTGCTCTTGTAACTTTATTATAAATTTTTTGTAAAAATCTGCCAACAATATAGGTCCCAGTACTGAGCCCTGTGGGACCGCACTTGTAACCCTCTGCCTTCTTGAAACTGTCCCTCCATACACAACTCTCTGATACCTATTGGACAGCCAATCCTGAATCCAGTTGACCAACCTGACATCCAAACCCATGTGCTGCAACTTAAATATCAGCTTATCATGTGGCACACTGTCAAATACCTTTGCTAAATCCAAGGAAATGGCAGTATATGCATTTCCCTCATCTACTGCTCTTGTAACTTTATTATAAAAGGCTAGCATATTACTAAAACAAGAGCACACCCCCTCACAAATTAGTGTTGACTCTCACAGATAACATTACCCTCATCTGCCCAATGCTATATACGGTCCCTCACTACTTTCTCCAAGATCTTAACAACTACTGATCACACACAAATTGGCCTATAATTAGACACTTCCAGTCTGCTACCGCCCTTATGCAATGGCACTATCTTTCCTTCCTTCCATTCCATGGGCACCTTTCCCACAGCCAGACTTTCATTGAAAAGCCAGGTAAAATACACTGTCAGTTCCCTAGTACATTCTCTCAAAACTCATAGTGAAATACCATCCAGTCCCACAGCTTTACTGACATTCAGAGTACTCAGTATTTGAAACACACTCTCCTCCTGTGCCTCTAAACCTCGAACCTGCCCTATCCTTCTAATATTAAAAACTGACTCCTTCAGGATGAAATACTCCAAAAAAGTATTCATTGAACAATTCCACTATGTCCTCTGCATCAATCACTGTATTCCCATTTTTATCCCACAATGTCATTCTTCCATAATCATTTCTCCTCCTACTGGCCATATAGCTAAAAAATTCCCTCCGATTTTCTGTGGATCTTAGTGACAATCTCTTCTCATATTCCAGTTTTGCCTTCCTTACCATACTAGTCACTCTCCTGGCCTGTGTCTTATATTCTTCATGCATCTTCTTCACCTGTCTCCTTATATCTCTTCCATAGCCTCTTTTTCACATGCAGCTGCTGTTTTTATATTGTTTGTCATTCACTTTACACCAAATTGTGTTCACTTGAGGAATACAGCTTACTGGTGCTGCTAACAAATATTCCTTCACAATTTCCCAAGCACTAATGATATCCCGGGCTTCCAATTCCTCCCTCCATGAAGCTTCCCCAAGTTGATCTCTAATACTGTTGTAATCACCTGCCTTATAATTCCACATATATTCGCGTCTCTTTGATATTCCTGCATGTCTATTCATTTTCCAAGTCAAAACTACATGGGCACTCTCTCTCCAACTGGTGGGAGAGATGTCATCTCACTTATTATCAGCTCTTCTGATGCTATGACCAATTCCAAACCTCTGTTTGGAACTGTTCCCTCTATTACATGTTGCCTAAGATATTTGTCCATCAAGAATTCTAGAAATTTCATTCCCTTATTGCTATATGCATCTTCCTCTCCCCAATTTATACTGCTGTAGTTAAACTCTCCCATAACAATCATTCTTCTTGCACTTGCCAAGCTCAACTGTCTAAACATCTCCTGGTCCCCACCCTCTGTGCTCCTTGGCTTGTAGCAACACCGCACTAAATATTCTGTCTTGCCTATCTCTACCTTACACCATATACTTTCAAAATCATTAGTGTCACTGCCTTTTAAAGCCTCCACTCTTAGAGGACATAAGTCGTCACTTATCATAAGCAGTACTCCACCACCACGCTTTCCCTTTCTATCCTGCCGAAAAATGCTGTACCCTGCTACTTCTATTCCTGTTATTATATCCTCTTCTGTCAACCACATCTCACTAATCCCAATAATCTTTGGGCAGGCTGATGCTATCAGCGCCACCAATTCCTCTCCTTTATTCCAGATACTCCTGGCATTAGTTTAAAAAATAAAAATGCCACTTTTTCTATTCCCAGCATTATCCCCTCTAGACTCCACTGGGCTCAGCACTACCTGATGTTGTACCTGTTCCCCCAAATACCCTTTCCCACAAGAGGCCACCTGCTACCATCCACCTTGGGCATTCTAGTTTCCCTGCATTGACACACTGACTCGTTGAGAATAGCAATCTCTCCAGATGCCTACGTCCTTCCTCATTCAAATGCAAGCAGTCTCTCGCATACAATTCCTCTCTGTCCTCAAACGCTGTCCAAGCATCCACATATTCCAATCCTCTCTCTCTTCTGACACATTCTAGCTATTATGTTATTCAATATGACTGCTGTTCTGCTCAGCTCGTCACAATCATACCTAGGCAACATGCACACTATCTTTCCCCTCTGTGTCTTCTTTCATACTACCTCAAGCAAGAATCTCATATCTCTTGCTGCCCAATTTACATTACCTCTCAAATGATTTGTTCCTACCATCACAATCATCTCATCCACCCTTTCACCCCCTCTTAATTGCCATAGCCACACTTTCTGTTGTTCCTCCAGGCAAACACTCTTCACGCATCCTATCTTGCGCACCACGGATCATTGAGTCACCATACATTACAACTCGTACCATTCCCTCTCTCGTACTGTTTCCATTCTCTCCTCTTCTATCATTCCCATAACTCTCTCTCTCTCATTCCCTCTCTTCCGCTTATCCTATTCATCCTGTTCTCTCCTCTTCTATTATTCCCATAACTCTCTCTCTCATTCCCTCTCTTTTACTGTTCTCATTCCCTCTCTTTTACTGTTCTCATTCTCTCCTCTTCTATCATTCCCATACCTCTCCCATTCCCTCTCTTCCACTTATCTATTCTCTCCTCTTCTGTCGTTCACATAACTCTCTCTCATTCCCTCTCTTCTACTGTTCCCATTCTCTCTTCTTCTATCATTCCCATATCTCTCTCTTTCTCTCTCTCTCTCTCTCATTCCCTGTCTTCTACTGTTTTTATACTCTCATATTCTATCATTCCCAAATCCCTCTCTCATTCCCTCTCTCCTACTGCTTCTATTCTCTCTTCTTCTATCATTCCCAAACCTCTCTCTCATTCCCTCTCGCCTACTGCTTCTATTCTCTCTTCTTCTATCTTTCCCAAAACTTTCTCTCACTCCTACTCTGATTTGCCTTGCATACATCTCTTCCATTCTCCTAATCTCATCTTTCATAATTCTCATCTTGTTCACAAGATATTCCCCATACTATAATAAATTTATTATAATAAACTATAATAAATTTAGTTTAATCCTTTATCCAAGTGTAAGCAAACAAAGTTTGCACCCAAAGTATCTTCAGGACTGAGGAAACTCTTGGTAAAGGTGGACCAAATCCAGAGTAATTTAATAATAAGGTGAGACACCTTTTGGCAACTCGTATTGGTAAATATGACTTCTCCATTGCTTCTGCCGTAGCATCACCACCTCTGGGTCTGGCTCCCACTGACGAAACCTCAATGAAGGTCGAAACCGGTCTAGGTAGTGCCCCTTCCCTTAATGCTTAGCATTATACATGTCCACAAGGAGATGTGCTTTGCATTATGGCAGATACTAAGACAAGGAGTGATTGAGAGCTTGGTCCACCTTTACCATGAGTTGCCTCAGTCCTGAATATACTTCAGGTGCAAACGTTGTTTGCTTACACTTGGATAAAGGATTAAATTAAATTTATTATAGTCTTACCAGGTGGGGTAAGACTATAATATTCCATTATTCCATTTACTTTCCTTCCTTTCCTTACTTACATTCCTTTTATTCCATTTACTGTCATAGAATGTGGTCAAGTTCAGTAGTTAGGGCACTGTTATCAGAACTTATTAATTTTATCTTTTATATAGGGTTTGGTGGGATTATAAAAACCCTATATAGCCCATATTGGTGAATGTATCTACCATTATGTATGGGTTTCCTGTAAATGGAGAATGCCAGGGATCCATCAGGCTGGTGTGTAATCAGAGTGTCTAAGAAGGAATGACCATTGTTGTTTTACTTTTCTAAGGTGAACTGGATCCTGGGATGTTGATTGTTTAGATGTGCTAAGAAAATGTTGAGAGTATCCAGGCCACATGGCCAAATGGAAATCACATCATCTATATGGCATAGTCAAACAGTGGGTTTATGTTGGACAGAGTTTAAGGCTTTCTCTTTGAAGGTCTCCATGAAGTAGTTGGCCTGATCATGCACTTGCTGATCATGCTTTGGACATCCACCACAGGATATGCTGGAAGAAGGCCACTCTACTCCACTGAAGCAAATTCAAATATGAGGGGCTGAGGCTGATTCCAGGAATAGCAAATAAAAACAAATTATTAATAAGGAATATCTGAATATTGTTGCTGATCAAGTCCATTTTGCATTGTTATCAGACTTTTATCCAGTAGTTGATGGTTGTTTTATGGATGGCAATGCTACTATCCATCATGCAAGGATTGTTCAGCAGTGGATTAACGAGTATGATAGTGACAGCTGTTCCCTGGCCACCACAAAACCCCAGATCTGAATCCCATTGATAATGTATTGGACATGTTAGAAAAACAGATCTGGGTGCAAAGCCCTCTTCTGTCAATTCTGAACAAGTTAAAGGACCATCTGGTGAACACTTGTATGTTGTAGATGTAAATTCAATTCAACACCTTGTAGAATCTGTGCCAATGTGCTGTAATTCATGCCAAAGGAGGTCAAACACGTATTAAATAAAGGTTTATAATTCAGTGGCTGGTATGTGTGGTAATGGAATAATATTATAAGTATTTTAATTTAGATCACCCACAAAAAATCTGAAAAAATCCTCACTGAAACAGATTCAATGAAAAGTTTTACCAAAATTTTTTCAGAGAAACAGAATTTTTTCAAGTAGTAGCACAATATTTTCTTTTTTTCAGATGAAATAACTTTTTAACTAGTAGTAATGGAAGATTACTGCTATTATTATTATTATTATCATCATTATTACGGGCGACTCCAAGGAGTCCTTAGACTCATCGAGGGAGGCCCTAAACATCATGTCCATCACAACTATTCGACATTCACACAGTATCTATCATACTTTGCCTTGAACTCATTTACTGTCATAGCACCCACAACAGACTCTGGCAGTTTATTCCACTTATTCACCACTCTAAAAGTAAAAAGCCTAGCTCTAGCACCCTTACTAACCACACTCTCGCCCAGCTTCCAGGGATGTCCTCCCACCACCAGTCCTGTTCTCTTATCATTTTCAGTTGAGTTGATTTTCTTGTAAGTATTATTAATAAAAGCATAGCAATTATTATTTGTAACTGATAAAAATTATATATGGAATAATACTTGATACATTATGTACCTGCAGTTATTATGCAATTTACTTGTAGCCTGAAGCATTTATGCATCCTGTGTCCAATAAAGAATATCCCTCATATTCTACTTATGTATTTCATCCAATGGATTTGGGAACTATAGAAACGGTAAGAGATGTTTATTTCAAAGATTTCTGCAGTATAAAACTTATATTAATACACACTGACATTAAATTTAGTTGTTTATTGCTTATAGGTATTTCCTTCATCAGGCAAACCAGCAATTACCTGTGTAACTTATTTTAATTTTAGCAGTATGCAAATACCACACTAAACTAAATTATAAAAGGATGTTTGGTAACTGGATAATATTTTGCTGGATCACAAACCTGCATCTTTTAAGCAAAACAACATGTTACAGTTTTACACATGACAATGAGAAAGTGAGGCAGTTCAAATTGAAACAGATAAAAGATCATCTGAAGATTCATATTTAAAATCCAGTGAAAGATTTGGCAGTTAATAAACATCCTTTTATAATTTAATTTTATTTGTTTGGTGAGCCAGACCCAGACTGGCTCCAGCTGATGAGACCTCAATAAAGGTCAAAACTGGTCTGGATGGTGACCCTTCCCATAATGTATAGCATTATACATGTCTGCACAGAGATGTGCTTTGCATTATGGGATACTAAGGCAAGTGATATGAACTCATACCACCTTTGCCACGAGTTGCCCCAGTCCTGAAAGATACTTCAGGTGCAAACTTTGTTTATTTACACTTGGATAAAGGATTAAACCAGTATATAAGTATATAAACCAGTATATAAACAGTGCTGTATGGTGATTCGCTATTAAGAGGTGTGATAGTTGAGAGTTTGACGAAGTCGTACCAGCCGGGTGCGAACATAAAGGATGTCAGCAAATCTATTCGAGTGCAAAAACAGAGGGTGAAAGAGATGATAATCGTGGCAGGAACAAATGATTTGAAAGAGGACAAAATGGAAATGATAGAGGATATGAGGGAATTACTTGAGGTAGCAAAAGAGAAGAGTGAGAGAGTTAGGATGGTGAGTATTTTACCGCGGTATGACAGTGAAGTGTTTAGAAGGAGGGCCATAATTGCCAATGACTATAAGCATGGGTTATGCATGGAGAGTGGTGTGGAATTTGCAGTGTGTGGAATGAGTTTGATGGGCGAAAGGACTTATATAAGATGGATGGGTTACATTTGAATGGAGTTGGTGTACAGAGGCTTGAAAAAGTGTTGATGAATGATGTGGAAGTGGATGTACAGACTCAGGGAAACTAGATTTATTAAGAGGGATGGGGGGGGGGGGAGTAGATATGCAGAATTTAGGGAGGCAGTTGAGTGTATGAATGAGTATATTATGCCAGAGCAAGTACGAAGGACAACAAATCAGAATGGGATAGTTAGTATAAGGCATCAAAGTAGGGATGGGACAAATGGGCTTCTGCAATTCATGTACACTAATGCCAGGAGTATTAGGAACAAGAAGGAAGAGTTTTTGGCCTTGGTTGGCACTTCCAGGCCATGTTGTTGGTATTAGTGAAACATGACTGACAGAAGATGATAAAGCTAGTGGGATTGAATGCAATGGATGGGTATACCGTGTTCAGGAGTGACAGGGTGAATAAAAAGGGGGGAGGAGTGTTATTGATGATAGCTGATGAGTTGCAGCCAAGGAGTATAGAAGTTGAACTGCAGTATAGAGAAAAGAGCACATTCGAGGCTTTTTGGTATGAGATAGAATCTAGCAGAACAAAATATACAATTGGGTGCTGCTATAGACCAGGTGATGGAATAGATGGTGGGGATAGTATGCATAGGCAAATAGAAGAAATGAATGAAAGGAGGGTAATTATTATGGGTGATTTCAATTATGTTAACATTGACTGGAAAGAGGAGAGGGCACATGGGAGGAAGGAATTGGATTTTATGCAGTTATTAGGGGACAACTATCTGCGGCAGCATGTAGTGAAAAATACCATGGGGCAGAGAGTGCTTGACCTAGTAATTGCAACTGAGAATGTGGCTGTAACGAACATGACCATGTTGCCACCAATTGGTGAGAGTGACCATAAGGTCATGACTTGGGAGGTGGCTAAAGGAGTGGAATTTACAATTAAGGCAGGGTACATGTGGAATTACAAGGCTGGTAAGTATGACAAGCTTAGGTGTGTGCTTGGCTCAGTGCCATGACATGTAAAATTGCAAGGGCTGGATGTTGATAGTGCATGGGAGGTGGTTGAGAAGTGTTTGCAGGTGGCAATGGTTGACTGTATACCAAGAGTCCGAATAATAAATCAAGTAGGGGTTAAATGGATGAATAACACTATTAAGCTTGAACTGCAAAAAAAGAAACAATTGTGGAGGGAATTTAAGGAGAAAGGTGACCGCAGGCACAGGAACAGTATAAAGCTCAGGCTGGGATGGTAACAAGGGTGGTAAGAAAAGCAAAAGCGGATTATGAAAGAAAATTGGCCATGCAGGCTAAAGAGAATCCCAAACAGTTTTTTCAATATGTTGCAAGTGAAAGGAAAAATGTTCATGGTAGAATGATCTTAAAAAATGCTGAGGGTAAGGAGGTAACCGAATCAGTCGATATAGTGGAATTACTGAGCGAGCACTTTGCAAGAGTATATCAACCAGGTGGTGACATTGCAGGAATGGAAGAACCAACAGCTTATACTGGAATTGTGATGAATGAAGTAGAGGTAACTAGTCTATTACAGAACCTCAATGGCAATACATCTGTGGGATTGGATGGTATACCAGCTCGTGTCATATGTGAAGCGGCTAAAGAATTGTCAGTGCCCTTGACCATTTTGTTTAATTTGAGCCTCTGGTCTGGGTCAGTCTCAAGGGGGGGGGTGGAAAGAGGGGAAAATAGTTCCACTGCATAAAGGTGGTTCCAAGACTGCTGTTGTAAATTACCCACCGATTACCATATCAGGAATCATTGTCAAGGTCTTAGAGAAATTAGTCAAGAAAAGAATACAGGATTGGATAGATGAAAATGGGATACTGTATCGGGGGCAGCATGGTTTTATGAAGGGTAGGTCATGCCTCAGTAACTTGCTCACGTATTATAACACAGTGACGGCTGAACTGGATAAGGGTAATGGGTTTACAGTGATTCTACTGGACCTTGCTAAGGCCTTTGACAGGATACAACATGGAATTCTAATCAGTAAATTGCAACATATGGGGATGGATATAGGGTTGGTGAGATGGATGGATAGGAGGGTGGTTGACGGAGAGATATCAGAGAGTGGTTTATTCAGGAGTAGAGTCCACAAGACGGCCTGTGACTAGTGGTGTGCCACAAGGATCTGTTCTTGGACCACTGCTGTTTAATTTGTTCATTAATGATATAGGAAAGAATCTGAGACGAACAGTTCATTTGTTTGCAGATGATGCAAAGTTGGGTAGGGCAATAGTGAATGCAGATGACGTCAAAATTTTGCAAGATGATTTGGATAGATTGGAGGTCTGGGCTAAGGTGAATGGATGTCAATTTAATGTGGCAAAATGTAAGGTTATACATTTTGGGTTGAAAAGATTAGCAGCAGATTACTACATTGGTGGAACTGTACTCCAGGAAATTGATGAGGAATGAGATTTAGGAGTGTTGGTGGATAAGGAGTTGAAGTTTAGGGAGGCACATTGCAAAAGTGGCCAAATCAGCTCATCAAATCACTTGATTGCTGAAGAATACGCTGACAAGCAGAGAAGCAGATTATTGTTCCTCTGTATTGAGCCTTGATAAGACCCCATCTCGACTACTGTGCCCAGATTTGGTCACCTAGATTTCTTCTTGATGGGGAGGAGGAGGTGGAGAGGATCCAGAGACGAGTGACCAAGATGATAGCAGGTCTGTGGAATGAACCTTATGAGAACAGGTTGAGGATTTGTGGGTTGCAAAAATTGGTTGATAGGTTGAGGAGGGGAGATATGATTGAGACATTCAAATTACTGAAGGGTTTCTATAAAATTAATTCAGAAGATATTTTTGAGAACAGGGCTGGTTGTGCGAGGACTAGGGGACATCCATGGAAAATGGGAAAAAGTGTTGCTAGTAAAGGTGTTAGAGCTGGGTTCTGTACTTTTAGAGTGGTGAATGAGTGGAATGCGCTCCCTGAGTCTGTGGTGGATGCTGTGACAGTGAATGAGTTTAAGGCGAGGTATGATAGATACTGTATGAATGTCGAATAGTTGTGATGAATATGATTTGGGGCCTCCCTCGATGAGTCTAATGAGTCCCTGGAGTTGCCCATAATAATAATAATAATCATCATCATCATCATCATCAAATTCCTGCCATGAACCCTCAAGGGGTGTACAGGATATGATAGTACTACATGAAAAAAATTACATCATTATTAATTTCCTATCTACAATTTTCCTCCAAATCAGTCTGTTACTTGTCAAGACTCCAACATTATCAGATCTTATATTTCTATCGTCTAAGGCATTTTGTACCGTATCAATCCACCTATATCTTGGTCTTCCTCTGGGTTGTTTTGCTGCCAACCTGGCAGAGAACACTTGTTTTGCTAATCTTTCCTCGCCCATTCTGTTTAAGTGACCATACCACTTGAGATTAGCTCTGCTAACGCATTCCTGGATGCTGACAAATTCAAGTTCTTTTCTAATATCCTCATTTTTAATAAGATATTGCCATTGATTCCATCTGTTCACACCTATAATCTTTCTCAGGACTCTCATATCTGTGGTCTCTAGTCTTTGGTCAAGTGTTTTACTTCTGACCCAACTCTCAGATCCATAAGTTAAAACTGGTTTGAACACTGTCTTGTATACAGGTAATTTAGTGTTCCGACTAATTTCTCTCTTATTCCATATGAATTTGTTCAATTGACTTCCCACCATACCAGCTTTGCTGATTCTGTTGTCTATTTCTATATTTAATTTACCATCTTCAATAAAAATCGTGCCTAAGTAGCTGAAATGTTTCACTCATTCCACAGGTTCTCCATTCACAACACAGTTGACAGTTTCAATAATTCTGCCTATTTTCATTGTCTTTGTCTTTTTATTGCTGACCTTCATACCATATCTATTACAACAGCTATTCAATTTAGTCAGAGAATCTTGCAGACTCGTAGCGGATTTATTTAGAAGTATAACATCGGCTGCATAAAGCAAAGAGCTGACATTAACATCTCAAATTCTGATATCATGTTTAATACCATTTTCCTTCATAAAGTGATCCATATAGATAATGAATAACAGAGGGGATAGTGTACATCCTTGTCTAACAACAGATTTAACATTAAACCACCTTCCTGTACTTCCTTCAATTCTAACTGCTGACTTACAACTGAAATAAAGACTAAGTATTGCTTGATATAATTCCCCATTGACACCATAAAACTGTAGTGTATTGAATAGCTTCTCTCTTGGCACCTTGTCATATGCCTTTTCCAAATCGACAAAACTTAAATACAGATCTTTGTTATATTCCCATGCTTTCTCGACTATTTGTCGTAAAGTGAAGATCTGATCCTGACAGCCTCTATTTGGCCTGAATCCAGCTTGTTCTTCACCAAGCTTTTCTTCTACAATTCTTATCAACCGTTTCTCAAGTATACTTGCATAGATCTTGCCAGGAACACTCAGTAGGGAAATACCTCTGTAATTCTCACATGCAGTTTTATTTTCCTTTTTATATATGGGTACTATGAGAGCTCTACTCCAATCATCGGGAATTCGTCCCTCTGTCCAGGCTTTCTGAACTATGCAGTGCAGTCACTGTAAGACTCTTATACCACCATACTTCAGCATTTCTGGTCGAATATCATCTACTTCTGCTGCCTTTCCACATTTCAAGCCTTTGATGGCTTTTTCTACTTCAAGTATGGATATGTATTCCTGACTGCATGCCTGATCAGTGTTTTTTACCACTGTGCTGTCTTCACTGCTTGTTTCATTTAGCAGTTTTTCAAAGTAATTACTCCATACTTCAAGGATATCTTTTTCTCCCTTTTTCATGTCACCTTTGTCATCTCTAATTCCTTTTACAGCACTCTTTCCTCCATTCCTAAGCTTCTTCAACAGCCTCCAGAATATTTTGCCACCTTCTCGATATTTATTTTCTATATTCTTACCAAAGTCCTCCCATGACTTTTGTTTAGCTAGTTTTACACAGTGTTTAGCATTCTTGCATTTGTCTCTATGTTCTCTAAGAGCACAAGGTGACTTATTTGACAGGAACTTTTGATATGCTTTCTTTTTTTCCTTCACTGCCTCTTTAACTTCCTGTGTCCACCAGGGAGTTCTGATTTTTTTATCCTTACAGACAACCTGACCACATGCCTCTGTGGCAGAATCAATCAATGTTTTCTTCAGAGTTTGCCACTGAATCTCCAAGGTTTGATTCCTGTTCTCAAACTCTTTCATTTTTTCTTCAATAATCTTTGTGTATTTTAGTCTACAGTTCACATCTGAGAGCTGCTCCACTTTTATTCGCTTTAAAACTTTCTTACATGTTATTCTTTTCAATATGAAATTCAATTTTATCCAGCTCAAGACTAAATAGTGATCACTTCCAATTTCAAATCCTCTGTACACTCTGGTGTCCTGCACCATGGAGAAAACATCACTATCAACAATAACATAGTCGATGAGACCTTTCTTATTCCTTGCCTCTTCTCTCCATGTGAATTTGTGCACATTTTTATGTTGGAACATGGTGTTAGTAATAACCAGTCCATGTCCTGAGCAGAAATCCAACAGATATTTTCCATTATTATTAGCTTTGCTCTTTTCTCCAAATTTTCCCAAAATATTTTTGTATGTCTCACAATCATTTCCTACTCTGCTATTTAGATTCCCAACAAGTACCAACTTTTCATTTTTCATTGTGTCACTTGCTTTCTCTAAAGCCTCAAAAAATTCCTCCACTTCTACCTTAGTAGAACCTTCTGTGGGACCATAGGCACAAACAAGTCTCATTGTCCAGTTCCCCATTCTCATATTTGCCCATATTACTCTACTTGAGACTGACTGCCATTCAAGAAGATTAGCCTCGTGTTTTGTGTTGAATACTATGGCTACTCCTTCTTTTCCTTGATTGTCATTGCCTGAATATAACATTTTGTATTTATTGCTCAGAAATATCTCACCAGTTTTGGTCTTTTTTTGTTTCAGTCACCCCTATTATGTCGATCTGGTACTTATCTAATTCCTCAGCTAGCTCCATTTCTTTGCCGTTCAGGCTTCTTACTTTGATAGTACCAATCTTTAACTCTGGTGATGTTGAGTTGGGGTTTGTTTTCAGATTTGTTCCAGTAGCTGACTTTTCGCTGTTCGCCATGGTTCCCTGGCGAAAACAACGGGGGCCTTGTTTAACCGGGAGACGCCCCAGCCGGCATGAAATTTTGTCATGTTGTACCATCATTTTTTATTTTGGTTTAACCAATAAGAATACAATTTGGTCGGCTAAATCCCAAATTGCCAGCCTATCCTCATTCGTTCAGTATCCAAGTAGATACCCAACAGGGTGCACCACGAGATGAGGATAATAATATGATTTCTTGGTATCTTTTTATAGTATAACCAAGTAAAAAAAAAACTTTGTTTAGTGTTGTAATTAAAAATAAATATGAATAATGTCTAACACCTAAGCCTGTCAGCTAGAAGAATCCATGTAATTAACAGGCATAATCCACTGGTCTCCTAGCCTTGGTTCCTTTGGCTATAATTCAAAAACAAACAAACAAATAAGCAAGTTTTTAGGATATTGTATTCCAAAAATACAAGTTCTGCAAATTATTAAATAAGCAATTTTCCGAAGTTGCATTTTCAATAATTTTTATTATTATTATTATTTTTGAATCTGTTATATATATATATATATATATATATATTATCTAGATGTACCATACTGGATGAAAGTTAAATGTCACAGAAATATGTGAGTATTTCTGTTACATATAACTGGGGACCTATATTGTCAGAAAAAAGTGAACAAAATCAATTCCTCTGATTCAGTTTCATTATTAACATTAAAGTTTCTTAATAGTTATTTAAAGTAAACAGCACAAAACAAGTTAATTAATATTTTAAGTTGTTAATGTTAAATGATTTTTGCTGTATATTTTGTATGAGGTTGCATTTGGATATATTATTATTATTATTATATGACATCTCCAGAGAGTCCAAAGACTCATCGAGGGAGGGCACCCACTCTACAAATCTCCATCTCCACCACTCAGTCCACCAACTACAACTGCACCAATGCCATCTATCGCCCAGCACCACCACTAGTATTTTCACAGACAATCACAAACATCCCTGGCCACGGTGGGAGTCGAACCTGCAGCCTTTTGGCTGAAGAGCGGATACGCTAACCACTCGGCCTAACAAGATTGGCATTTAATTGTATAGTTTACTATTATACAATTAAACCAAGAATATAATTTCTTGGCATCTTTAGTTTATAGTATAACCAAGTAGAAAAACTTTCAACATCTATCTCTAATCCAGAGTATTTTAGTAATAAGGTGTGATGCCTTTTGGCTACTTGTATATGGAAATATGACTTATTTCAACCTTGGTATCACTTCTGAGTCTGGCTCCTACTTATGTGCTGAAGCAGCTGCAAGTGATGTGAAGTCATTAGCTCTCTATGAGTTGCCCAGTCATGAAGTTATTTCACATGCAAACTTGGTTGCTTTCCCTGATATCTGAGTGGCTATGCTCAGTGGTGGGATGAGCCTGTCATTGGGGCAGAGCCACTGCTGAGGCTTCTTCTTGGTGGTGGGGTGAGCCTGTCACTGAGTTGAACTATCACCGAGTTAAACGATCCTTCAGGTCACTCATTGTTGGGTGATCCGAGGGATCTGTTTTATTTATACGAGCACAACTCAGTGTCGTAAGAAAAAAATAATATCTTTATGCATTGAGTATAAGGACAATGTTCTATAGATAATATGGATATGTTATATAGATTATATCTATAGATATTATTAGTCTATAGATAGATTATATAGATTATGTCACGATAATGTGGCCGGATGTTATTTTGGTAATAGAATTATAGTGTGGCATGTTATAATCCAACTATCTTCAAAGCTCGATTAAGCTTTTATGAAGATAGTGGGATTACTGTGTGTATTTTGGTGTGTGCATGTGTGTGTTTTCTCTTTAGCCTTCTAGATAACTGACAGATACATTGGACAAAGAAGAAACATGCACTATGGTATATTTAGATTTTTCTAAAGCCTTTGATAGATTGCCACATGACAAGTTGATAATTAAACTGGAACAGATGAAATTGGATAGTAGATTAGTGCACTGGATTGGAGATTGGGGTATCTAATAGGTACCAGCAAGTTGTGTATGGCAAAGTGATATCCCAGAAGAGGAAGGTCAGCAGTGGTATGTTCCAAGGGTCTGTTTTGGGTTCATTGCTGTTTAATTTGTATGTAGATGATATTGGGAAGGATTTGCATGGTGATATATAGTTCATTGCAGATGATGCAAAGTTGGGAAGAATTATGAGCAGTATAATGGATGATGTAGCCTTGCAAAGTGGACTTTCTAAATGGATAGTTTTTCTAAATGGATGAATGAATGGAGCAGCCAATTCAACTTAGCAAAGTGAAAGGTTTTAAACTTTGAGAAGAACAGATGGGATGCAGAGATAAGGTTGATGGAGATATCTTAGAGGAGGTGGAGGAGATGAGGAATCTGGGGATATTGGGCGGATAAGGTTCTGAAAATTCGGGAACATTTTGATAAAATACTGAGGACAGCATCATAGTGTTGGATCGTCCTTCTTCCTTGTATTCGATCCGCCATCTTGTTTTAACTTAGTTTTTAAACAAGTAATTAGTTGCTGGTTGATTACTAATTTTAATGTAGAGAAATTTATATTTTTAGACTGCGCCACTCTATATCTAGATTAGTCTATTGGAATATAGTGGAACCAACCAATAACTAATTTTTTATAGTAACTTTATTTCTTATACAAGCCGAGTTTATCTCTTAATTTTAAGGCTCCCACTAGGTCTGATAATTTTATGAATGGTGCAATAAACAAGATTCAGGCAAACACAAATTTAAAACCAATAAAACAAACATTTAATTCAGGGTCATATAATATACACTTAAGTTCAACTCTGACAAGAAAATAATATAAATATCTTAGCATACAGGTCGCAACATCTTATAGATACAATCTATGATCACTCTGCTGTCAAACTTACAGCTTTCACAACATTGAATTAACTTCTAATAGAGTTCAATATCACAAAATCTGTTAATAACAATTTTTACTATTATCACACAGTCAGCAAAGTCTCAATACATTAATGGTGGCAACAACTGCTTCACAAGTATTCACTTTCATACTTCTTACTCCGGCTGATTTCAGCAAAAAACATTATAGTTAATGTGGGGAATAACAGGAGGAATCACACATATATTTCTGCACCGAAGTAACACATAAATGCACAGTTCTTACTGGGTAAATCCTTTGCTCATCAATTTCACTATGGGCACACTTAATAACTGTATTTATTTTGCACACTATGGTAGCACTAATTAGAATAAATCTTCTCAATGATAACTGAACTTTTAATGGTTGCACTTTACATGTATGGACGTATTTGGATAAAGGAAAACGCTCATTCCTTTCTTAACACTATTTGATTAATTCAGCACTCTGTTAAAGTTCCATGAAACTAATGGAACACACAGTAATTCTTTAACTTCTACTTAGTTGCCTAATACTTTCCTGGTAATTTAATAGCTTAATTACAGCACTAAGGCTCTAGTTACAGCAATCCTTTGCATTCCTTTCTGCTATCACGTATTTTCCTCGTCTGTCTGTGCTATACTAAAATGCTCCCGTGTTCCTGAATGGTTAGTCCTGTTAAAGAAAAGAGCCACGGTTTTCTCCGCTCCTCGCTTATATACCTCCCTTCTATTTTCCCGCCAAAATGTTTCTCGTGCTCTATTTATGTCAATTCCTTCTCTCTGTTCAATACGATATCTTGCCATTCACGCACGCACCAGCAATTTCTCGCCTGTCTCCATAGTAACAAACAAAATAAAATAAAAACAGAAGTATTGCATAACATTATACCTTTATACACTGGTAATAATAAATAAAAACTAAAATATTACAATTCACATAAGGCATATCAAATTTATATATACAATTCCTCATAATATTAAATTAGTAATAATCAGAATAAATAGAATAATATCTCAATACAAGGTTCCATTATTGTCAACACATATTTTAAATTAATTAATAAAACTTCATAAATAAACTCAAGGCAATTACATGAATAATAATTTATAACAAGAGATTTTCATCAAATAATATTTACAAGTATAGCCTTTGGAATGGTGGATTATGTTGGATTCTGAAAGGAATATTAATTATTTAAATTTCTCTTCATTCAGAATCCAACAATAGCACATTATGTGAATGATGCAGAGAACACTGACATGTAGGAGTAAGGATGTTATGATTCCACAGTATAAGGCTTTGATCAGAGTGCATATCGATTACTGTCCACAGATTTGGTCACCAGGTTTTCAAAAGGAGGAAGAGATGTTGGAATAGCTTCAGAAATGATTGATTAAGGTGGTTTCTAGTCTCTGGAATGTAGAGTATGAAAGCAGATTGAAGGAATGGAAATTGCAGTCTAGTGGATAGAAGGGTGAGGAGAGATATGATTATATGATTGAGACATGTAAGATGGTAAGGGGTTATTACCAGAGTAATGTAGATCAGATATTTTTATAGAACAGGTGAAGATAATGGGGTGAACCAGAAGCCATTGGTGGATGCTGTATAAGCCTGGTGTGAACAAGGGAGTGAGGAGTTGGTTTTTTGCATGGAGAGTTGTGGGTGGGTGGAATGCATTACATGGAAGAGTGGTGAGTTTGGAGACAGTGAATGGATTCAAGTATAATGAGCGTGTGTGTGATGGAGGATCTCTTGTAATGAGTCATTGACTCCATGCAGATATAATAATAATAATAATTTATTTGGTAACCAAGCAAAGAAACTTTCTACAGATAACTGTATTGTTGAAGAGAACCCTAACTCGAGGGAAGAAGGAAATTTTGTCCCACTTTACAAGGCATTAACAATTCCACATTTAGACTAATTCTCACTTGTATCTACCATATGGATCCAAGTGAAATTTGGCCACTTATGGCAGGTGGTGGGGTAGAACTTGAGGCCATCCCTGAGAGCTGATTAAACAATTGGTTAGGGTCTTCTCGTCGCATGTGATAAATGTGTGGAACAGCCTGCAGTTAGGTATTGTAATTGCATTTTTGGTGAATGTTTTCAGTAAAGAATATGATAGGCATTAAGCATTTTATGACTTGGAAGAGGCTCTTCCTCTCTGAGTTTCTGAAACCTGGCTAGCCTGCCTAATAATAATAATAATTCTCTTTTCTCTCTCTCTCTCTCTCTCTCTCTCTCTCTCTCTCTCTCTCTCTCTCTCTCATATCCTTCTAGAAAATATATATTTTATTAGTCACTATAACACCAGATATATTTATTAAAAGAACACGTAAGACCATATTAAAAGAACACATAATTAATTAAAAGTAATAACTGTTAATTAATAAAGGTACAGATATTTCATACTAAAAATAATGAGTACATCTTCAGTGTCACACAAACAGTTATAGGAATGGAATACAAGTAACGAACATTCGGTGGATCCCTATTAAAATACAATTGTTGCCGTGTGCTAGGAAATGATAGAAAATAATAATTAATCTTTAAGATAATTGGTTTTTTATTGATTACATAAAATAAAAGTCTCCCAGATCTTTGAGAGAGAGAGAGAGACAATCATTTAGATTTAAATTTGGTTGGTGTAAAATAGCTTCACAACTTTCTTTAAAAATGCATTCAAATATGAATGCATTCTTCTCCTCCATACATGCAAGGAGAATAGCTTTATCCCATTGGATATTATGAGTAGTGTTAATACCGTGTTATGCTAGACCAGACTTCTGAGGTTTGTTGTATTCAATATAATATTGATGTTCCTTAATTCTTTTTTCCACAGAATGGCCAGTTTGTCCAAAATAAGAAACATCACATTCACATGGTATTTGGTAAACACCAGCCAAAGACAGAGATGATAGTTTATCCTTTGTAGAAGGCAATAAAGAGGAAATTTTGTTGATAGGAACATACGTGGGAATCAATTGGTACTTTTTCAAAATTCTACCTATCGATTCCATTAACGTTTTAATGATGGAAAGTTCTTGTTGTAAGATTACTGGAGAAGAGCAAACTTTATGTGCTCTATTAATTAGAGATTTAAGAATGCCAAATTTTTGAGATGTGTGGTGAGCAGACTTTTTATGAATGTATCTGCCAGTAAATGTGGGCTTTTGAAAGACGCTTGTGGATAAGGTACCAGAAGAAGTTTGAGTAAGGAGGATAGTCTCTACGTGGATAGCCTAGTACGTGGCAACAATTGTATTTTAATAGGAGATCCACCGAATGTTCGTTACTTGTATTCCATTCCTATAACTGTTTGTGTGACACTGAAGATGTACTATTATTTTTAGTATGAATTATCTGTACCTTTATTAATTAAATGTTATTACTGTGGTCTTACATGTTCTTTTAATAATTATACTATGCCACAGGTACCTCTAAAAATCATTGCCAGATATATTTCACTAAATAAGTATGGACATATAGATCAAGTTCGAAATATTTAATTACAGTGCTTCTGCTTAGTATAGTACATTTTATTTTCAGAATATCAAACAAAAAATGTATGGCTGTACAGAATCATTCCTTGCCGATATTAAGTGGATTCATCACAATTCTGTAGTGTTTAATGGCTGTAAGTAGATTATTTTGTCACAATGGTAACACTAAATCAGGAAGTTTTAAAAGTCTCTTAAAATACATGAAGTAATTTAAAATAAAACAAAAAAAAGTAACACTTATTCGGTTATCATTTTATTTTGTGAAGTGTCTGATTAATTGTGCTGTGTATTTTCATTAAGAAAGTGGCTTGTTACTAAATCAATTTTGTCTGCTGGTTGCACATTCCCTTTAAATGTATTCAAAAATTGCATCAATATTACTGCTTTTTTGACATTAATCATAAATGCAATTCAAATATGCAGACTTTCTGATATACTTTATTTCATATATAAAGATTTTTATATTATGTAACCCAACTTTACTTTAGTATCTACTTTAGCAAAGAATACTAAAGGAAAATCTAATCTATTTTGCATTGTAGGAAGCAAAAGTCATTTCAGAAAACTGACAATGCTTTTCAGACATTGAGATGTCCCATCATATCTGCCAGTTTTTTCAAGCTTTTTCAGTGTCAAGCAAACCTTTTTCCTAAATGGAATAAAAAATATAACCATAAGGCATTGCAGTATTTGCTTGGTGCTTCTGAAGTGTTTTTTTCTGAATTGGGTCCCTTCTCCGCTTGAGAGAGGTAATAGCTGAAACTAACAAAAACACAGATTTCTGAACCAACTAAGTTGCATCTTGTTTGTAAATTATCTTTTATTTTAGTACGTTACTAGAGTAAATATGAATACATGTGTGTATGTAATCTTTGGTTGTTGATAAAACAAAATTTAATTTAATTGAAGTAAAAAAATTATTGATTTGTTTTCTCCTAATTCCATGTTGAAAGTTGTTGAAAGTTTATTTTTCACTTGGTTAGAGTATAATAAATTTAGTTTAATCCTTTATCCAAGTGTGAGCAAACAAAGTTTGCACCTGAATGTATCTTCAGGACTGGGGTAAGGTGGTACAACACCAGGCAACTTGTTGCAAAGGTGGAGCAAGTACCAACACTCCTATCTCAGTATCTCCTATAATGTCTCCTATAATGCAAAACACATTTCCTTGCGGATATGTCTAAAGTTAAGCATTAGGGGAAGGGCCACTACCCAGACTAAACTAAATTTATTATATCCTAATTCCATGGCGAATTGTAATCTGCAATGTAATTTTGTAGGTACAATAAATATTATATTCACATCATCAGAGCTCCAAAACACAAGACATTATTTGTAAATCTGCTGTCATATTTTATAACAGTCCATCTTGGGAGACATGAAGGAAATATGGATGTCATTGTGTATGCATAAAGATGTATTAATTTATAGAAGAACACTATTGCATAATGTATTTGCATGACTTCTGACTACTTTGGACAAGAGCTGGTTGGAGGATGACAATAATCAGATGATAAAACGAGGAACTGGGGAAAGAAATACATAAAAGGTAGAAATGAGGCTGCAGAGATCAAAGGCATAACTTGCAAATATCATAGGAAGAAAACTATAAATGTTTACATGATGGCAATTCTAGTGTAATTAAGTAATGCTGTGAATCCGTTTATTCATATTCATATTATTGTTGGTAATATATTATTATTATTATTACGAGCAACTCCAAGGAGTCCTTAGACTCATCGAGGGGAGACCCTAACATCGTGTCAAGAACAACTATTCGACATTCACACAGTATCTATCATACCTCGCCTTGAACTCATTCACAGTCATGGCACCCACAACGGACTCTGGCAGCTTATTCCACTCATTCACCACTCTCCAAGTAAAAAACATAGCTCTAACACCGTTGCTAACCGCACTCTTGCCCAGCTTCCATGTATGGCCCCCCTAGTCCTCCAACCACCAGTCCTATTCTCAAAAATATCTTCTGAATTAATCTCATAGAAACACTTCAGTAATTTGAATGTCTCAATCATATCATCCCTTTTCTGCCTATCAACCAATTTCTGCAACCCACAAATCTTCAACCTGTTCTCGTAAGGTTCATTCCATAGACCTGCTATCATCTCTGGATCCTCTCCACCTCCTCCCCATCAAGAAGAAACCCTGGTGCCCAAATCTGGGCACAGTAGTCTAGATGGGGTCTTATCAAGGCTCGATACAGAGGAACAATAACCTGTTTGTCTCTGCTTGTTAAAGTATTTTTCAACAACCAAGTGATTTGATTAGCTGATTTTGCCACTTTTGCGATGTGCCCCCTAAACTTCAACTCCCTATCCACCAACACTCCCAAATCGCTGGCCTTGTCAATCTCCTGCAGTACAGTTCCACCAATGTGATATACTGCTGCTAATCTTTTCACCTCAAAATGCATACCCTTACACTTTGCCACATTAAATTGACATCCAAACTATCCAAAGACACCCAGTCCTCCAAACTATCCAAATCATCTTGCAAAATTTTGACATCCTGTGCACTCACTATTGCTCTACCCAACTTTGCATCATCAGCAAACAAATGAACACTTCCTCCCAGATCCTTTCCTATATGTTAATGAACAAATTGAAAAGTAGTGGTCCAAGAACAGAACCCTGCGGCACACCACTAGTCACAAGCTGTCTTTTGGACTCTACTCCTGAATAAACCACTCTCTGATATCTCTCCATCAAATACCCTCCTATCCATCTCACCAACCCTATATCCATTCTCATATGTTGCAGTTTGCTGATTAGAATTCCATGTGGTATCCTATCAAACGCTTTAGCAAGGTCCAGTAGAATCACTTTAAACCAGTTAGCCTTATCCAGTTCAGCCGTCACTGTGTTATAGAATGGGAGCAAGTTACTGAGGCATGATCTACCCTTCACAAAACCATGCTGTTCCAAATACAGAATCCCATTTTCATCTATCCAATCTTGTATTTTCCTCTCGACTATTTTCTCCAAGACTTTGACAACAATTCGTGATATGCTGATCGGTCGGTAATTTACAACAGCAGTCTTGGAACCTCCTTTATGCAGTGGAACTATTTTCCCCCTCTTTCCACCTCTCGGGACTAACCCAGACCCGAGACTCAAATTAAACAAAATGGTCAAGGACACTGACAGTTCTTTAGCTGCTTCACGTATAACACGAGCTGGTACACCATCCAATCCCACAGATGTATTGACATTGAGGTTTTGTAATAGACTATTCACCTCCACTTCATTCACCACAATTCCCATATAAGCTATTGGTTCATTCATTCCTGCAATGTCACCACCTGTATGATATACTCTTGCAAAGTGCTCGCTCAGTAATTCAATTATATGAATTGATTCAGTTACCTCCCTACCATCGGCATTCTTTAAAATCATTCTGCCATATACATTTTTTCTTTTACTTGCAACATATCAAAAAAATTGTTTGGGATTCTCTTTAGCCTGCATGGCTAATATTCTTTCATAATCCGCTTTTGCTTTTCTTACCACACTTGTTACCCTTCTGGCCAGCGCTTTATACCATTCATATGCCTGTCGGCCACTTCCCTCCATAGTTGTTTCTTTTTTTTGCAGCTCAAGCTTAATGGTGTTATTCATCCATCCCTACCTGATTTATTATTCGGACTCTAGGTATACAGTCAGCCATTGCCTCATGCAAACATTTCTTAACCGCCTCTCATGCACTATCAACATCCAGCACTTGCAGTTTTATATGCCATGGAACTGAACCAACCAAACTCCTAAGCTTGTCATACTTACCAGCCCGACTATTCCACATGTACTCTGTCTTAATTGTAAATTCCTCACTTTTAGAAATATAACCTTGAAACATTTTTGTTTATATTAAACATGAAAGCAAAGATATTTTGGATGAGAAGGTATTAGCCACTAATACCTTTAGGTCATCTAATTTAAACATGGAACATGTTTCTTTTCCCAGCACATCAGAATTTTATTTATGAGTATGTCAAACTTAATCTTGTACTTATACAGTGCGGTTTCGATATAACACGGTCTACAAATTGCACTAACCCTTGTTCAATGCAGTACTTATGCAACGTAGTTTTGATAAAAAGACGGTCTATAAATTGTATTAACCCTTTATCTTTTCATATATTTTTCACCCCGCAAATTAAAAATCAAATTTTATCTTAATTAAATTTGCATCCGCCTGTATCGTGCATATAGTTATATGTAGCGAATTTATATTAGGGGAAATACCTTTTAGTATGCATGTACGTAGGCTGTTCAATAAGTAATAAGACTATATTTATACAGAAAACAGATTACCTTTAATCGTCATCATTTACACGGTCCTTTTCGAAGTAACTACCGTGAGACGTGATGCATTTGTCCCAATGTTGCGTCCACTTCTTAAACACATGTGAAAGTCCATTTTTTTGAGAGTTCTTTCAGAACTGCCTCCGCAGCTTTTACACATGCTTTGTTGCTTTCAAAATGGTAGCCTCTTAGTGGTTTCTTGAGCTGAGGAAACAGCCAGAAATCGCACGGTGCGAGATCAGGACTGTATGGAGGGTTTGGTAGGATATGTATGTTGTTTTTCTGCAAAACGTCCACTACACAACCAGCAATATGTGGCCTTGCATTATCGTGGTGCACTAAGAAGCCATTCTTCAGCAATGGACACTTCCTTTTGATGTGCTGTACCATTGTCCGTGAAACATCCACATAGTATGAACCGTTTACAGTATTCCCAGGTTCTACAGCGTGTTGGTAAACAATGCCTTCGTAGTCAAAAAACATTATGGTCATAACTTTACCAGCTGATTTTACAGTTTTTGCTTTCTTGGGGGTAGGTGAAGATGGATGCTTCCATTCACTGCTTTGTTGTTTCATTGTAGGGTCATAGTGATACAACCAGTGTCGGATGGCGATTTTTGCAAACGCACACAAAATTTAATCGCATAACGCTTTTCCAAGGATGCTTCCATTTCAACGACTGGTCGCATCTCGTAGGCGCACCGAAACAAGTTTGCATTTAGTCACGTGACACTCTGGCACATCAGCCTGTATATGCCATCTATCAACCTCTTTTGTTAATACAGACAGCAACATTTCTTTATTCCACAGAAATTAATATTGTGATTAGTGGTTTTGCGACAGTAAAATTAATCTTATTACTTATTGAACAGCCCTCGTACATCAATTGTTTACCATATAAAGTGTTTATTGTTGATAATTGTCTTCGTTTTCTGCCAGGAAAGTGCATTAAAAATCATAAATGTGTTAATCTCAAGCTGAGCACTTTATTTTCTGGTGAGTTATATACAATATGTAATGCTTTTTTTATGTAAAAATTTTATGTTTATAGTAATGGCCACTTAGAGGGCTTTTGTGATATGGTTGAAAATGAAATTAGTGAATTAATTGATGGGGAAATAGATTTAAATGAGGAGAATCTGGTACAATTAATAGATAACGGCGAACCAAAAGGCGGAGAAAGTTCTGCCAAAGATTCTGATTGGGATGAATCCGTTAAAGAATTCAGTTTAAAGAAATTAACAGAAGGATTGGACTTGGCAAGAAAGTTAGGAAGTTATTTTACAGGTAATGATCCCTCAATGGAGCACTCTGGAAAATTCACGAGACAATTGGATATTTGTTTAGCATATTTATTATTATTATTATTATTATTATCCTCCAGGGAGTCCAAAGACTCATTGAGGGAGGTCTCCTACTCTACAATTCTGTCTTCATCACTCAATCCATCAAATGACTGCAACTACACCAATGCCATCTATCGCCAACCACCAGCACTAGTACTTCCACAGACAATCACAAATATCCATGCCCACAGCGGGATTCGAACCCTCAGCCTTTAGGCTGGAGAGCGGATACACTAAACACTCGGCCAGCCAGGCTGGCTATATTATGAACTTAATAAAAAATTGCAGCATAGTGGTAAGCAAGGTCTTATTACTGACTTCGTAATAACTAAGCCAGCCGAAGTATGCAATGAGAATTATACAAATGATCTCTAAGAGATTTCAAGTGATGACAATATCCGGCCAGTCGTAAATAAAGAACATCTATGAAATGTTCGTTTTGAAGACAGTGATGATGATTAAAATATGCACTTTATTTTATTTTGCCTAAAACATTTATGCATTATGTGCAATGAAGCTTATGTACAATTTTTAATTTTATAAGTTTATACTATGTATTTTGTTTCATAGTTTATATGTTTTCTTAACTTATATGAATTACCTGAATTAAATAAAATTATGTTTTTGTTGGATATATCATTGTTGTTTATATAATTAAAAAAAAAAAAAGATTTTGGAACATAACCCTACTTTTTCTGTGTAATCTGAGTCTTGCATAACGCAATTTATATAACGTGGCATTTCTATGGAACCTAACATCCATGTTATACTAGGGTTACCTGTATTGTTTAATGATAAAAAAAAAAGTAATCATCGATAGAACCCATGCAGTTTGGTACATTTTGACCTTTGGTTGAACATACCTGGGTTTGAATCTTGTCTAGGACATGAAGAACCTTTTCCAGAGTGTTCAATTGAAAATGAGTTGGCCTATTTCATAGAGAGGTGGCAGGATTTTTTATTTCATAAAAGACACATACTAGCCAGAAGAGCACATGCAGTTGTTAGCTGTAATATCCTATGTTAAGAGTAATAATTGCCATATCGGAGGATTACTTAGGTTTCAAAGTAGCCAAGTTACTTGACAGACTATCAAACCTAACATGCAAGGATAAATGGCAACTGTTATTATTTATAAAAAAAAAAAAAAGAAAGAAAAGAAAACCTGTATTTTGTAAAATGAATATAAACACCCCAAATTCAAGTATTTATATTTTCCTATATTTAGAATAAGTAAGATAATAAAAACATGTTAAATATATGCAAATTTAAAACTGCAATTTAGCAGTTTGTTTTCTGTTGTGGGCACCTTTTTACTCTCCCATTGAAGAAACCAACAACTTCTTATGTTAACCCTGGCACCATATTTTCAAGAAAGAAGTCCAGGTGAGAATGAAGGAAGTGAGAATCGATCTTTCAGTGACATACCCCCATCTTCCAATGCTTCAACTGGTGATTCAACTGGGTCTTTATAATTCTTAGTTTTCACTTTGCTCCAAGACCCTTCAACAATACCTATGAATTTTTCCAGGTTTCTAGTTCAATTTGAGTGAGACTTTTTAGTACTTTTCCAGTTTGTGGTCCTACCAATATTCAATATTAGCAGGGTTTTTTTTTTTTTTTTTTTTTTTTTTGTGTGTGTGTGTGTGAGAAACAGTTTAATTTGGGGGTTAATGAGGAAAGACCCCCCCCTCCAAGTGTAATAGTTTTTTTTTTTTTTTTTTTTTTTTTGTTTTTGTTTTTGGAAGGTCATATATATGTTCTTAACATTCTATTGTATCCTATCTGATGAGCACAAAACGCACAGCATTTCATAAATTTTTCATACATATACGACATTAATGCAGTTTCTTTTAAATTACTAGTCCTCTATTAAAACATATGGAAGTAATTGGTAGTCCTTATACTTTATTACATCTATCAACTTGAACACATTTTCAAATATGACCAAGTTGATTGACATATTTGAAACCTTAAACCTCTCTCTCTTTCCAAGTTATGGACAGAGGACATGTATAAGAGGAAGCGGAGCAATGTTATGATTGAGGTGTATAAGTTGGATCTGCATTAATATAAAAAAGAATTTCATAGACTAGGGTAAAATAAGGATATAATAAGATGCTATTCTGGAAGGTTTATAAGGAAAATGTGAGCAAGGGAGTGAGGAGTGAGAGTATGGTGAGTGCTGAAACAGTAAATAAATTTAAGACAAGATTTGATAAACAGTGTCTGAATAGTATGGGCCTTCCATTTGAGACTTTTCACTCCACAGAGAGTTAAAAATCATTCTCATAATCTTTATCCTGTGATCCTTATCATACAGCTATTAATCTCTTTGCTGACAACTTCTCCACTATATAGACTGAGACTCCCTTTTGAATGGAGTCTTAGTGCTATCCAGTCTTCTATAAATTTCATTTCTCCTGTTGTAATATCTGTATTAATGATGTCATACAAAAAAAAAATCAACAAACTAGATAGTAAAAAGAGTGTGAATCCTGAAAATATTCCCTCCAGTATTCTGAAGAAATTTTTTTCCTTAGTTCAATTATAAACATGCTCTTTAATAAGGCTCTATCTTCTTGAGTTTTTCCTCCACAGTGGAAAATCTGTTATCAAACTTGCATCAGTTAATCCTTTCCTAAATTTAGAGTCTCTTTCATATATATATATATATATATATATTGTTGTAATTAGGATTGACTCGGGAAGTATATATTTATAAAATTAAAATTTAACTGACTAGAACCCGAGAAAGTATAACAGAAACCTTTAATAAATCATGACTAGTTTCATCGGTGTTCCGACTTCTTCAGGTGAGAAAGAAATAACATAAGACTTATAAAAATAACAAGGTAAAAAACATGGACTTTCCAGCTTAATAAAAAGAGCAGAATAGTAACAGTCATATTTGAATAGGTGATCGCATGCTACTTATGTTATTTCTTTCTCACCTGAAGAAGTCAGAACACCGATGAAACTAGTCGTGATTTATTAAAGGTTTTTGTTATACTTTCTGGGGTTCTAGTCAGTTAAATTTTAATTTTATAAATAAATATACGTATATATAACTACTCATGCTTAAAAATTATGTTCTCTCTCTCTCTCTCTCTCTCTCTCTCTGCCTTTGAGAGCAGTGTTAGTTCTCAAAGTATAAATAATAATAAACATGAGAATCAATATACATCCCTATCAGGGATATTAACTATACTGATTATTATTATCCTTCTTCTTCTTATTATTATTATTACAGCAACTTCCACAGAATTGACAGGCTCAGGGCTGGTGGAAGCGGGCATTCAGAGCATGCAGTGCATGTGGGCGGCGCTACGAAGGGGTGCCGCTGCCTGGGCACGGTTCATAGAGTTTTAAGAAACAAAATTTTTATCATAAAAACAAGAAATTATTAGAATGATCAATATTAAAATAAATAAGGCCGGATATACTGAATAAAAATTTAAAAAAAATGTATATAAATTGTATGTTTACAATTTTGCAGCGAGAGCAGGCTAAATGCTTGTCTGCAGAATGTTGTGTCTACTGCAGTCTATCTAAAGTGAAACAGTGAACGGATTTCGGCGCAGAAACGAATTTTCATACAAAAATTTTGTTGCTAGGTAACCAGTCATATCATATGACTGGTTACCTAGCAACAAGAGCCTACTGACAGTAGCGCAGTGCAGGCCATTATTTTGTCTCTGTGTCGTGTTGTGTAATAATTTCTTGTGGGTATAAAATAGAAATGGAATCAAAAATTAAAAAAAAAGTTATCCGGTGCACAAAATCGTAAGCATCATGCTGCAAAAGAAGCAGATATTAAGAAACAAACTGGAGCTCTTAATAAATTTGTTAAAATATTAAAATATTCTGATGCAGATTGTAACCAACTTGATACATCAGAAATCAGAGTTGCATCATCCAGTTTGTGAAAGTACTATTGCAACCATTGAACAAGATAACAAGACACATGATTTAAGTGAAAAACAGTTAGGAGAAGATTTAGTCGTGGTTGACCATGAAACTAACACATTGTTAGTCTCTGTAAATTTAGAAGATCCAGGTGAATGGGAAAATATTGATGAAAAATTACGAGTTGTTTTAATTGAAGTGAGGCCTATTCAAAAGAAAAATATAATATATCCCCGAGATACATATGGTCGTAAATTTGGTGACACATATTGTACTAGAAAAATGGAAAACGAGGAGCTTGTACCAAGAACATGGCTCATTTATTCTGAAACTTTAAATTCTGTTTTTTGCTTGTTGCAAACTTTTCGCACCTACTGAATCAAATAGTCTTGTAGATGGTTATAACGATTGGAGAACTGTAAGTACAACTTTGCATAGACATGAGACTAGTTTAACTCACATGAAAAATTTCTTAAAATGGAAGGAACTTGATAAAATTTAAAAAACAAAACTACTATTGATTGCCAGACTCAAAGCATATATGAAATGGAAAAGAAACATTGGACGAGTATTTTAGAACGCTTGATTGAAATTATAAAATTCCTTGCAGCCAAAATTTAGCTTTTTGCGGATCATCTGATAAATTATATGAAAGGAATAACGGCAATTTTTTAAAATTAGTCGAACTATTTGCGAAGTTTGATCCTGTTTTGGAAGATTGTGCTGAAAGGGCCCTACAGTGAAACAATAGAGTACACTATTTGAGTAAAGACAGTCAAAATGAAATATTGGAAACTTTAAGTGACTCAATCAGGGATACAATTTTATTATCAATTCGAAAATCTAAATATTATTCCATAATTTTAGACTGCACACCTGATGCAAGTAGAACAGAACAAATGACCATTATTATTCACTTTGTTTCCCGTGACAATGGAATTGTCATGATCAGGGAAAACGTTTTAGGTTTTGCAGATATATCAGATTCCACAGGACATGGTTTATGTGCACCAATAATGAAACAACTGGAAAAATTGAACATTCTCGTTGAAGACATGTGAGGTCAAGGGTTATGACAATGGGGAAAATATGAAAGGGAAAAGATATGGGCTCCAGAATTGGCTTTTGAACAAACATCCTCGAGCTTTTTACGTGCCATGTGCTGCTCATACTCTAAATTTAATCATTAACGATACAGCCAAAGTGAATGCAGATACAATTAGTTTCTTTGCAATTATTCAAGAAATATACAATTTCTTTTCATTCTCTCACAAATGTTGGGCAATCCTTTTAAAGTTCCTAAAAAATTTAACATTGAAACGGCCATCAGAAACGCGATGGGAAAGTAAAATTAATGCAATCCGCCCTCTGCAATATCAGTTAGGAGAAATTTACGATGCACTTTTTGAAATTTTAAATAATGAAAATTTTAATAAAGAAACTCAGCATGAAGCACAAACATTATGTACTAAAATAAAGGACTACAAATTTATTTCTTCTTATAACTTGGCATGATTTACTTAACAGAATAAACCCTGTGAGTAAAATGCTTCAAGACAAAAATATGAACATTACACTTGCTTTAGAATCTATCAAAAACTTAAACATATTTTTACAAGAGTATTGATCAGATTTGTATCTGTATCGATCAGAGACAGATACAGATTCTAAAAACGGCAAAAGAACTGAGTGAAGAGGTGGATGGAGAACAAGAATTTAAAACTGGTACGGAAGTTCGACGACGAAAGAAGACACGACAATTCAATTTGACTATGAACACCATGACAAAACGCCATAATCGCCAGAAGATAAATTTAGATTGAATGTGTTTTATACACTTCTAGACGTTTCAATGTGTTCATTAATAGAATGTTTTGAACAACTAAAAACATATTATGATAATTTCAATTTCTTGTATAGATTACTATAAATTAATAACGAAGATTTACGAAAAGATTGTGACGATTTAGAGATTCTCTTGAAGGACGGCGACAATAAAGACGTAAATGCAATAGAACTGTATGACGAGTTATGTGCTCTCCGGGATATTTTTCGGAAGGATAATTTAAATATTCAAAACCCTTTCGATATTCTTAATTTTATTGTGTCCGTCCAATAATTTATCTTTCCCTAACTTTTCAATTGCTTTAAGAATACTATTAACTTTACATATTACTGTAGCGGCAGTGAACGTTCCTTTTCCAAGTTGAAATTGATTAAAACCTACTTAAGAACAAGTATGTCACAAAAAAAGCTTGTTAGTTTGGCATTAATAGCTATTGAAAATGATCTATGTGCAGAATTAGACGTTAAGACCATTATTTCTAATTTTGTGAATATGAAATCAAAAACCCTAAAATTTTAATTAAAAAAATTTCAAGTATATTTATGTAATTTAATTTATTTTCTGTTATTTTGTAAAGATTTAATTTTTGAATACTTATATTAATTGTCCTAATTATTTCTGAATTCTTTTCTTATTTTCTCATCTATCTTGAGTTTCTTTTATTTCACTAAAAGATAGTTCCACTTATAAAAATTATTAAAAAAAAGTTACTAAGAATTTAGTAACTTAAAATGCAAGAATTTTTTAAACTTTGGTTCAAATAAATTTTAACTTTAATTAAAATTCATTTTAATTTTGTTAGCGATTTAACGATTAGCCTGCCTAGTCAACACCCCCAGTTGATTACATTTAGCGAACCAATGTGTGGCTGTTCTGTCAAAATTTATTTAAGACATTTCAAATAATTTAAATTTTTATTATCGTAAAAGAACTACACATGCCCGGGTCGTTACAGGGGTGTTTAGATAGAAATTGCATGCGGGTGACAAAGACCGTAGCGCCAGCACTGGACAGGCTCCTTATGGAAAGTCTCACTTAATGGCCTGACTTAAACTTCATTATATTTTATAACACATATATCATATTGAACCATAAATTTTCACTCTTTTGCTAATCATGCAGTTTTGTACACCTTTGCTAAGGCTTTTGATGGTATTAATAGTATTAATTTGCATTTCCTTATACAGTATACAGATGTTATCACATTAGTTTTGTTGGCAATTTCTTAAAATAGCTCAGGAGTTATTTGATTAATAGGTAGTAACTTATCAAGATTATTTTATTTTTATAGTATGAATGTTATTAATGCTAGTCAAGGTTCTCATCTTGGTTCCTTGCATTTTCTTCTCTTTGTTAATGATACTTCTTTTACTCTTCATGATATTCAGTTTTTTTTTTTTTTTTTTTTTTTTTTGCTGAAGGAAAATTTTTTTATACTATCAAGCTAACCAATCTACACATACACTCTCAAATGATAATAATCTAGTCAGTGGTGGTCAGAATGGTCTCATACTAAACCTTGAAAAGTATTACACTTTTGAATCATTAGAGGAAAACAAACCTTTTCCTAAAACAAAATTGCAGGTCATCTTTGCAAACAGAAGCAAGTGAATTCTTACAGTCCTGACATGAATCCTCTAGATTTTATTTGTTCCTTAAGTTGAAAGAATCACTCCATGGAAAATCCCGATTTGACTTATTAAACACATCAATTAAAAAAAAAAAAAGTTTGCTGAGAGAAATACAAGGGTTACCCAAACATCGAATGGCAGTGATAAGGTAGAATGTAGATTATGTTTGAAGGCCTATAAATGTATTTTGTTAAATATATATATATATATATATATTTTGTTTAATACAGGAGTACAGTATGTTAAACTTCTGAAATGATCCTCGTATTATATTTCTTGTATTGAGGTGATCCAGTCTTGAGAGAAACAAATTCATAGAACTAAAAAAAAATAGTGCAGATAACTGCTTCAGATCTTAATTGAAATTTAAAACGACTTATGAAGAAGTGTGATTCTGCCGATGTTATGGTTAAATTTATGGCTAAAAAATTCATTACTGAGATGACCATTTGTTTAGTAGGCCCCAATGCCACACATGGTCAAAAGCTTTGGATATGTCAAGGGTGACAGCACAAGTTTCTCTGAACCTTTCCATGGTATGTGTCCAGTGGTAGGTGATGTGAGCTACCAGGTTAGCTGTGGATCTTGAATGGCAGAATCCATACTGGTGGTTACTGATTAATTGGTTGACCCTCTAAGTAGCAGAGGAGTTGACTTTCTTCATTATTTTGGAGAGGACTGAGGATGGCAGTTGGTTGGTAGTTTGATGGTAGACTTCTATTGCCCTTTTTTTTTGGAATAGGATGGATATGAGATCGCTTCTATGCATTGGGATATACCAGATATGTATAATAAATTATAGAGACAATGGCAGATAGAGGAGCTAGCTCTGAAGCACAATGCTTGAGAACAATTGGAAAGATGCCATCAGGAGCAGAAGTTTTTTAATATCCAAGTTATTTAGTAGTTTTCTGATGTATTTTTGTTGAAAAACTATGGGAGGCATGCAGCTTGGATTCCAGTATGGTAGGAGGTGATTTCCCTTCATCATCTATGCAGGACGTTGAGGAAAAGAGTGATGCCAGGAGATCAGCTTTATCTTTGGGTAAAGTAACAGTGGTGACATCAGGATGAGAGAGAAGTGGAAATGCAGGAGACTAGAAGTTGATGACTGATGATATCAAATGGGAACTGCACATGAAAAAAATATTATGGAAAAAGTTTAAGGTGAGCAGTAGAGAGCAGTTGCATGAGGAATATAAGATTTAGGCCAGGAAAGTGACCAGCATGGTATAGAAGACAAAACTGGAATATTGAGAAGAGATTAGCCCTGAGATCCAAGAAAAATACATAGGTCTAATCAGAGAGCCTTAATATCTGATAAATATGAAGGAAGTAGAAGGTTACAAGTGGGGTCCTCAGGGCTTTGTATTGGGACCCTTCTTGTTTAACCTTTGTGTCAATGTTATTGTCAATGGATTTCAGGAAGATATTCAGTTCTTGGCAGGTGATATGAAGCTGGAAAGAGTTGCTAGCAATAGCGCCTATGTGTGTGGTAACCCTACAAGAGGATTTGAAAAAGTTAGATAAATGAATGGGGTATCAGTTTAATACAACTAAATGTAATCTATTGTAGTTTGGGATCCATCAGTGGGAGTCTGTATATTCTGTTGGAGATACTGTACTAGAAGAAGTGGAGAAGACAAGGGTGATGATTGATAGAAACTTGAAGTTCAGGGGACATATCACAAAAGTGGTGAAGGTAACTCAGAGGAATGCTGCAATACTAAGAAGGATGCTGAGCATCAGAGATAGAAGAATGGCTATTCCATTGTATAAAGTCCTGATCAAACCACATCTGGATTATTATGTTCAGATTGGTTGCCAGAATTTGAAGGGAATAAATTAACCGTCGAGAGGATGCAAAGGCAGATACAAAAATGATATCAGTACTGTGCAATGTTAGCTGTGAGGATACACTGTGGGCATGTAGATTGCAGAGTATGGTAGATAGAAGAAAGAGAGGTGATATAATTGAGACATTTAAATTGTTGAGAGGTGGTTACATCGTTGACACTTGGAAGTTCTTTTGTAGGTTTAGCAAGAGAAAGGAGCAAGGACAAAGGGTCATCCCTAGAAACTGCTAATGAAGGTGATGAGTAAGCAGATGAGAGCAGTTGTTTTGTATTGAGGGTGGTTGGAATGCATTACCTGATAGGGTGCTGAGAGCACAAACAGTGAATGAGTTGAAAGAATGGTATGATAGACTTTGTGTTGTATAGGATTGTTTTGTGTGCTTTATGTTGTTAAGATGAGCCTCCAACAATGAGTCTTATGACTCCATGTTGGACCTGAATAATAATAATAATTATAATTCAGAGAACTCTTGCACTCAGAATGGAACAACAATTAGAATGCTGTAAATACACGTATGCCAGCCTATAGTTTGTCAACAGTATGTAATATGAGAATAAAGTAAAAAAAAACAACAAAAAACTTATTAACAAAAAAATTTAGATCAAACACATCATTTCCAATCTGCCATGACTGTAGTAGACAATAGGTCATGGTTTTGAATCCTTGCTGGCATGGATGTTTTCAAATATCTTTAGGTGGGAGGAAACATTCCTTCTAATTTTTGCCTGTTCATGTGAATACGAAAAGCATTTGAGTGCATTTTCAGTCTCAGACTCAACATGTGCAGTAGCCTGTGCTCACAATAGCAAAAGTCACAAGCACAAATTATTATTTTGATGGCAACGTTGGTGTTGCCTTGATACATCGTGCAGATACTGAAATTTAAACAAATCTGTTCGTTTATTTTTTAATTTTGACAGTGACATTTGAGGATTTATCACACTGAAACAGCTAATGTAATATTTCTCATATTAATGTTGCCCTTTTTTTGTCTAGCCATAACCTGTAAAATTGCACCCACTAATTTAATTCACTTAAATCCATGTAGCTATAAAAATTCATCACTGATCACTGATTACATGAGTTCAAGCAACTACTGTGTAGACAATAGGCACAGATATATATGCCTCTGCAACTTGCTGATGTGAGTGTCAGATTGCCCACATGGTAAAGGCTAAAAGTAACTGATTAGAGTGTATTAAGCTTGAGTGGGCTAGAGTAATATTGAAGTGAATATATCGGAGAAATTACTAAATTAAAATAAGTGGCAAATATGATTTATCATGTAATTTCTTTTTATAATACATTAAAAAATTATCAACTGTAAATTAGAAATTCTGAAAGCAAACATTTTGTGCACACAGTTACTAGGATGTCAACTGAATAAATTTATATGGAATAAGAGAGATTAATCAAAACACTGGAAATACAAGACAGTGTTCAAACGAATTTTGACTTATGGATCTGAGATCTGGGTTAGAAATTAAACACTTGATCAAAGACTGGAGACCTCTGATATGAGAGTTCTGAGAAAGATTAGTGAACTGAAACAGATAGCATCAATGGTAGTATCATATTAAAAACGAGGATAGTAGAAAGGAACTTTACATTATTAGCATTCAAGAATATGTCCCAGAGCTAATCTCAGGTGGTATGACCTTAAACAGAATGGCTGAGGAAAGATTAGCTAAACAAGTGTTCTTTGCCAGGATAGGATAGAGACCCAGAGGAAGACCAAGATGTAGTTGGATTGATACAATAAAAAATGCTTTAGAAGACAGAAATATAAGCTCTGATAATATTGGAATGTTGACAGATAATAGGCTAATCTGAAGGAAAATTGTTGATGGGAAGTCAGTAATGATGTAACTTTTCATGTAGTACTATCATAAGATCTTGTACCCCCCCCCCCCCAAAAAAAAAGGGTATATGTCAGGAATTTCATGATGCATGATGATGACGATGAGTTACTAGGAAATGTGCACTCCCTTTTTGAGCACTGTACGCATTCACACATGCACATCTTAGAAGGACTATCGGGTGGGAGATGAATTTCATTGCCCAGTATAAGATTACCATCCAACTTATCAGAGGTCTGAATGTCTTGAAAAAAGTTCTGAGTTTATTCTCTAGAGCAAGGTTTCCAGTATATTAGCCCCACAGTACTATTGTATGATAGTTTTACAAATGAAAAGAAAAAAAAACTTTCTAAATAAAACTATCTCTAATCCAGAGTATTTTAATAATATGATGATGTACCATTTTGCTATTTGTGTATAAAAAATATATTACTTCTCCATCAACTTATCTTTCATTATCTGCATGGGTCTAGTTCCCACTGATGAGACGTCAGTAAATGTCAGAACTGGTGTTGGTAGTGACCCTTTCCATAATGCATAGCAATATATATGTCTGAAAGGAAGAATGATATGCATTGTAGGATATTGAGGCAATTCATGTGAAGTCAACAGCCGTTACATATATGCATGTATTCTAATCATGTAGATACCTGATGTGCAAACTTTGGTTTGCTTGTGCTTGGGTAAAAGATTAAAACAAGACTATAATTTCTTGTCTAGTATAATTTAACTATTAATGACTTATGTCAGAGCTTATGTCAAAAAATATATATATATATATATATTATTATTATTTTTGACATTTTGACACTTATTTCGTTATGGTAACATTGCCTATGCATCAAATCCAAAAGAAATTATACTTAAACTTGCCAAGAAATTATATTCTTGTTAATTCTTTATCCAAGTCTAAGCAAACAAAGTTTGCATGTGAAGTGTCTTCACAACTAAGCTACGTGTATGTAGAGAATAATGACTTCACATTATTTGCCTTAGACCTTCAACTAGCTCTAATTCAGAGTATTTTAATAATAAGGTGTTACACCTTTTCACTACTTGCATATGGGAAACATATGACTGCTGCATTACTTCAACTTTGGTATCTCTTCTGGGTCTGGTTCCCATTGATGAGACCTCAATAAAGGTTGAAACTGGTCTGAATAGTGGGCCTATCCATAATGCAATAGCATTGTACATTCCTGAAAGGATGGGAAACTTTAATTAAAATGATATTATTTTTTTTTAATCCTTTATCCAAGTATAAGCAAACAAAGTTTGTACTTGAAGAATCTTGACTGCTAGGTCACTTGTATATAATATAGGCTGATGACATCACATCAATTGCCTTAGTATCCCATAGTGCAAAACACACGTTGTGCATAATGCTATGAATTACAGGAAGGGTCACTACCTAGACTGGTTTTCAACCTTTATTGAGATAAAAAAGTAAAGGGGTGTTCATCATAGACCTAGAGTAGTTAGTATAGGGGTACAAGAGAGCTGGATAATATTAGGAGAAAGAAAAGACAGATGGATAGTATGAAAGATAGATAAAAAGGCTTCAGCTCTTTTATATCATCATGTAGCCAAAGGTCTCATGTAGCTGAACAACCAAAAGACCTATCGAAACTAAAGTGAAAAGATGACTGATAACCAAGTGGTTAGCCTTATCTAAGTTAACTGCTCTGAGTTGGCCTTCTCTGCCTGGGATTGCTCTCCAGTCATCCTTCCCTGCAACTGACATTAAGACAACAGTGAACTAAGAGGAACTGTTTAAAAAACCTCTTATAGTAAAATAGACAGAATTTTATTTTCCCCTGGTGAATATTATATAATGTGGGTGGTTTATGCCACCTAGCCAAAAATTTGTTATCTCCTAGAATGCTTATTTTTAAATACAAAAATTATCTGATTGAACAATGAAATTTCCACAATACAATATTGTAAAGTATTTGTATCATATTGCTGATTTTCAAATCCATGTTTTTTTTTTTCCTGACTTTCCATAAATGGTATTTTAATTCATTAATTATAAATATCAAAATTCTCTTTCCATAATGACAGATAAAGGGTACTGCAAAAAAAAAAAAAAAAAAAAAAAAAGAACCTGTTCTGTTGTAGGTAATGGAATGCAAATCACATTACATAATCTGTTTCAAATACGCAGGGCAAGAGGGGCAGCTGTCAAATGCATGTCCTACTGTTTTCATTCGGTAACAGATGTCACAGATTGCATCTTCAATGTTCAAGTACCTCCATTTGATGGCATTTACTGGAAGGTGACCATATGCAATTCTCCAAGCAAGATCCTCCCTGTTAGTGTTTTGCTTTTATTAATGGCAAGAATGTCAATGCCAGAATGTTGTAGCAATCTGGGGTTAAGCACATTATGTTGTAATGTTCAGAAACAATCTCAGCTTCTGGACCTTTATAATCATCTACCTCAAATATGGGAAGATGGAAACCCAGGTAGTAACATAGAAGCTCTGCACATGTGTGACTAGTCTACAATATTTTATGGATTTTTGAAGTTGTATTGCTTAAATAGCAGAATTTTAACACTGGAAGCCCAAAGCCTCAGTGCTTCTTTGATAGTTGAAGAAATTCCTTTTTAAACTATTTCTTCTGGGATAAAACCACAAACAAAGATATCAAATAGAAATTATGTTTTTATTTCGACTAGTTTCATGAAATACTCTGTTTCACTTCATCAGGAAATGGCATGAATAAACTAAAACTAGAAAGCAAGTAATAATAATTAACATTTCTAAAAATATTTGAAAAATATTTAAAAACATTTCATCTATGAGAAGAGTGTATTCGCTATTATGCTTGCTACTTGTTCGTGGGTTTCTGGTAGATACAAGTGTCTTGTGATGAATTTAGGAAGGCCAGACTTGATTTAAAATCACCCCTTGTTTTTTGTTACACTGTAAAAGATGCTACATCGTTTCAGCTGATTCTTTGAACACTCTTGAGTAAAAATGGTAATCAATGTGGAGCATTTCATTTTGTTGATCTTCGACTAGGTGTTTTGTTTCTGTTGTATGTACACTGCCAGCCCTGATTTGTGTCTTCTTTCATTCTAAAAATGTCCTTGAAGTATTCCAATCAGTGTATCTCATCAGATCAGGGCAGGGAAACTAAAATTGAAAAGGTTGAGTGTAAGAGGGCGAAACTTAAGCAGTGACTGTATATTTGTTGATCCTTATTCGCGGAATAAATTGCAGAATAGAGTTGATAAAAATCGACATGGGACTACTGAAATTAGTGACATGTATATCAGTTCTGAAGCTAGCACAAGAACGAAAGGAAATCTGCAATTTTTGTATACCAATGCAAGAAGCATTCGAAATAAGAGAGAAGAATTTTTGGCATTACTCAGTGCAATCTCACCAAAAATTGTAGGCATTAGTGAAAATTGGCTGTCAGCAGAAGATGTGGTCACTGGAATTGAATGTGATGGGTATAGTATTTTCAGGGAGGATAGAGAAGATAGAACGGGGAGAAGGAGTACTGTTGATGATAGCTGATGAGTTGCAGCCAAAGAAAGTAGTATATCAAGATGATAGACATGTGAATGATAGTTCATTTGAGGCGGTCTGTGTGAAATAATGCAACCAAATATACAGTTGGTTGCTGCTATATGTGGGGGGTGCAGGGGGGTGATATTGAATTCATGCACCAGCAAATTAGTGCAATGAGTACAGGGTTAGTGCTGATTATGGGGGATTTTAATTATGGTGATCTCGATTGGAAGGAGGAAATATCATGTTTCAAAAAGGAAATGGAATTCATACATCTTCTACGAGATAATTACTTGAAACAGCACATAATTGAAGGGACATGTGGTGTGAGAGTGTTGGACCTGGTCATTGGTTCAGATGATATATGCATAAGTAAGGTGTCCTTGTTACCTCCATTTGGCGAGAGCGATCATGTGGTATTGACTTGGGAGGTTGCAAAATTTGTGGATTTCTCTCTTAAGAAGGAAGGGGGGGGGTACATACAGAACTACAGGTTAAGCAATTATAACAAGCTTTGGAGTGAGCTTGCAGCCGTCCCGTGGCAGACGATATTGCAGGGGAAAGATGCTAGCAGTGCATGGGATAAAATCAGTGGGTATCTGAGGAAGGCAATATCAGAAGTTATATCAATCTTGATCTACTACAAAAAAAAAAAAAAAAAGAAAAAAAGAAAGAAAATGTTATGGAGAATTTACAAGGAGAAAGGCGATCAGTACACCCATGAGCAGTACAAGGCTCAAGCTAGGAAGGTTACAGCATAGTAAGAAAAGCTAAATCAGATTATCAGAAGACCTTAGCCAAGGAGATCAAGGGTAATCCCAAAGGGTTCTTTCTCTATGTGGCAAGTAAAAGGAAGAATGACTTCAGAAGGATAACTTTAGTGGATGCTGATGGTATTGAGGTGACAAATTCAGATGCAATAGTAGAATTACTGAGTGATCACTTTTCAAAAGTCTATCACCCAAGTGAGGATATCTCTGTACCTATAGGAAAAACTAATGTGAGAATTGAAGTTAAGAAATCAGAGGTGGTATATTGTAAAATATAACTGCAAACACTGCTGTAGGTTTAGATGGAATATCAACTTGGGTGTTGCGTGAATGTGCAGAGGAATTGTCAACACCTCTTACTTGGTTATATAACTTGAGTTTGAACTCTGATATGGTACCTAGGGAGTGGAAGGAAGGCAAAGTAGTTCCTTTGCATAATGGTGCTTCTAAAACTGCAGTAGTTAATTACAGGCCAATCACCATCTCGGGAGTGGTGGTAAAAGTATTGGAAAAGTTCGTTAAAGACAAAATTCAAGAATGAATTGATGGATCAGGATATGATACTCTATGGGGGGACAACACGGTTTTGTTAAAGGTCGATCCTGCCTTAGCAATTTATTAACTTTTTATAATTGAATGACATCTGAGTTGGACAAAGGAAATGGCTACACAGTGGTACTTCTGGATTTTGCTAAGGATACCCCATGGAATACTGTTGCGCAAATTGGAGCAGATGGGTGATGGATACTAAACTTGTGATACGGATAAGAGAATGGCTCAGAGAAAGATACCAGAAAGTGGTGTATGGACGAGCAGAGTCCAGGATGAGGCAGGTGATCAGTGGTGTGCCTCAGGGCTCTGTGCTTGTGGCTGTTATTTTTTAATTTGTACATAAATGATATAGGAAATGGCTTAAAGGGAGATATTCAATTGTTTGCTGATGATGCAAAGTTGGGTAGCATAATAAAAAATCAAGCTGATGTTGACAATTTGCAGGATGATTTAAATAAGTTTGCAAAATGGGCAAAAGGTAATGGATGTCAGTTCAATGTGGAAAAGTGTAAAGTTATGCGTTTTGGAATTAAAAGATTACCAGCTGTGTACTACATTGATGGAAAGGTACTCCAAGAGATTGATGAGGCTAGGGACTTAGGGGTGTTGGTGGATAGGGAGATGAAGTTCAGGGGACACATTGCTAAGGTGTCCAAGATTGCACATATGATTACTTGGTTATTGAACACACTAACATCCAAAGATAAAGAGGTTGTTATTCCCCCTTATAAAGCATTGATACGTCCACATTTGGATTGCTGTGCTCTGGTCTGGTCACCTGGATTCCATTGAGATGAGGAGGTTGTGGATTCAGAGGAGAGTGACTAAGTTGGTGAGTGATGTAAAAAATGCTCCCTACATTGATAGATTGAGAGTTTGTGGATTGCAGAGGTTGGTTGATAGGCAGAGAAGAGGGGATATGATAGAAACATTTAAATTACTAAAAGGTTGTTATAAGATTGATTTAGGGGAAATGTTTCAGCTGTATGATAGTGATGGAAAAACAAGAGGTCATCCCTGGAAATTAAGGAAAAGTGTGGTTAACAAGGGTGTGAGAATGAAGTTTTTTGCCTGGAGAGTGGTGAATGAGTGGAGTGCATTGCCTGATTCAGTTGTCAGTTCTTCGTCTGTAAATGAATTCAAGACAAGATATGATAGATATTGTTTTAATAGTTTGGGTTTCCCGTGATGAGTCTACTGACTCCATGGAGATACCCGTAATAATAATAATCTGATAGTCTGTCCTATGTAGTGTTATACCACACTTGTAACTAATCTTGTAGATATCTGGATTTTTAAGTGGCAGGTGTGGAGGTTTAGGAGGTCTCAGGTGTTCAGAGATTTTGTTGAGTGGGTGGAAGGAGATGCTTAAGTTTTGTTGGCAAAGCAATCTTGCTGTTTTATCTGTGATTGATTGTATATATATGGAGGAATCACTGTTCCTCCTTTGTAGTCTTGTTTTTTTTTTCTTTTTATTTTTCTGATTGTTTTAGAGGTTGAAATAGAATTTTGTTGACTAATGTTTTGTTGCAGCAATTTTTTGGAAGGACAGAATCAAGATACTGTAACTCTTGGTTTCTTTTATCTATGTTGGTGGAAATTTTGTAGGCTCTAAAAATTAAAGATCACATAAGGAATGATTGATGCCCATTTTTTGTGCTGGACAGTGATGAGAAGTTGCATGTAAGTAATGTCCCGTGTTAGGTTTACTGTAGACTGAGAAGTTGAGAATGTTTTGTTCTGATATTTCAGTAGTGTATCCAAAAATGGTAAGGATATTTCTTTCTAATTCAACTGTGAAATTAATCCGAGGATGAATGTTGTTCAGGAAGGTGATCAAATCTTCTAATTTGTAATAGTACTGGGCCAGATGATAAATATTTTGTCAACATATTTTCTTGAACTAGTAATATTGGGTAAGTGGGGGAATGGAATTCCAAGTATAGTGTAGTCCACAGGGAATGTTTTTGAGATCCCACTTTCCAAAAACTTTTAATTTTGTCTTGTCAGCATTAGCATTTTTTTTTTATCCCTTAGCTGGTGTCGGATGAGGCTGCCTTTTCTCCTGACCAGTACACTGCTGTGGTTGCTGCTTGGCTCCTTGTTCATTGGTTTCTTGCCTAATTTTAAGCCTCTCCCCCCCCCCCCCAAGCAGGGAGCCAGTTGCAGTTGATAGCAGAAGTGGTAGTTGACAGATGCTCTTTTCCGCAAAGAGTTGGAAGGACAATCACAAACATCCATTCCCTAGGTGGGATTTGAACCCACAGCCTCTTGGCTGGAGAACGGACTCGCTAACTACTCGGCTAACCAGGCCAGCTCATTAGCAGTTAATCCACTGATTTTTCTGAATTTTTCCAAAATCCCCCCAAAAAAAGATGTATATAGAATCATCATCCCTCAAAATACCTACCACATCATCGGTATATGCTAATATCTTATTTTCCTTCATATTTGAGGGAACCGTTATCCGTCACACAGCATGTTTATATTGGTAAACTTCTTGCAAGAAAGGTTCAAGAACCAGTGCAAAACGCAATGAACTAAGAGGATAACCTTGCTTGACTCCTATTTGAATTTTCACTGGGCATGATTGGAACCCATTAGCTAGGAGATGGATAGTTCAAATGCTTGAGTAAGGTCTACTGACAGCACTTCCGTTGCTGTTTTTTCATATTAACAAAACCAGAGTAGGTGTGTAGCAGAAACAGAATTCAACTGCTCAGCCTGGAACTCCATACACCTGTGTGCTTTTAATCGTGTACTTTCTTCCTACTTTGAGCCTGTTTTTGATAATGCAGAAAAATATCTTGTAATCAGTATTTGATAGAGAAATAGGCCTCCAGCTGTTTATTAAGATATGCTCTCTGTTAGGTTTTGGAATGAGGATGATATCGCTTGCTACAAATTTGTTTGTTGTGTGACCTTTAGAGAGAAAAGAATTAAACAGTATCACTAGAATGGGAAGAATAAAATCCCAGGTCTTGCAGTAAAGTTATATTTCTAGACCATCAGGTCCTGTGGATTTACTTGTCTAGCATTCTTTATAGGTTGTGGTAACTTCATATACTGTAATAGGTCTTTATTGAGATAAGCTAAAGTGCAGGGATCCCTCTCCAAAAACTCAGGTGATCCCTTGGATCCCTCAACAATGAGTAACCTGAAGAATCATTTAACTCATTATTCAGCAGTGGTTCTATACAATGACAGTCTCACCCTGCCACTGAGCAGAACCCTCAGCAGTGGCCCCCATCCTACAACTAAGAAGAGTCATTCATATTCCAGGGAAAGGCATCACCCAAACAGCTACAAGACCACCTTAGCGGACTTCTCATATCTGCACCATAAACTGCATCTGTGGGAGCTAGACCGAGAGGAGATATCAGGGTTGAAGTCATGCAGAAGTAATATTTCTGCATGACTAAAAAGATGTCTTTTTATTATTACCATTCTCTGGATCAAAGTTGTTATCTTAATAAAATACGACATATAGAACCTTTATTAAGCAGGCAGCATATGATAAAGGAAGCTTAATTATTAAAATTAATGTACAGTGTTTTCTTTTTATGTAACGGAACCTGGATGTAAAGGATGTACAGGTTCCTTTACATCCATGTAAAGGAACCTGTAATATAAAACACGTTTTGCCTGTCCCCATCTGCAGTGAGTTATATATTACATTGTTTAAAGTTCTTAGTTTGATTATTATAAATAATATATTATTCATTTATTTATAATTTTTTAAATTCAGAATTTATGGTAAATGTATAAAATATTGGAATGAAAGACACTTGTTTATGTACCTGTATATTATAAAAAAATAAATACTCCAAGACTCTGTACTTTTATCCTCATTTTTCCTCTATATAAATGACTTTCTCTTACTGTCCTCAAATTGCATCCATACTTTTGCTGATAACATTCGTATAAAGAGGATAAATTCCATTTATCCTCTTTATACGAATATTCCAAGGCTCAAGATCTTTTCACTCATAATCAGTGCCTTAAATGCTAATATCCTTTTCATTATCTGGTATGGCGAGGACAACCTTTTAAATTGAATGATACTAATAAAACACAATTGTGTTTTCTTTTCATTAGAGTAAGACTTCACTTCATTCCCCCCCCCCCCCATTGATAATGATCCATATCTTTAAACCAGATAAGATTTTGTTCGTTGTTGAAATTTTTTACTTGGTTATATTATAAATTAAAGATACCAAGAAATTATATACTTGGTTTAATCCATTATCCAAGTGTAAGCAAACAAAGTTTGCACCTGTAGTATCTTTCAGGACTGGAACAACTCGTGGCAAAGGTGGTATAAGTTCACATCACTTGCCTTAGTATCCCATAATGCAAAGCACATCTCCTTGCTGACATGTATAATGCATAGCATTATACATGCACCTCTGGGTCTGGCTCCCACTGATGAGACCTCAATAAAGGTCGAAACTGGTCTGGGTAATGATGCTTCCCATAATGCCTCAAAAAGTCTAATGTTATTTAAATATAAAGAGCCAATAGGCTTCATTTGCAAAGCCTATTGGCTCTTTATATTTAAGTAACTTAATGGGTGCCTGTTTGACAACTCGTATAGCAGAGTATATAAGTTCTTTTCGCTATACCCTTTGGTATTAATTTGGCTTAGCTACTCACTGATGAAGCCTCAAAAAAGGCTGAAACCAGTCTGGGTAGTGACCTCCCGCCATAATGTAATAACAGCATACATTTCCTAGGAAATTACATTATGGAAAATACCAAGAATAGCGATCAGAACTTTACCACCTTTGCTACGAGTTGCCCGGTATTGTACTACGTACTAGGACTACTTGCATTAGCTCATGCTAGTAATCGATATATTTTTATAGTTTTCTATATTCTGCATGAAACGCTCTGATTCCAATCTTTGAGTTTCTTATTCGGTTTTAAAACAATGTGGGGTCTATTGTTATCTTTAATTGAATTGACAAATTAAGATTGTTATATGAAATTGTGAATTAATACCTATAATTTATTCGTCACTCTGATGAAATTTACCTATCTTTAATGCTTAGCAATGTAACATCACACGGCTCGTTCTACTTTTGAATGATCAACTGTTTGTATTTCACCTTGTAAAAACTGTTCCCATCAAGCCACTGAGGATAGTCTGTTAGTTTCAGACTGAAATATTTGGCAAACATTAAACTATTTTTGTGTTAATGTGTTTATAATTTTTAATTTAATGTCACAAGTGTCTCTCAAGAATAGAATTCTGTTCCTACATGGGGACAACTTTACCAAACAAACCAGTAAAATAGGTAAACTATCTGTAATACAAGGCAAGTTACAAGCGAGGATAATTTTTCTGTAAAAATGTCGCGATAATCAGATTATTCCTAACTTTGCTAAGATAAAAGAAACTATCAAATCTCCTGGAGCTCAAAAAATCTACAGGAACACCAGCTTAGCTTTAATCCGTAATCATCTCAGAGCAGCTAAACATGATCTTGCTATTAACATTCGTCAAGTTGCTGATCTCCATACCTTTATCTTCGCAAACTTAGACCCACAACTTTCTGACATAGTTCTTAATGTGGCTAAACGCTCTATACAACGTTCATATAAATAACAGAATCAACATCTAAACCTCAAATTTGATGTCCTTGTATCTAGACAAATTAAGCCTTTCTATGTTCCCAGATAATTGAGTCATCAACGTGTCCAATCACCCTTTAATGAGTAATAAAACACATCCTCTCAAAAGGACATGACTTTGCTATGGTCCCTAAAAAGATTCCTTATTTAGATTTCCTTGGTTAACATCGAATCGGAACCTTAGTCATCTTTCCAGTGAAAAGGCTAATTCTCTCTGCCTAGAAGGTGCTTCTATGCTACTCAAAGCCAAGCTTCCTCCTTCCAACATATCTCCTTCTGAAAAGAAAGCGCTACATTCCTTAAGAAACAACAGTCACCTTGTTATCACTAAAGCAGACAAAGGAAAAGCGACAGTAAGTATGGATTCTTCAAACTACAGAAGAAAAATTTCTCTTTTACTTCGAAATCTCTCAATACCAAGAACTAGATCATGAACCCACCAACAGGCAACTGAGGAAATTAAATTCCCTTCTAGATGAGGTGATAAGTTTAGATGCAGACACGATAGAAAGGTTAAAAACATATTTTTAAAGACTTCTTAGATTTTATGGTCTACCTAAAATTCACAAGACAGACATTCCTCTCTGTCCTATAGTTGACTGTATTGATTCACCTACTTATCGCATAGCCAAATATTTAGCGAAATTATTGAAATCACATATAGGCAAATCACACTCTTTTTGAAAAACTCTTTGGATTTCTTAAATAAATTAAAAATATCTCATTACAGCCTACTGATCTTATGGTGAGCTTCGATATAGAATCTCAATATACTGATGTACCTCTCAAGGAGATTTTACAATTACTTGCTGACATCATCCCACAAGATATCATAAAATTATTTGATTTCATGATGCACTCTGGATATTTCTTGTGTCAAAACAAATTCTACAACCAAGTGGAAGGAACGGCCATGGGAAATCCACTTTCACCTGCTGTAGCCAACTTTTATTTGGAACATCTAGAAGACGTCTTGTTTTCATCTATATTCCTTCAACCAATCTTTTGGGTGAGATATATAGACGACATCTTTTCAGTGTGGCCTCACAACAGAGATTCCTTACCTTTCTTTTTAGCCAAAAGCCAAAATCAATTCCTTACATCCTCGTATTAAGTTTACCATGGAGATTGAAAAAAACAATTTATCCTTTTTAGACATCCTCCTCATCCGCTAACCTTCAAGTATTCTGATAACAACAATAACATCCACTTTTACTAGACGTTACATTCACAAACAATCTGCCCATCATTCTTGTCAAAAAACAGGAATCATAAAGTGTTTAATTCGACGAGCTAGAACTAATTACTCAACTCCCCATGAATTACAGAAAGAACTTTCAACTATCAAACATCAAATGAAATTAAATGGCTTCTCCAAAAAAAACTACACAGCATCTGTTCGATTCCTACAATCCAATCCAGAACAACAAAGAATCGATACGTGGAGTTCCAATTCCATATATTTCTGGGATTTCAGAACCAATTTCAAGAATTCTGAAGAAATATGATTTAACATCCACTTATATCCCTATTAACAAAATATCCACCTTTTCCCCTCTTCTAAAGATAAATGCTCAGCTATGTCTCTGCCTAGTGTATATCAAGTTCTTTGTAACTGCAATCCATCGTATTTTGGATAAACTGGACGTTGTATAGAAAAAAGAATACAAGAACATCAATCATACATTCTTCACAACAAATCTGATAAGTCTGGATTTCCGCAGCACAGGATAGAGACAAGCCACAACATTCTCTGGTCCAAGACTCAGCTTCTATACAGATATCACTATAAATTTGAATGCCTATTCAAAGAGAGTGCTGAGGCCTTACTTCAATGCCCTAACTTGAATCGAAATGACTGTATATCCCTGTCAAAAATATGGGAAAGTTTAATCTGGATAACACACTAAAAAAAAAAAAAAAATTTTTTTTTTTTTTAAATTGAGACCTTTAATTCTTACATTAGCCTAATGTTATCTTTAATAGGCTGTTAGTTCCAGACTGAAATATTGGCAAACATTAAAATATTCTTGTGTTAACGTGTTTATAATTCTTAGTATTGTCCAGATTTTGTGAAGTAGATCTGATCCTGTTATTATTATTATTTTGACACCTCCGGGGAGTCCAAAGACTCATCGAGGGAGAGTGTGCCGACAGCATCGAACGATTGGTCCCCTTCCAACTACTAACCGCGCTCAACTGAGCCATTAGTAGCAGAGGCTCTACCAATCGACCAACCTTTAAAAGTATTATGTAAATGTTCATTCATATTTTCCATCCATATTTTCTCCCATTTTTATAAAGGATTAAAGTTATTTAGGATTAGTTCTGCTATACGTAGTGATGGATGGTGAGATTTCAGTCTATTGATGTTAAGAGTTGGGAGATCCTGATGAATAGGTAGGTTTCAATTACCAGAAATTTTTTGAAATTCACGGACTAGAGAATTCAACCTGCATAATTCTGTGGGAATAATGTCTGCTAAAAGAGGCAACCAATAAGTTGGAGTCGAACTAATAGAGCCTGTAATTAGTCTTAAGGTATTATTTAATTGGTAATCCTTGTGTGAGGGCTATTTAGCCACACAGGAGCACAGTATTCAGCACTTGAGAATACCAGAGCAAGGGCTATTGTCCGAAGGGTAGAGGCTCTTGAACCCCAAGTAGTGCCACAGAGTCTCTGTAAGTTATTACGTGTCTTTAGTTTGTATGCCAAGTTTGAAAGATGTTGCCTGAAAGTGAGAGAACAGTCAAGTATGACTCCCAAGTACTTAGGGAATTTATTATATAGAAGTATAGTGTTGTTCAATTCAATTTTTAGTTCCACATTTGCCAGGTTATTAATTAGATGAAAACAAGATATTACTGTTTTGTTCCTATTTAAACAAAGTCTCCATCTTTTAAAATATTTATCCAGTATAGTTAAGTCAGCTTTTAGAATTTCTTCTGTACAACTTATGCTGTATAGTTATTGCTCATCAGCAACAGTTATTAGTCATCAGCATAACAAAATTTCCTAGATGCAGTGATGGGAAGATCAGATATATACTAATTGAATAATAAGGGAGATAAAACAGATCCCTGTGGCAATCCATTATTTAATTTCCTTTCGCTGCTAGTTTTATTACCTGTGGCCACTATAAATCTTCTATCTCTTAGCATATTGTTAATAATATGGACTATTGTTTTACATGGGATGATTTTATATAATTTATGTAGAAGGCCTTGTCTCCAGACAGTGTCCAATGCTGCTGATAAATCAATAAATGCTGCAGATGGTTTTAAACATTTTTGAAAACCAGCTTCTATATGAGTTACTAAAGAGAGAACTTGATCACAACATCCACATTTGGTCTGAAGCCAGCTTGTTCTATTGGAACATATTTAAAAATTGTAGAGCCTATTCTATTATAAATAAGTTTTCAAAAAGTTTATAACAACTGAGGAGAGTAATAGGTCAGTAACTTTCCGGTTTATGGTTAGGTTTACCAGGCTTTAGAATTGAAAGTATTTTTGCTCAGGGCAAATGCTGGTCTTGAAATTCATGCTTACTCTTGTTATCATTCAGGGAGTGAGAGGTGTGATTGAAGTCTGATTAGCAGAATAATGACCATTTAAAACTATATATTTAGAAATTTATGTACATTTAATTATACAAATACAACATTTATTTTACAAATGATATTCTATCTTTTTCAATTTAGCTACTTGAATACAAATTCTACCCTACGGTTCTTCTTTATGAACTGGTCAATAACATCGTCATAAAAAGTTGGTTGTAACTTAATTTTCCCAAGCAACATGCACACTTGTAAAGGCTGGCTGAAGCTCACTGGCTAGAACTACTTTGACTGCGTATGGCCAGTGTTTAAGCAACAGAGTTTAAGCAACATGAAATGGCTATGCGCACCCATGAAATCACAGTGCTGCTGCTGTGAGGACTTGGAAGCTCCTACACCTGAGCAAGCCAAGGTAGCTTTGAGTAGACGAGCAAGCATCAGCCTTCGATACACAACGCAAAGCTCAATTACTGCCGCTTAAGATGTCTTCTGTCTACAAAAATAAAAGCCTAAATGGAATTCTTATAAATGCATGCATTTATTAACAAATAAATATTACTTCTTTCTCAATTAATGAGCTTGCACAGCAAGCATAGCAAGCATGGAGAATTCGCCCCTGTTTTTGCTTTTTCAGAGGTAGAGGGAAGTTTACCACTTGTATAAATATATCGGTATAGAACTTAGTTAACCAAGATCTTGTATTTCCTCCTAAATGAATCAAAAATTCTAGATGAGTATTGTCAAGACCAGGAGCCTTATCAGAATTTAATTCCTTTAAGGCTGCTTCAACTTCTTGCTGCATAAAAGGGCGTGCGAAATTAGAAGTTATAGGTGAAGACTTGTTAAATTCTTTTAGTTTTCTCCTAATATATCTTGTATGATTTTATTGATTGGGATATGTGATGTGTTCACAATATGTATGGGTAGTTGATCTGGGGAGATTCTTGGTTGTTTTTTAATCAATGGAGCAGTACCACCTAGTTTCCTGAGAAGGTTCCAAGCTTTACGGCTGGAATGAGTCAAGTCTATACCTTCAGCTGTATTTATCCTTTTTTTCCTCTGGGATATATCCAATTTTGCTAGAAGTTTGTCTGCTGTTTTTGGGTCTTTATTCATCTGATATTCCTCATAGAGCAATTCACATTCTTCACTCCAGCCATGTATATAGTTATGCCTAACAACTCTAGGAATACTTTTCTTAGCAGCAAGCAGGACAACACCTATAAATTGATTAAAATTACTGCTTATTGGAGATATCCAGCAAATACATTTGTCAAGTTCATTTGCATATTTATTCCAGTCAGCCTTTTTAAAATTACAGCGTGGAAAAGGTGTTGATCATAAAAGTGGAATAGAAATACCAATGTCAATTAATACCAGTCTATGTTGACTATGAGGAAAGTCAAGTAAGACCCTTCTCAAATTTTGCATAGGGTGACCTAAATTATCTTTGTTCACAAAGCATAAATCAGATCTGAAAGTGCCTTTGTCTTTGGCATCAAAGGCTAAATAAAGATTATTTAGTTCAATCCAATTCGCAAGTTTTTCACCACATTCATTGTTTTGGGCATAATTCCAATGTTCATGGTGTTGTAGGATATTCAGCAATAGGAATAATTTTTTTTCAGCCAAGGTGATCCAGATGGTTTATAAATATTCATGATTGTAATATCTTGAACTTTTATCACTACTGTATGTATATTTTCTTCAATATTTTGAGATAGAAGAAAGACTTTTTTAGGAAATTTTGTACATACGTTGCAATTTCATATACTTCATGATAGCAGTGTAACCTGGAATGCGACCCCTTTTAAGAAGCTGTTCTGGATGAGCAACACGTGGTTCCTGGACAGCAATCACATCAACATTATTGGTTAGCAAGAATTTCCATAATCCGATTTGGCTCTGTAGATTCAATATTTAATTGATGAATATGTAGTAGGACCAATATTTCTAAGCTCAGGTTTCTGCAAGTCATTATATTCAGTAGACATCATGATATTGGCCAGGAGATCCTTAGGATGGATTGGGTTGCCTATCGTTGTTGCTCATTTAGCACCACCCAGGGGACACGCACAGCTTAAGGATCACTATGGACGCAGGCAACATTTGTCCTCCCATTTACACAATTAAAATTGTCTAATCACTCCAATCATCTTTACAACATTTTGTTTCTTCTCTGTGTCTTTTCTACAGTTAGTTTCACAGGTGGTGGTTCTGCTGCTGCTGCTGCTGTTGTTCTGCTGAACTAGTTTCCATCATTCCTCCACTTTTCTCTATGCTTGTAAAAACAAGAGCAGCTGTTAACCAATGTCCATTTGTAATCTACTATCTGACCTATTGAACCCAATTTTTCATCAACCTCCTTTTTTGGTTTATTTCTGTCTTCTGGTCCTGCCTTCTTAAGATTACATTCCTCATGGATCACAACCATGTTATTCAAGGGAAAGCTTAATAGGTTGGTTCTTCTTTCTGTCTGTTTATTCAAACATAGCAATGTTGTGCTATAGGTTTTGTAATCTCATGTATGGAGTTAATTAATAAATAGAAACGTAAAGTATAATGGTGTGAATTAAAATATTATTATTATTAGACCTCCATGGAGCCAATAACTCATCACAGGAGGTCATTCATCACACACACACACACACACACACACACACACACACACACACACACACACACACACACACACACACACACACACACACACACACACAGCTCATCATACTGTGACTTGAATGCATTCATTGTCAATACATTCCAACCACTCACCACTCTCTATAAAAAAAACTTTTCCACACTCCTTTGCTCACACTTCCTTATGCAGCTTCCAAGAATGGCCTCTTTTTCTTCCCCTGTCTTCACCCATCCAATAAAAAATCTGAATCATATTAATCCAATAATAACCCCCCTTACCAACTTATTTGTCTCAATCATGACCCCATCATCCTTCTATCCACTAGAATCTGCAGTTTGCATTCCCTCAATCTGCCTTTATACTCCACATTCCAGAGACCAGAAACTACTTTGATCAATTGTCTCTGAATCCATTCAAACATCCCTTCATCCTTTTGAAAACATGGTGACCAAATCTGCGACCAGTAATCCATACATGGTCTGATCTAAGCTTTACACAACAGAATCATAACAACCTTATTCCTGCATGTCAGTGTCTTCCTCATCATTACCATAATATGCTGTGCTGTTCTCACACTTTTAGCAAAAGTTCCTCAAAATTTCAGGTCCTTATCCACAAGCATCTCCAGATCACTCATCTGCTCCACCTCTTCTAAGATATGCCTACCAATAGTAGGGATATCGTAGAAGAGGTGGAGCCTCTTCTTATACTCTGCATTCCATCTGTGCTTCCCAAGCTTTAAAATCTTATATTTTGCTACATGTAACTGGTAGTCCCATTCATTTGCCCATTCAGAAAGTCTATTCATGTCCACTTTGCCAGTCTACAACATACATTATACTACTCACAGTTCTTCTGAACTTTGCATCATCTTCAATCAACTGTATATCTCCATTCAAGTCCTTCCCAATATCATTTACCTAAAAATTAAACAACAACAACATACCCAAAATAGGCTCTGGGGCACACCATTAGTGACCTTCGTCCTCTAGGATATCGCAACCCTCCCCCCACCCAACTTGCTGGTACCACTAATCTACTGTCCAATCCAATCTGTTCCAGTTTAATTAAGCTTGCCATGTGGAAATCTAAATCTATCAAAGGCTTTAGAAAAATCTAAATATACCACCATGTATGCTTCCCCTTTGTCCAATGTACTTGTCACCTTCTTATAGTAAGTAAATAGATTACCAAAACATGACCTTAGCAAATGCTGTCCATCAAAACGAATGTTATTGTCATTGACCTAATTCTGAATTCTGGTTCTCATTAGCCTATCTAACACCTTTACCACAACTCCAGACAAACAGATTGATCTGTGATTTGAAGCCTTAGTGTTATCACCTTCCTCCTTTTATGAACTCGAACAATTTTGTCCTCTTTCCACTCCAAATTATATATTTAGTTTAATCCTTTATCCAAGTGTAAGCAAACAAAGTTTGCACCTGAAGCCTGAAGTATCTTCAGGACTGGGGTAACTCATGGCAAAGGTGGACTGAGTTCTCATCACTTTCCTTAGTATCTCACATAATGCAAAGCACATTTCCTTGCGGACATGTATAATGCTATGCATTATGGGAAGGGTCAGTACCCAGACCGGTTTCGACCTTTATTGAGGTCTCTTCAGCGGGAGCCAGACCCAGAGGTGATACCAAGGTTGAAGCAATGCAGAATTCATATTTCCATATGCCATTTGCCAAAAGATGTCACACCTGATTATTATGTATCATCACCTTCTCTGGTCTCGCTCCCACTGATGAGACCTCAATAAAGGTCCAAGCTGGTCTGGGTAGTGACCCTTCCCTTAATGCATAGCATTATACATGTCTGCAAGGAATGTGCTTTGCATTATGGGATACTAAGGCAAGTGATGTGAAGTCATACCACCCTTGCCACGAGTTGCCCCAGTCCTGAAATTACTTCAGATGCAAACTTCAGGACTGGGACAACTCGTGGCAAAGGTGGACTAAATTCTCATCACTTTCCTTAGTATCTCCCCATAATGCATAGCATTATACATGTCCACAAGGAGATGTGCTTTGCAATATGGGAGATACTAAGGAAAGTGATGAGAACTTAGTTCACTTTGCCACGAGTTGCCCGAGTCCTGAAGATACTTCAGGTGCAAACTTTGTTTGCTTTCACTTGGATAAAGGATTAAACTAAATATATAATTTATACTCTAACCAAGTGGGAAAAAACTTCCAACATCTTTCTTTAATCCAGAGTAATTTAATAATAAGGTGTGACACCTTTTAGCAACTGGCATATGGAAATATGAGTTTTGCATTGCTTCAACCTTGGTATCAACTCTGGATCTGGCTCTCACTGAAGAGACCTCAATAAAGGTCGAAGCTGATCTGGGGTGATGACCCTTCCCATAATGCATAGCATTATACATGCCTGCAAGGAGATACTTCTGATGTTCTGAAGATACTTCAGACACAAACTTTGTTTGCTTACACTAGGATAAAGGATTAAACTAAATATATAATTTATAGTCTAACCAAGTGGGAAAAAATTTCCAACCTCTTTCCACTCCTTTGGAACTTGGGCAGATCTAAGACTCAAGTTAAAGAGGTAAGTTAACTGTTGTTAACTCCCTGCAACATTCCCTCAAGAAATTCATTGATATACCATCAAGTACTCTGGCTTTCTTGACATCAAGTTTAATCAATTCCTCATATACATCCTGCTCACTCACCATCAGTGGCTCCTCCTCCCTTCCCACTCCTCTAAAGTTCTGGATGATGCTATTTTCACAAGAATGAAATACCTTATGAACTGCTCATTTAACATCTTTACTATATCCTCCTGGTTATTATTCTGCCATTCTCTCCAACCAGTATGATCCTTCCATAATCATTCTTTATTCTACCAGCCACATATCTAAAAAACATCCTAGGATTCCTTTTGGCCTCATTAGCTAACTGCTGCTCATACTGCATTTTTGCTGTCCTTATCGAAGTGCATTACCTCTCTTTCTTGCTCCTTATGCAACTGAATATTACCACCACTCATCTTATGCTGTCTCCATAATGTCTTCTTCCAAATTGCATGCCTCACCTCTTCATTGATCCATTTCACATCTACCTTATTTGACCTCTTGACTTTTGGAATGCATGAGATTGCCTGTGCCAGACATTTCCTGAACAGGTCCTAATCAACATTGCTCTCCTTTCTTTCCAATATTTCATTCTTCCATGATATAGCTGCAAGCTGTCTCCTGAGATTGTTATAATCACCAGCCTTATAGTTTCACACATGTCCCTTTCTCACAGCCTTATAGTTTCACATATGTCCCTTTCTCATAGAAGTCCTCATATAGCTGGCTACCACCCAAGGTAGCCAGCTATATGAGATTCAATACCTTATTTACAATAACATCCTCTGATGAGATAATCAAATCCAAGACTCTTCATCTGCATGTATCTTCTGTTACATACTACCTAAGGTAGTTGTCGTGCAAAAGAAATTCATTCTCTTTGCCCCCAGATGTTGTCTCTTCATTCCAGTCCATATTCATCATCATTGCCCATGAATCCAGTGTCCATTGGTGTCTGATGCTTGTTTCACCATCCTTTGCCATTTCTCTCTGTCCATTGCCAGTTGACTCAAATCCTTCAAACACTTTCACATTGTGTATTCACTCTTGCCTTAGCCATCCTCTTCTGTTTATGCTATCCATTGTACCCAACGTCAAGGTTTGATCTTTTTACTGTTATCCATTCTGCAGATATGTCCGAGAAAACTTTAGTTTCCTTTGAATTATTTTCTGCATTAGATTTTTTTTGCAGTTTACTTTGTGATACAGTTCTTCATTTGTTACTTTTTGCACCTATCCAATTTATAGAATTTTTCTCTAGCATGTTCTTTCGAAAGCCACTATTCGTCTTACAGAGTCTTTGACCATTACCCATGTCTCACAGCCATAGAGAGGACTTGAGAATATGCATGTTTCCAGCAGCCTCAGCTTTATGTCGAGGCTCACTGATTTACTTTTCCATATCTTGTCCATTGCCTGTAGGTTTATTTTAGCTTTTAGATCTTATCTCTTTTTTAAAGTTGAAATCATGCATTATGCTGCTGCAAGGTATAGGAAGTTTCTAACCTCTTCCAGCTCTTATCCATTGAACTTTATTTGCCTTTTCTTCCTCTTCTCTCTGATCATTGTTTTTGTTTTATCGATGTTCATTATCGGCCCCTATCTCTTTCTTTCTTCACTTAACTTAAGCACTATTCTTTCTAGTTCCTCTTCATCATTAATGAATATGTCATCTGCAATTGCAAGTTGTTTATCTTAGTACCTTGAGTTGAAATTTCCCTTATATTATCCTTTATGATATCCATTGTTCCTTTCAAAAGCATGACAAAGAGCTTGGGGGTATTGGGTCTCGTGTCTCTTGTCCAGAACCATCTTTCTATTTCTCTACAGTTTCTCATAGCAGCCTGTGCATTATCATTGATGTTCTGCAAGAGAAATATTAGGTTCCTATCCACCCATAAGATTTGAGTACAGCTCCTGCCACTTTCTGATTTATACTGAATGCTTTCTGAAAATCAACAAAACATGTATAAACATTTTTATTTTTACATAGAGCTTTTTCCACAATCAGTCTTAATATTAATATTTGGTGCACAGTACTCCTGTCTCTTCTAAATCCTGCTTACTCATCTTCCAGATTTTCTTCCATTAGTTTCCTTATTCTTTCTCTTCATATCACCATAAGTACTTTTCCCGTGTGGCTCATTCAGGCTATTTTTCTGTGATTTTGCAGTCCATTTTGCTTCTTTTTTTTATGAATGGGTATTAGGATTGATCTTGTCTATTCTTTTGGTGTTTGCCTTCCTTCCATGCCATGTCACAACTGCTACAGTTTGTCTATTATCACCTTGCATCATATTTCAATCAGGGACGAATTCTCCATGCTTGTTGCACAAGCTTATTACTTGAGAAAGAAGTAATATTTATTTTTTTATAAATGCATGCATTTATAAGCATTCCATTTAGGCTTTTGTTTTTGTAGACAGAAGACGTCTTAAGCTTGCTTGGCAATAATTGAGCTTTGCGTTGTGTATCAAAGGCCGATGCTTGCTCATCTAGTCAAAGCTACCTTGACTTGTTCGGTTGTGGGAGCTTCCAGGTCCTCGGTGCAGCACTGTGATTTTATGCGTGTGCATAGCCATTTCCGCTCCCTTCATGTCGTCTTAAACACAGGCTATACGCAGTCATGTTGCTTGGAAAAATTAAGTTACAACCAACTTTTTATGATGATGTTATTGACCAGTTCATAAAAAAGAACCGTAGGGTAGAATTTGTATTCAAGTAGCTAAATTGAAAAAGATGGAATATCATTTGTAAAATAAATGTTGTATTTGTGTGATTAAATGTACATAAATTTCTAAATATATAGTTATAAATGGTCAGTAATTCATTATTCCACTAATCAGACTTCAGTCACACCTCTCACTCCCTGAATGATAACAAGAGCAAGTGTGGATTTCAAGACCAGCATTCGCCCCTGGTTTCAACATCTCTCCAGTGATCTCATCATTCCCAAGGTTTTTATGGTTTTTCAGATGTTTTACTACTGCCTTTACAACCTTATACTCAGTATATCTATTTCCCTCAATATGATATTTCCCTCAATTTACATTAACTTCATTTGGACCTCAACATCTCCCTTTGTCCTATATAACTCCATCTCTCTCTCTCTCTTTCTCTCTCTCTCTCTCTCCCATTTCTTCTGTGTTCATCAAGATTTCCATGTTTCTCTGCATTGGACTCCATTTCTTGTTTTATGTTTCTGATCATCTTATGAACTTCTCTTGTTCTATATTCACCATAGTATTTATTGAGATCCTCCCACTGTTCATCTAGCCATTTTTATTAGTCTCTCTCTCTCTCTCTCTCTCTCCTAACTGCTTTCTTCACTTCATTTGCATTTTTGCTCTTACTGTTCTTCCATTTCCACTGAGATCTCTCTCCTAATCTTTAACTCTCTTTTTTCTTGAATTATCTTTAATGTCTACATCTCTTTTTTGACTTTTCTGTCTTTGGAACCATTTGTTCATTCCCCTTTCTTTATACATATGTATATATATGCACTCTCCCTACTGAATACAAATAACAGAGTACAGAACATTGCTCTGAAATTATGAGATATTTTTAAGTTCTAACATTTTAATTTTCTGGATGAGTTTAAAGATGATCAGAATTGCTGTGCATATTTTTCAAGATTTGCAAAAGTACTTTTTTTTAAAAAAAGTTATGTAATTTTTTGTTTTTGGAAATCTCTTGATGGATATGCTTTAATCAAATAGACCTTATCACAATTAGTAAAAGACAGGAATTGCATCCAGATTGGATTGCACACAAGCCAAGTGTAATAGTGACCGTTTTCTAACTGGTAGCTATTCTTATGATCAAAATGAACAGTAAATATTTTTCAGCACATTGTAATCATCCGAGATACAATATTAACAAACCAGATAAAATAGAGGAGAGAAGGAAATATGAAGGATTGCATTAAAACCAAAACTGAAAACTAAGCAGTCGAATAAAAATAGAATAAAAAATAAAAAAAGAGAATAAAATTGCTGGAACCATATCAAGAATAGCATAAGAGTAGCAGCAGAAAACTCAATTGGAATTCAAAGTAAAATATAATGGAAAAATTGTTTAATGAAAAATATGAAATGCAGTAAATAAAAAGAATAAAAGTAAATAAATAGTGAATAAAAGAAAAAATAGCTTAATAACCCATCTGATATTCATGTTGCTCAGATATATAAAGACAGCAGAAAGGAAGCCATAATCAGACAGAAAAGAAAATTTTTATACAAAGAAATAAATTGTTTATTTAGAAGAAATAAACAATTTATATTAAATAGCCAAAGAAAATTTTTCTGTGAAATTAGAAACTAAAAAGCAGGTCCCCATATGAAAACAACAATAATAAACAGTGGTAATGGATAAACTCTAGCCACCAGAGATGAAATAGCAAACATGTGGAGAAAGTACTCGAATGAATTCCTAAACTGGGATGAACTACTGAGAATTTTGAACAGAAAACTTATCATGCCTATTATTCAGAATTATTTAAACTTTCACTAGCCAAAGTATAAGAAAGTATAAAGCATCTCAAAGACAGCAAAGCACCATGTACCAACAGAATAGTAGCCGAACTCATCAAGTATGGTGCTAATTAATTAATTATAGAAATACATAAACTGGTAAATTTAATAATGAGAAATGACGATATCTTCAGAATGGAAAGAATCACTAATTATACCGGTACAGTCATCCCTCGACTTACGTCCGGATTCCGTTCCATCAAGCAGGACGTAAGTCCATACATTAAATCAACAGAGTTATAGGGGTTAGGGACTTGACCATAATAATTATACTGTCATTTTAATTTTTAAACCTTATTATAAAACTGTACTGTGTGTTACTGCTGCTATAAAACAGGAGAATAATCATCCAAATCTTCCTCCACAATCACATCTTCATTACCTTACCTGTGTGAATGATCAGGCTGACTCTTCTGATGTAACCTTTTTTTTAAATTTTTTTTTGATGAATATGTCCAATGTGCTTTGTTTTGTTTATTCCTCTTCTTCTTTTCATCATAAGTTTGTTCATAGCAAGCCAAGCATCATGTACTTTCGTTTCTGTTATTAAATAGTGTTCAACATTGGGTCCATGTCTTCAGCCATTTTGAAAACATCGCTAACTGCAAAGAACATTTCTGCAAGACCCTTCACTGTAAATTGTTTAACTACCTCTTCCATTTTCCTCTTTCCCTCTTCCTTTTCTCGTTTTTCCTCTTCTGCAACATTTTTTTTTTTTTGTCGAACTGAAACAAAATGGTTTCAGTTCGACCAATTCTTCGTTAGTCAACCCTTCAGGGGAACTTTCTATGAGTTGAATTATGTCGTCATCATTCACTTTCAGATTCAGATTGTTTGCTGGGCCCACTATTACAAACTTCCAAAATCATGCACAAACCTTTTTAATGTCTTTTTCCATAAGCCACTCACATATATAAAAAGTCACTTCGTCTCAAGCCACAGCAATATTTTTAATAGCATGATAAATATTGAATGTTTTCCAGAATTGCATGAGAGTCTGGTCATTTCCTTCAGTAGCAGAAATGGCTTGTGAAAAAAGGTCTCCGTAGATAATAAGCTTTAAACACTGCAAGAATCCTGATCCATTGGTTGGATCAATGAAGTAGTGTTTGGAGGGAGAAACATGATCCTGAACTTGGTGAAGATCATCGCTATAAGAAGTATTAGACAGATGACCTGGAGCAGTATCTAGAATTAATAAAATTTTAAATTCTACATTTTCTTTCACACAATAGCTTTTCATTTCACTCACATGACAGTTGATTAAGGCATCCTCAAACAATTTTTGAGTCATCCACAACTTCTTATTGCTCTGATAATGAACTGGGAGTATGCTTCTTAATGTTTTTGAAGATTTGTGGATTCTCACTGTGCCATATCACAAATGGTTTCAGTTTATATCCAGCTACATTACCTGTAACAGAATCATAATACAGGCATTAAGAGCTTTGAAGTGCGGTGAGTAAAAAGGTACACAAAGTCTGTTTTTTGGGAGATAGAATGATCGGGGTGATTGAAGCATTGGATAAGAGGAGTACCCAAGCAAAAGTAGTGGTAGTCATAGTTGGCATAAATGATTTGACTAGTAACAAGAAGATGTAAGGAGGGATGTGATGAGGCATCCCTCCTTACTTACCCTTATCTACCACAGTGGGTAGTTAAGATAATGGGGAGTTGAGAAGGTGAGCAAAGATTATGAATGTATGTTAGCAGAGTTGTGTGAGGAGTTCATTTTGTGAATGTGTCAGATGAATTTGAGGAACAGATAGAGCTGTATAAAATATATGGGCTACATTTGAATGGATTTGGTGTGAATCATTTGGAGAAACTGATGCTGCAAGAGAAAATGACTTCAGTGAATGTAGACCTGAGGAAGTAAGAGGTACTGTGGAAGAGCAGGGGAGTAAAGTAGGAGAGTTTGCAAATGGAGAGGTGAGTGACACAAGTGAAGAGAAGGAGAGAGAAAGAACACAAGATGGACAGCGAAATGATGGAGTCAATGGTGGTCATCATTTACACTTCTAATGCAGGGAGATACTGCATTAGAAGTGTAGATAATGACTTCACTAGTAGATGTGTGTGTGTGTGTGTGTGTGTGTGTGTGTGTGTGTGTGTGTGTGTGTGTGTGTGTGTGTGTGTGTGTGTGTGTGTGTGTGTGTAAGAAGGGATTAAAATAGTTCAAGGATGTGGGGGTGACATTTAGTTCTGGGGGGGGTGTAATATCAGTGATGATAGAGAGTAATGGACAGGAGGGAGTGTGGAGGAGTCTTATCCAAGAAGCGGGGTTACTGGGACTTGTTATAGAAACAGAAATGAGCTAATGCATATATTTACAAATGCTAGAAGTATTTGAAACAAGGAGAATAAAACTGTAGGATTGATAGATTCATTTGCCCAAAAATTGTTGGAATAAGTGAGACGTGGTTGAATGATGACATTCCGATAGAATGTCATCATCATAGATGATGACATTCTGATTCAATCTGATTCAGAATAGAGATGGATGGATGGATATGTAATCTTTTGTGAAGACAGACAAGGCAAAAAGGGGAGCAGGAGTGCTATTGGTGATGGCAGAGGAATTGTGCTGATCTAGGGGATGAGATGTAAGGAACAAGTAGTGAGTGGTTTTAAAGCAGTGTGGTGTGAAGTGGTGTGAACTTGAATGTGGAATATGAGGATAGATTAAGTTAATGCAAATTGCAGAGCCTAGTAGATAGAAGGAAGAGGGGAAACATGATTGAGACGTATAAGTTGGTAAGGAGTAATTACCAGATTAATGTAGATTTTTATTACTATTATTAGGAGGAAATGTTTAGTAGGGTGTTGCTATAGTCCTATAATGTGGAAGGCGGTGAGAGGGAAATGTTTAGGCAAATTGGTCTGGCCAATAAGAAAAGGGTGATCATTATGGGTAATTTCAATTATAGTAATATAGACTGGAATGAAGAGACAGCATCAGGAACCAAAGAAAATCAATTTCTTGAGTTTTTAACAGGACAACTACTTTAAGCGGTATGCAACAGAGACCACTTGTGGATTGAGGGTCTTGGATTTGATTATCTTATCAGAAGATATTGCTATAATGAAGTGTCACATCTTCCTCCAGTTGATGAAAGAGACCATGACGTGATCATTTGTGTGATGGTCAGCCATATCATGACTTTTTATGAGAAAAAATTATATGTGAGAGGGGAGGTGGCGTGCAGAGATATCATGGAATGAGGAACTGGATTGGAAGGAAATCACTGCTTCTTGGCCTCTATCTGGTAGAGGCAATGACTGAGTGTATTCCAAAGGGCAGGAGATTAACCTCCCTACCGGCTAGGACATCTATAGACATCCAACTAAATCCAGATATGTTTCAGCCCACCTGTTTAAAGAACCTGGATAAGAAGTGCAATTTGACTGTCATGTCCATTAGAAGGTGTGATAAACCCTCACGCCTGAAGAGAACGGTTAATCGGATTATCTCCTGTTCGTAGCTGCCTCTCAGTTGCCTATAACAAGAAACGGACTTTCTTGTTCCATGCTGGTTACCTGGATTTTAGTTATATATGATAGACTAAAAATAGAGAAATTATTTATATTTTTGTTTTCTCTTTTTATTGTACAATACAATTTTAATTTCTGGACAAAATAAAGGTCTTGCATAATTTCTTCACTTAAATATTGCCTTACCTTGGAGAACCAATTTCATTTTTTATTTTTTTGCACTAATTTTTTTCTAATCGCTTACTAGACAAAAGATTTTTCTTTGTTCTCGAAGAAATTAATTCACAATAATTATTTGAAATATTCTTTTAAAAAAAGAAAAGAAAACCGGCTGCCGACGTTCCAGATTATATTATTTTTATTTTTGTACAAAACCATCGAAATCGAATAATACTTCACAGATTTCCTTTAGGACACACTTGAGCAACTTTGCTTTATAGAGAATAACATGAAATTATTTAATCATATTACTCAATTTTTTTTTCATGTTGTATAGTAATCTGTACTTTCACTTTCTTGGTTTCCTTGTATAATTGGTCATTACAAAATGAAATTAACAGTTATGATTTAAATTTATATTTTCTGCATAATTCAGATATTTTATTCTCCAATTTTTAAAGTAAGCGATACATTTGCTTATTTTTATCATTCAAAATATGTATATCAAATGTGAAATTTCATTTCCATATTTTTATAATAGAATTGAACTTTATTTCGCCTCTGATAGTTTAACCCCCCCCCCCCGTTGCATTACTATCACACACCCGAAAACTGTTATGAAACATCGGTACAGTTTTTATTTAATTCGTTATTTTTCTCTAGTAATTGTTCCACATAACTTTAATTTTTTGATACTGAAACTATGTGGTGATTGTTATAAATTAGCAAATTATAAATCAGACAATATACATACAGGGTGTTCGGGATAAATTTGACATATTTATAATTAATTATATTTTTCCGTAAGTTACATGTATTAACACACACTTCTCTTCATTTAAAAGTTTGGACCCTTCTTCATTCATATACAAGATGTCAGAAAGGATGGATAGCTGGAACCCACCTGAATCATGGAAGAGAATAACTTGTATCATGATGATTCGTGCCCGCCATCAAAATAAGGATATTACGACTGCTGCCCAATGCTCCCTGAATACAGTAAAAACAATCAGGCATGAACTAGAGACTTGCAATGGTGACTACGAGGATGTAGCAAGAAGAAAGATCCCTAGCAGACGATCTGATTGCGTTCGTACAGCAGAATTCCTCGCAAATCTGCAGGAACAGGTGTTGAAGAACCCTGGCATTGGAATTCGGGCTTTGTTCGTGGAGTTGCTAACTGTAGTCAAGCCCTGGATAACAAGGGTAGCCAATGGTAGGCCGTATGTATGGCAGCAGGATTCGGCCCCTTGCCACACCTCTGGGAAAAGTCAAAAATGGTTGTCTGAAAATTTCTACGACTTCACCAGTCCAAATGTTTGGCCTCCAAACTCCCCAGACCTTAACCCCATGGATTATTTTGTATGGGGCGCAGTTGAAAAAGACACCAATCGCACTTCCAGTAATACAAAAGCCCAGTTAATGGATAAAATTAAAACAGTTTTTGCGGCCCTTCTCAGGGAGACTGTAGCATCAGCTTGTTCGAGGTTCCGAAGCAGAATTGAAGCTGTGATCGATGCTAATGGTGGTTATTTTGAGTAAATCTTGTTGATAGTATTGTAATTAACTCTGCCTGTAATGTTTTTTTGTCAATTCATTAAATTTAATAGATACAAAGAAGATTTTCTTTTTCCTTACGAAACTGTCAAATTTATCCCGAACACCCTGTATTTCCTGATTATTATAAATCAGGAAATTATGTGATATTCGGATATAGGTGAAATTAATATTTAAAATTGCTGTCATCCTTCAAATGCAATATCAGAATAAAGAAAGTGGAAAACCCGAAGTTTCGAAATACATTTCGAAAGCCCGCTCTCGAAATGTATTGGTCTACAGACTGGATTCTGAACACGCCAATGTTTCATGATGTTATGACTGAAAAAAAATTCAGTCTCATCATGAAGTATTTGCATTTTCGGAATAATGAGGAATACGATCAGGCAACACATTCTTGCCCAGTCCTCAACAAAATTTATGATTTTCTGATGAAAATCCATCAGAAATGTAGATCACTCTACATTCCTGAGAGAGACTTGAGTATCGATGAAAGCCTTATGCCATTCAAAGGTAGACTGAAATGTAAGCAGTATATTCCCAAAAAGAAAGCGAAGTATGGAGTAAAATTTTTTATGCTTTGCGAATTGGAAAGTGAATATCTTTGGGATTTCAAACCTTATACGGGAAAGCAAACTGTAATCGAGCATGATTAATATTCGGATCTCCCCTTGTCGATGTGTGCAGTATGCAGTTACTAGACCCTTTACTGGGGAAAGGTTACTGCATTATAATGGATAATTACTATATATATGTCCTGAACTCGCTGATTTGCTTCTACAGCATCGTACAGATAGTTATGGTACTGTAAATGCAAAAAGGTGAGATATGCCTCCAGATCTGGCTTCAGGAAAGCTATCGAAGGGGGAAATCCGAACTTATCAGCGAGGGAAAGTCTTTGCACTACGTTGGAAAGACAAAAAAGATGTTTTTCTGCTGTCTTCCCTGCACAATCCATCAACGGAATCCGTGGAGAAGCATGGTTTGAAGAAAGAAAAACCCATTGCTGTGTGTGCATACAATGACACTATGGGTAGAGTCGACAGGTGCGATCAGCAGTTATCATTCTACTCTATAATGAGGAAACAGCATAAAAATATTACAAAAGTGTTTGGATATGTATTGGATTTTGTTATTTGGAACAGTTTCCTCCTGTACAAGAAAAATTGTTTGTCTACCATAACATATCTAGAATACAGAATAGAAATTGCGAAAGCATTGCTGCATGCACATGCGCCTTCTTCAGCAAGCAAAAAAACAGGAAATCCTGCCAGACATCTGAGGTCGAACGCTGCTAACTCCAACCATTATCCCAAAAATCTACCACCAACGGCTAATAAAAAAAAAAACCTGCACGCAAATATTATCTATGTAATAAAAAAAAATATCAGAAAGGAAACAAAAATCTGGTGCCCTGAGTGTAAAACTGCTTTGTGTGTTTACCCTTGCTTCAAGGTGTTCCACGCTGCTCAAGAATTTTAAATTCTGAACAGTATGAAATAAAAAATATTTGTTTTTAAGACCATCAAAACAGTCCTTTTCAGGACTACAAATATTGATAGAGGGATACCCGAATGCACTGTTTCTTTATCATCCTGAATGCTAATTTTTAAGTTCTTTTTATAACACAGAGAAACTGGAAAGAGTATTCCAGGTAAAGTAATTCATCAAAACAATAAAAAAATAATGAAATAAAATCTACCTTATATATATATAAAATGATAAGCCTTTTTATGTCATGTTTATTGAAACATTTTGAAACTCAGGGGCTACCCTGAGTGTCGAGTCTTCAAAATTCGAGTCATCAGAATTCAGGGGCGGAACTCCCTTTTGAGTTATCACAATTGAAGGAGAACTGGGCTACCATACCGGAACATGGGGGGTTGGGCATAGCCCCCCCCTAGTTAATTAATGAAATATATAAATAATAACGGGAACATTTTCACCTTGCTCAACATTGATGTGATATGGGTTCCAAATTTCTTGTTTCGGAGATATATATATATATATATATTACAAAGTTTTGTAATAAAAATTTCTGCTACAATGAAGTTTGGCAGAATCAACAATTTTATTACTACCTTATTTCTGCTTCTCGTGTGGGAGAAAAATGGTAAAATGTCACTCTTATAATTATATGAGATGTTATAATGGCAAAAATAGTAAGAAAAAAGTCATTTGCACTTTCTCTTCAAACACACAAAGAAAGAACATTGTAAATTCAGCCAGTGGAAAAGAAAATACTACATATTTTTCTCCTGTTATCTGATTTTTTTTCTTGTAGTACAAAGAAGAAATCACTGCATATAACATGAAGTCTGCAGGAGGGAAAAAAAATCTGGAAATTGGTTACATTATAACGAATAGAGAAATCATGTCAGAAAAATTATTCACGTAAGATTCTAATCTCAGCAGACATAACATTTTCTTCTAGATTACATATCTAAAGTAACTGAACCTTTGCTACTATTTTACACTAAAATGAATGGGTATGTTCCCCAAGTGATTTACGTTTGTAACAGCTGTCTTGCGAACGATTTATGAAATAAATTATCTGAAATATCTGCAGATTGATTAGGTCTATACCCCCCCCCCCAAAAAAAAAAGAAGATTATGAAACGCATATGCACCTTTTGTTTGAAAATAATTCAAATCCTCTTTTTCAAGATAATTGTATGATTTAATTTCTAATTTTTGATAATATAAGTGAAACTGATCATTATAAATTAAGCAATTATTTTGGCTTAAATAATGTATAAGCATGTAAACGAAATATCAGTATTTCTGTTAGGATATAGGTAATCAACAATTGAAAAGGAAACAAGGCATTCTTGACATATTCTGCACTAGAGCCTGAGGCACTTTAGTGTTCTCCCCTTTCTTCTCAATAGCACTGAGAGTAATAAGCCTTCAACTTTTCCTCCAGCTAAGAGGATATTACCAAGTATTTACAAGACGTAGATTATTTCAGAAATAGCTTCCAGCAGCAGAAGAAGTAATATTTAGATTTTTTTAAAGAAAAACAAACACAAATAATACTACTGAACTTTCTTTTGTGTGGTATGCATATAAACAATTTTGCATGGTGAAAATATACCATATTATTTCTAAAATTTCACATAATTTCAGCGGACAGTAGAACAGCTGGTTTTAGATTGCAAATAAATAGAACAGATTTAGAAGTTTCACGATACAATCTGATTGCCGTATATCTATTGTTAAAATGGTAAAAATGAAGTAATTGATTTTGAATGCTGTCTAGAAAAGCTTTCAAACCTGTATAGAAATTTAGAGTAGTTATGCAATTGAGTTCCAGGAGAGAATAAGGAGGGGGGGGTGCATTAGAAAATCTTCAAAATGAGCAAAAATGTTGAATCATTCCGTATATGATATTTTTCACATTATATTTTCAACATATCTACGAGGTTATGCACTAGATATTATCATAATATGCATAATACAAATAAATAAATAAATGACGAAGGCAAAGAATCACTGCTAAAATATCATTGAATATAAATTTTTGATACCAAAAAGACACAATCGGAAACCGAATAATGCAATTTAGCATTTTAACATTTTTTTTTTTTTTTTTTTTTGTCTTTATGAATAACAAAAAATCGTATCTAAATCTGAAATGTGATGATCCATATAATGCTATATGGCTAGAAACGAAAGAAAAAGGATATATTTATTTCAATAAATATTTGGCTAGAAACGAAAGAAAAAGGATATATTTATTTCAATAAATATTATTTAAAAATATAAATATTTGACATAATATTTTCAAAGCAAACATTTGAAAATTCTAAAATTCAAAAAAAAATTATTCAATTATTATAAGTAAAGTGAAAGAACAATCAGTGCAACTCTTCCAGTGCACTGATTTGTAGAATAAAATACACCAAATTTACTATCACTAAATAGATTCATTGCAAAAGCTGATCAGTGGTCATTTCAGGATTGATTTTTTTCGCATATGTGAAATTCGTTTCAATTTTTAGGAAGAGATACAATAAATCATTTTAGAGGCAAGATAGGTCAAATAACTTAGGAGAGTAAATGAAATTCTAAGCAACACAATAGACGTAAAGACAGGGGGAGGGGACACAAGGTCACTTAGCAACAGTTAATCCACTAATGGCTATGGAATAGCCGTAACGAGATTAACGGCGGAGGAAGGTAATGGCATGATAAAAGGTAGAATGCCGACAAAGTTTTGATCCATGAAAAAAGCTAGGGAGTGTTGAATATTTCGTCCACACTGGCCAGTTGGGAGGTTAAATAAGGTAAGTTTAAAATGAATGGCTGAAGATGTCAGGCATGCAATCTGGAAGAAAAGGTATTGTGGAGGTGGCAAAAAGACGAGTGGAAATAATCAGTTGCATCAAGAGTACAAAGAGCAAGCAATGGAGGTGACTCACTTGGTAAAGGTAGCAAAAGTGCAGTATGAGCAGTAGTTAGCAAATGAGGCTAAAAGCAATCCTAGGGAGTTTTTTCAATATATAGCCAGTAGAAGGCATTAAAATAGAATGATTATGGGAGCATGGTAAACACTGAGGAGGATATAGTAGAGATGTTTAATGAGCAATTCATTAAAGTGTTCCATCATAGTGATTGTAACATAATGGAGAACTTGAAAGCAGTGGGAATGGGGAAGGAACCAATGATGGTGAGCGAACAGGAGGTATATAAGGGATTGAGTAAACTTGATATTAACAATGCCCTGGAACGTGATGGTATATCACTGCATGTCTTGAGGTAAGGTTCCAGGGGGGGGGGGAGGTTACCAACAGCTTTAACTTACATTTTTAACATAAGTCTTAGATTAGCCAACATTCCAAAGGGGTGAAAAAATGGCAAATTTGTTCTGCTTCATAAAGGAAGTGATAATACTAAAACTTCAAATTATAGGCCAATCAGCTTGTCTGGAGTTGTGGTTCAGGTGTTGGAGAAGTTAGTAAGGACAAAGGATTCAGAACTGGGTTGACAGTAGCAGAATTCTGTTTAATGGACAGCATGGGTTTGCTAAAGGAAGATCATGTTTTTGCAATATGCTAATTATAACATAGGAGTCTGATAAGTATCAGTAGATTGTATATGGGGAAGTAATATCTTAGGAGAGGAAAGTCACTAATGGTGTGCCCCAGGGGTCTATTTGCAGCCACTGTTATTTAATTTGTATGTAAATGACATTGGAAAGGGCTTAAATGTTGATATACACTGAGACTGGAATGAAGACTGAGACTGCAAAGTTGGACTGGAACTCCAACTTTGCATCATCTGCAAAGTTGGAGAGATTGTAGTTTTGCAAGAGGAGCTAAATAGACTGTCTGAATGGGCGATTGTGTGGGGATATCAGTTTAAAGTAGAAAATTTTGCTTTCCAAACTTTATAACCTTAAAGTTTGGGAAGCAAAATGGATTGCAGAGTATAGAGTTAATTGATGAGGATATTTTAGAGCAGGTGGAGGAGATGAAAGATCTGGGGGGTGATGTGGATAGTGACTTGAAATTTCAATGGCATTTTGCTGAAATTGTGAGGACAGCACAGTGAATTATGGGAATGATGCAGAGAACACTGATGTGTAGAAGTAAGGATGTTATGATTTCACTGTACAATGCTTCAGTCAGGCTGCATATGGATTACTGTTCACAGATTTGTTTGCCTGGTTTTCAGAAGGACGAAAACCAGGACAGTGGTGGTTTTTATTGTTGAAGAGGGTTCAGAAATGTTTGACTCAGTTGGCTTATGGTCTCTGGAATGTGGAATATGAGGATAGATTATGTGAATGCAAATTGCAGAGCCTAGTGGATAGAAGGAAGAGGGGATGTTCAAGACATATAAGGAGTAATTACCAGATTAATGTGGATGAGATTTTTCATAGAATATCTGGAGACATGGGGAGAATGAGAGGCCATCCATCGAAACTGTATAAGAAGGGGGTGTGAGGAGTAGATTTTTATTAGTATTATTATTACGGGTATCTCCATGGTGTCAGTAGACTCATCGCGGGAGACCCAAACTATCAAAACAATATCTATCGTATCTCTTCTTGATTCATTTACAGATGAAGAGCTCACAACTGAGTCAGGCAATGCATTCCACTCATTCACCACCCTCCAGGTGAAAAAAAACTTCATTCTCACACCCTTGTTAACCACACTTTTCCTTAATTTCTAGGGATGACCTCTTGTTTTTCCATCACTATCATACAGCTGAAACATTTCCCCTGTATCAATCTTATAAAAACCTTTTAATAATTTAAATGTTTCTATCATATCTTCTCTTCTCTGCCTATTAACAATCTCTGCAATCCACAAGCTCTCAATCTATCAATGTAGGGAGCATTTTTTACATCACTCACCAACTTAGTCACTCTTCTCTGAACCCTCTCCACAGCCTCTTCATCTCCAAGGACTCCAGGTGACCAGACCTGAGCACAGTAATCCAAATGTGGAAGTATCAATGCTTTATAAAGGGGAATAATAACCTCTTTATCTTTGGATGTTAGTGTGTGTGTTCCTCAGTAACCAAGTAATCCTATGTGCAATCTTGGACACCTTAGCAATGTGTCCCCTGAACTTCATCTCCCTATCCACCAACACCCCTAAGTCCCAACGCTTCAGTCAGGAAGCGTTGGGACTTAGGGGTGTTAAGTAAAGTAAACCCAACGCAGAGCCAAACTTTCGTATAGAAGTCCCTCGAGCTGCTGATGTACGTCTGTTGTTGGAAGCCATCTTTAGACACTGAAGTAGCGAAACAGCAGTAAAAACACAATATATACAACAGAGTTTCAAATGCTACCACCACTGAAGGACACTTGTATCCAACGGAAGCACAACTCAGCACAATTTGAGACAAAAAAGCTACACTACACTTTAATTTAAAAACACGTTTTCTATCATAACTCAACATGACTGCCGCATTCACTAGTGTCACTAGCACCTGGTCGTGTTGTTAAATTAAAATATAGTGTAGCTTTTTGTCTCAAATTGTGCTGCAGTTGCGTTTCGGTTGGATACAAGTGTCCTTCAGTGGTGTTATTGTTTAAAACTCTGTTGTATATATTGTGTTTTCGCTGCTGTAATTAAATTAAATAAAAAAGATATAATTTTATCCAATTTTAATATGTACTTTATTTTTTTTATTTATTTTAAAAAATAGAATTAAGTCACACGTACATGTTGGACGTTTATCTGTCTTTATTCTTTGGAACCAGTGGGTGATTGGAATGCATTGCCTGAGTTCAGGGAGAGTTAATGCATTTAAATCAAGATATGATAAGCTGTGCATGTGACAGTGGGATCTCCCGTGATGGTCTCTTGACATAATAATAATATTAAAACATAATAACACATGCAAAAACACAAAACAATGTGTAAGATATTGACTAGGAGTCTAAATTCTATGACGGGGTGCTTTCTATAGGTGCTATTAGCCAGCCTTTGCTGTTAGGTGGGAGGCTTAAGAATTAAGGCTTCCCAAATCTTTGTAAGTTTAACACAACCATATTTTTAGATTAGGCTGATTTTATAAATCTGCTATTATTCTAAAAGAAGTCTTGCCAATTTGTAGTTACTGCAGTGGAGCATATGGTCAGGTTGCAGTATTTCTTGTGTTCATCAAGGTGGATGTTGGCTGATCTCCCAGTTTGACCATAATATGGTAAGTTGCAAGAACAAGGAACCTTATAAACACCTGGAACAGAGAGGGGAGGTTGTGATAATGATGATTTATGATTTTAATGGCGCAAGAACAGGAAAGATCATACCATGTCAAAGGCAGTACACAAAGTAAGACAATCACAAACATCCATCCCTGCAGCAGGATTTGAATCTGCAACCTGTTGGTTGGAGACTAAGTATGCTAACCATTTGACCAACTAAGCCGGCAAGAGAGGGGAAGAAATGGATCCAGCTTCTATCTTCACAACTGCTTTCAAACCTCATTTGAAGCTGGATGCCTTTATCCATTCCTTAAGGACTCATTTCATGACAACATTTTTCCATATATTACCATTTGTTGGAACATTTCTGAAACACTAATGTGATAACAGATGGTAGCTTTTTCAAAATACAAATTGACAAACCTGCCTGAGATCTTAATATACAATGTTCAGTCATGAACGTTGGACAGCAATAAAAAAGACAAAGACAATGAAAAATAGGCAGAAACATTGAAAACATCAACTCTATCCTGAATGATGAGCCTATAGAACAAGTAATACATTTAAGTTATTTACCACAATTTTTAGTTAAGATGGTAAATTAAATATGGAAATAGACAACAAAATTAGTAAAGTTGGTATGGTAGGAAATAAATTTATATGGAATAATAAAAAGAAATGAATGAAAACATTAAATTAGCTATATTCAAGACATTGTTCAAACCAATTTTAACTTATGGATCTGAGAGCTGGGTTAGAAATAAAACACTTGATCAAAAACAGGAGACCTCTGATATGAGAGTTCTGAGAAAGATTAATGAAGTGAACAGATGGCATCAATGACAGTATCACATTAAAACTGAGGATATTAGGGAAGAACTTGCCATTGTTAGCATTCCGGAATGTGTTACTATAGCTAATCTCAGGTAGTATAGTCACTTAAACAGAATGGGAGAAGAGAGATAAGCAAAACAGGTGTTCTTTGCCAGGTTGGCAGGGAAAATATCCAGAGGAAGACCAAGATGTAGGTGGATTGATACAGTAAAAAACCATCTTAAAAGACAGTAGTATAAAATCTGATAATATTAGAATCTTGATAGATAACAGATTAATTTGGATGAAAATTGTTGATCAGAAGTTAGCAATGGTGTAACTTTTACATGTAGTACTATCATAATTATCCTGTACATCCCCTGAGGGTACATATCAGGAATTTATTATTATTATTATTATTAAACAAGACCTCATGGAATCAAAGACTCATCTGGAAGGTCCTTTTATCACACACACATCTCATTATACCGTGTCTTAAACACACTCAAACTCCTTGCAGACACCACACTCTCAGGCAAGGCATTCCAATCATTCACAACTCTGCACGAAAAAAACCTGCCTCTCACTCCCTTACTCACATCCTCTTTATACAGTTTCCAGGGATGACCTCTGGTTCTCCCCTGATCTCCCACTATTCTCTGTAGAACTTCTCCAAAATTGATCTTATAACACCCCCTTACCAACTTGTAGTTCTCTATCATTTCTCCCCTCTTCCCTCTCTCCACAAGACTCTGCAAATTACATCTTCTCAATCTTTCCTCACACTCAACATTCCAGAGGTCAGAAACTACCTTAATCAGTCACCTTTGGACCCTTTCCAACATCTCTTCATCCTTCTGAAAACCCGGTGACCAAATCTGGGCACAATAGTCCATGTGTGGCCTAATCAGAGCCTTATACAATGGAACAAGAATCTCCCTACTTCTACATGTCAGTGTCCTCCGCATCATTCCCAGAAGCCTTTGTGTTGTCTTCACAATTTTGGCAATGTGTCCCCTAAATTTTAGATCCTTATCCACTATCACCCCCAGATCTCTTATTTCCTCTACTTCTAACAATATATTCTCACCAAGCATAAATTCTGCATCCCATCTTTGTTTTCCAAATTTTAAAACCTTACATTTTGCAACATTGAACTCAAATCCCCATTTGCTTGCCCAATCACTCAATTTATTCAAGTCTTCTTGCAAGGCCACAACATCTTCACTACTCTTTATGGTTCGTCCCAACTTTGCATCATCTGCAAACAACTGAATATCTCCATCCAAATCTTTGCCAATATCATTAATATACAAGTTAAATAGTAATGGCCCTAAAACAGACCCCTGAGGCACTCCACTAGTGACTTTCCTTTTCCTGGATATCGCACCCCCATACATAACTTGTTGATACCTATCAGATAGCCAGTCTCCAATCCAATGCACTAATCTAATATCCAACCCCATCTGCTCTAGTTTGACTGTCAACTTATCATGAGGTACTCTATCAAAAGCTTTTGCGAAATCCAAGTATATTACTGTGTATCCTTCTCCTCTGTCCAAGGAAGCAGTCACTTTATTGTAATAAGTAAGTAGATTACTAAAACATGACCTCCCTTTAGCAAATCCATGCTGTCCATCAAAGATTATACCATTGTTGTCAACCCAACTCTGGATCCTAGTTCTCACAAGCTTCTCCAACAACTTAACCACAACACTCGACACAGAGATAGGCCTATAGTTTGATGCTTAAGTTCGATCACCTCCTTTATGAAGTGGCACAATCTTGCTCTCCTTCCACTCTTTAGGAACTTGACCAAGTGCAAGACTCGTGTTAAAAAAATATGTCAAGGCAGGTGTCAACTCTCTGGCACATTCCTTCAGAATATGCAGTGATATATTATCAAGTCCCACAGCCTTATTTATATCTAGTTTACTCAACTCCCCAAACACCTCTTGCTCCCTTACAGTCAGTCTCTCCTCCCCATCATCAACTGCTCTCAATCTCTCCATGAAGTCACATTCACAAGATTGAAAGATCTTTATGAACTGCTCATTAAATATCTCCACCACACATTCTGCATCAGCTGTCTTTATACCATTTCCTCCAATCAATATTATCCTTCCATAATCATTCTTTCTTTTGCTGGCTACATATCGAAAGAACTCCCTAGGATTCTTTTTGGCTTCATTAGCTAACTGCTGTTCATACCTCTCTTTAGCTACTCTCACCAACCAAGTCACCCTCCTTTGTTGGTCTTTGTACACCTCATGGAATTGGTTACTTCCACTTCTCTTATGCTGCCTCCACAATGCCCTTTTTCTCTGTATCGCATGCTTAATCTCTTTATTCATCCATCTCACGCCTACCTTATTTAACCTTCTCACCCATGGTATACATTTAGATATTGCATCTACTAAATAATTTTTGAAAATCCCCCAAGCTACATTGATCTCTTTTCCAGCTAACTCCTCATTCCATGCTACACCTGCAAGCTATCTCCTGAGCCCTTCATAATCATCCCCCTTGTAGTTCCACATATACCCTTTTTTCACAGGGGTCCTTGCACTGCTCTCAACCACCCAGGTAATCATCTCACGGTCACTTTCACCAATTGGTGGATGATTTGACACCTCATTTATAATTACATCCTCCGATGAGTTGTCCAAATCCAAGACCCTTAATCCTCGTGTGCCCTCTGTTACATACTGTCTGAGGTAGTTATCCCTCAAAAACTCAAGAAACTCATTTTCTTTACTTCCTGTTGCTATCTCTTCATTTCAGTCTATATTGCCATAATTAAAATCACCCATAATGATCACCCTTTTCTTATTTGCTTGGCTTATTTGACTATACATTTCACTATCACCACTATCCACATTACCAGGTCTATAACAACATCCCACCAAGTATTTGATTCTATTCACCTCTATCTCACACTATACTGCCTCAAAACCACTGGCCCTATTTCCCTCTTGCATCTCTACTTTGTATGGACATAACTCTTGCTCTATCATCAATAGCACTCCCCCTCCCTTTTTACCGCTTCTATCCTCACGAAACACATCATACCTTTTCATCTCTATTCCTCTCAGGATGTCATCCTCATCTAACCACGTCTCACTTATTCCGACAATCTTTGGGTGCACAGACGCAATTAGTGCAACCATTTCATCTGCCTTGTTTCTTATACTTCTAGCATTGGTATACAAACATAACAGCTCATTTCTGGATCTACAGCTAATTCCACTGATACCGCCCACTTGATGTGATTTGGTGATGATGAATGTTAAATATTAATTAGAAGTAATCTTAGGCAACCTTGATTATTGCAGGGGATAGTCTAGGTGGAATCAGTGTTTAGTGGCTAATAATGCTGACAACATGGCCTGGAAGTAAAAATGTGTAATCCAAAGAAAGAGATTGCAGTAAGGGAACTTCTTAATAGGTTGCTCTGGTCAACAGATTTGGGAGTTGACTCAATGCTGCATTTAGTTTGGGACCCATCCTTTCCACATTATCAACTGCATTGGAGTTTAAGGAAATGTAGGATAAAATTAAAATTGACCTGGTCATGGGGAAAAAAAAAGAGAGAGAAAGAAAGAAAGAAAAGGAAAAACAAAGATTGGTTGGCACTTCTCTGTTAGCCCAAAATATTCTTGTTTTTATGTGTAAATAAAAAGTTCATGTAAGAATTTTTAAATATTATTTAAGGTAATATTAGTGTTCCTTGTGTTACAAAATGTAATGTATATTTTTTTTTTATTAAAACTGAAATCTACATTTTGCTTTCATTAATATTAAGGCTTGTATATTACACAAAAGTAATTGACTGATAGTTTAATTGCTTCTAGCCCAGCATCATCTCTCCAATTGTGCAAAGTCACTTGTTAAAACATGTGAATATGAAATGAGTGAGTTAGAAGTTTGCTCTGACTGCTACCTCCATGCTTACACCATCAAAGACTGGTTTGCTGAACCATGCGTAAGTTCATTATTGATTGTTTTTTGAATATTTTTAAGTTCATCTAGTTAAAGCCTCAGCAATAAAGTCTGAATTTATTGAACATAATATATACATAACTAAAAAGCAAATCACATGTATAGCCCCATTTACATTATTTAGTCACAGTATATATTCAGACTCCAGTTGAATATTATAAGTGCCTATTATGGAAGTTAAAAAATTCACAAAAAAAAATAAGAAAAAAAAATGGTGTACTGCTAACTCCTTCATCATTCAAGGAGCCTTCAATACTGTAATAACTTCAATAACTTAACATCTCTCAATAAAAGACTGCAGCAATTTATAATGACAGTGGGATCACTATAGATGGCTTAAAAAATAAAACAAATAGCTAACATTAACAGAACAATCAAGAAATCTTGTAAATATGCTTTCTCTAGAGGGTGGTAAATTGGATTGCTGGGTGAGTGGTAGAATCTTCATTGCGAGGGTTAGCAGAATTAAGAACATGACTGGATAGAGCAGTGGCTCTAGTTCTGCCATAGGTGATGGCTCTTACATGTTCCTCTATACATAGTACAGTAGATTTTTCCGTCTGACCAAAATATGATATATTGAAGTTACAACAAAGACCCCCTGGATATTTTAAGCTGTCATGTTTTGGTTTTACTATGAAGCAAGGAACATACTTTGGTTAGAGGAGTCAAAGAAGTGCAGATCTTATATTTCTTGATATTTTTGGCTAACTTTGACAAAACAAAGCTGATATATGGGAAAGAAATGAAATCTTTTCAATGATTTTCAGTGAACAGGTAGATTAAACAGCAACTTTTTAATAGTCTGCTTACCATAACCATTCTTCTGAAAGGTTGTTAGAAGAAATTTTAGTTATTTGGCAATCACTTCTTCTTCTTCACCTATAGTGATGAGTGAGTGCGTTTTGTGCATGAAGGCATCTGCTCGTATGTGTGGGTTTTCTGTAAATAGAAATCTTCAGTTTTTCTGACACACATGTAAATTTGACATCCAGGAACAGGAGAGAATAGTTAACTTCAAACTGCTGTATGGTAAATTGTATTCTTGGGCATTGATTGTTGAAATTGGTTAAAAGCTCTTTTAGGGAATCTGGACCATGGCCCCAAATTAAGAAAACATCATCTATATATCTTTTCCATAATCTGGGTTTCAGTGGGAAGGAATTAATTGCTTTTTCCTCAAAGTCCTGTAAATATATATTTATCAATATGGAAGATAATGTGTTGCCCATGGCCTAGCCAAAGTTCTGTTTGTGAATAGTATTTTTAAATAGAAAGTAACCAGAAATTATTCAATGAGTCAGGAGTGACATAACCTTTTAGGCAACTTTAAAAGAATTAATATCTCTTCTGTGGCACATTAGTAAAGAGGGAAATCACATCAAAACTGGCCATAATTTCTTTTTTTTTATCTTTGAAGATGTGTGTCTTTAATAATCAAAATATTCAGAAATCTTGATTAAAGAGGTAGTGGAACCTATTAAACCTTTTAAAAATTTGTCCAAATGTTTTGTATGCTTACACATGGGAATCAATGACTTCCACAACGGATCTTAGTGGAGTGTTTTCCTTATATATTTTAGGGGAAAACTATATAGTCAAGGAATGAGAGGATGAAGTGAACATAGAGAACATCTAGGAAATTCTGCAGTAGCCCTGAGAAGAAAGTACAGTTGTGGAGTTCATGAGGTGGATCTTTTTCAAGAATCGAATAAGTATCTGCCTGCAGTAACAGTGATATTTTGTTGTTGTATTCTTAAGTATCTAAGATAACAGTTTGCATTTTCTTTATCTGCTGGGAGAATTATAATATCATTATTTTTCTGTAGATTTTTTAAGACTTGAAATTATGCCATAGTAACATTATCTGTTGGATGTTTTGCATTGTTAATTGTGAAGATAGATTCCATTCATAATAAATTAGCTTCTTCAGATGGAATGAATCAAGTTACTTTTCCTATTTTCATGCTTTCATGAGCTTGAAAGAAAAATTATTGAATCAACCAAAATTGTCCTCAATCCAGTCCACCTTAATACTAACTTAAGCTATAGCCTTTCTAACTGTTACACCTTGGCCATCCAGTTGTGGCATACATGAGATCATACCCAGTTGAACATGCTCAACAATACTGCGGGATCCAGAACATCATCAAATGTCAGCAATCCTTTTTTCACTTAATTTATAGCTGTCGTCCATTACAGTAATGTACGTTTTGTATTTCTCTTGCACCTGATGAAGTCTTCTAGGAAGATGAAACTAGTCATGCATTCAAAAATAATAAATAGTTTTTTCCTGTTTTATTGTCCCTCAGCTTTTAATCAATTAAATTTCTTCAATTATGTCAGATAGCCAAGTAAATCCAGTGTATCATATATATATGCAGGTGAAACATTTAATGAAAGACTTCTGAAATTTTTTAATATGGCTTGGATGTCTGGAAAAACTCCTAACTCTTGGAAAAAAAGCGGCACTGGTTATCCCAATCTATAAAAAAGGAAATAAAGATGATTGCAATAACTTTAGGGGAATAATTAGGCTGCTAAATACAGGATATAAAATATATGCAGGAATACTAAAAGAGAAGCTAAACAGTATTGTAGAGGACAAACTACTAGAAGAACAAAATGCTTTCTGAAAGGACCAATCCTGCATAGATTCAGTTTTTACTCTAAAATTATTAATAGAAAAAGAGAAGAAAATTTTGAAAAGAAACACATGCCTGTTTTTAAGAACGCATTAGGCGCATTAATTGAGGTATTGCTGTAATAATAATAAGCCACCGTAGCGCAATTGGAAGAACAGCGGAACATTGCGCCCTTCGATTGGAAAAGACCTGGGTTCAATTCTCATCGTAATGAGGGGGGGGGGGGAATCCCTATATGGGCTTTTTCGATTGAAGGTGAGTTATCCAATCTCATATGGTGGTAGCAGAGTTTTTTCTCCTGGAAACTTGTGTTTTTTATCCCACGTACAGACAAATCAGCCTTCAGAACACACGCAATTTACAGACAAAAAATACTGTTGTTAGTGATCACAGGCGATAGATTCCGTTGATTCTCGTAGTTGGAGAGTTGGATAGTGGTGGAGAGGATGAGATGTAGTTGGCAAAGTAGAGTGCTGTGCCTTCCCACGATGAGTCCTTGGACTTCCTGGAGGTGTCACGTAATAATAATAATAATAATAACGATTGTTGCCTGTCTGATTTCTGTCAACTCAAAAAATTCTCTTAAATTGGAAAATAACATTAATTAAGCATTTATTGAATTTTTTACAGAATTATAGAATGTAACTTTTTTATGTTATTGTCATTTTATTATTATTATTTTGTTTTGTATTTTGTATACAGAGAAAACCACATCAGCTTGTTTGGGCCAAGCTAAAAGGATTTCCATTTTGGCCAGCAAAGGTAATGCACTATATTATAATATTATTCTCAGGAAAAAAAGAGCTTTACATTTTGAAAAATTATTTTATATGAATGGAATATGAAATCACATGATTTCATATATAAGAAGTCAATAATCCTGAGTTTGGTACAAAATACTTGTATATGTGATATGAAAAAACAATCTATTTTGTTATGTGTATAGAGTTAATTTTCATTCATGCTTTAATACAGCGTCCTCAAACCTTTTTACACCTGCACACTGGGGAAAATAGGAGAAATATTTCATGGACCAGCTGACAGCTAAGACAGAAACATAAACAAATGTAGATAGTATTTTATTTATTAAATCCAATGTTATAAAATTACAATTTTTAGCTAGTGCGACATCTGCTGCTGCTGCTTAGAGCTTAGAAAATTTGATATACGTGGCTAGAGTGTTGTTTCTGAGAGATGAAGCACTGCAATAACATCCATTCGATTTCTCTGTTTGGTTTTTATTACTGACATGGCTATAAAAGTCTTTTGACACAAATAGGAAGTCAAAAAAGTGAACAACAATAGCTTTATAACTCAGAGATGGATATTCTTTTTTGAGTGATATCCAAATTTGAGACAATGATTGCATTTTATGTCTGGACACCAGATGACATCAGAAAACAACTTGATCAGCTTTCCTTTTTCATGAGGATCAAATGCACATGATTTTATATCTTCCAAGAAGGTATTATTAATCCAGAGGTTACCTTTACGAGGATCCTCATTTTTAGGAAAATAATTATTAAAGTTACTTAAATCGTTACTTCCAATTTTTGAGTTTCTTATTCGGTTTTAAAACAATGTGGGATTTAATATCCCCTTAATTTAAATAATTATTAAAGTTTTCAGCTAATGCCCTTAAATGTTGACTTGTTATGTTGATTATGACTTTCTTGTTGACATCAGCAGCAATCAAAAATTCTCCTAAAAGTGGAAACATTTCTATATCTTCCCCTTGTACGTGACTATCCCAAAGAGCCAGCTTCTTTTTGAATGCATCCATTTTATTTTTTAGTGTAAAAATATTTGTACAAGACCCCTGAAGAGAAATATTAAGTTAGTTAAGAAGGCTAAATATGTCCATCATATACACAAGCATAGCCATCCATTCCTCATTCAACAAAGGCTCTACTAAGTCATATTTTCGCTCTCGCAGAAACTGCTTTACTTCTTCCCTCAGTTCTAAAAGGCGTGCAAGAACCCTTCCTCTCGATAACCACCTCACTTCTGCATGGAGAAGGAAATGTTGGTGGTGTGAGTCCATACTCTCATACAGTGTCATGAACAGCCTGGAGTTCATAGCTTGACTACAAATTTCATTAATGATCTTCACTGTCATTCATAACAGTGTTTAGTTCAGTAGAAAGCTTCTTTGCAGCTAGGTGCTCCCAGTGGATCATACAGTGAGTGGACAAAACTTCTGGGTGCACGACTTCCTTTATATTTTCACAACTACTCCTGAGCAACATCCAGTCATGCTCACAGCACCTTCCGTACACACTCCGATGCATTTGCTCCAGTCTAAGCCCTGCACTTGAAAATACCCGTCAGTAGCATTAAATATCTTGAACTAGTGGTCTGTCCAGGTAAGTCAAGGCAACAAAGAAGTTCTTTCCTTAAGTCTTCATCTTCACTATACCTCACGAAGCAAAGTACTCACATCAGTTGATTCTACAAGCTGAACACGAAACATCTCGATTTCTTTATCCCCCTCTACAACTTTCTTTTCAATATCGGTGGCCATATTAATAATTCTCCTCTGAATGGTGTTGTCCGAAAACGATATAGCCTCCAGTTTTTTAGTGGCTTTAGGACCTAAAATTTCTCGTACGACATCTAAGATGCAAGGCTTTACTAACTCCTCACCAATAGTAAACGTTTTTTTCATTTTAGCTATTCGAAGAGTAACTAAATAAGATGCTCGAAGCAGCAACTGATCACTAGTTGTCATCATTTTCATTTCACTTTTCTGACTTTTCATCTGGTCACATAATCTTTGAAAAAAGTCCAGTGGCTTATCGATAAAATCTCTATACTTCGAGAGATTTTACAGAACATACTACACACAAAGACCGTGCCGATAGTTCACTGCCAGGATGGCTACAATGAAACCAAGCTTTAAATAGTCCTTATTGAAACGCCTAACAAAGTTTCGTTTTTTTTAAAGTATCAACATATTTCTTTTTTTTTCTTTCTTCTAAACTTGAAGCACTAGTACTTGGCATACTTTCGGTACTATCACTACTTTCTCCTGAATATTGTCCTTGCCTCTACTAAAGATGGTTAAAAGGTTTTGCTGTTTGACTTTTTTTGTCTCCATTTTGTAGGGTTTCAAATTTTACGAGAGAAATAACTTGTTTTCCGAAATACTACAACACAATATTAGAAAAAAATACTTACAAGCGTGATAAAATAAGAATTTTTGCAACATGTCATCAACAGGCGAGCTGACGCAATACTGGCATTCGAAAGCTGCGCACTTTGCCCATACTTCAGGTTCTACATTGTCGTGTGCAGCATCCCACTCGCCCTGCAACAATGTAGCACCTGAATCATGTAGCTGCTAGATGACTGGGGGGAAATTTTTGGAGGACCACCAAGAAATTTCCTGGTTCTGCAGACCAGAGGTGGAAGAACAAGGCTTTAATACATTCTTTTCAGAACAGATAACTACAATGAACAACCTGAAAATAACTATTTATATAATATATACCTGCAGCTTTTTTTTAATAATAGGTGAAAAATTAATTAAATTATTTAATTAGAAAAATTAAACGAATTATTTAATCTTAACAGAATTGTGCATTAGGAAACATTGATACCACAAGCAGGTAATATTTTGCATTCAGGTATATGTATGATAGTTGACATATGCAGATTTTTCTAAACTATCTTATTTGGACTTATATGACTCAAGTAATTGCAGTTGTAGGAATAAAATAGCATTTTAGTACTTATGTGTTATAATTTTAGTTCTTTTCAGTAATTCTCAGTATTTGTGTGTCTTTGACAAATGCTTTGTGAACTGAAAATGGTGGTTGGAATCCAGCATGATATTAGCAGTTAAATAATTAAATATAAAAAAAAAAAATGTTTGTTCATTTGGTGGTGTGATTTACTGCAAAACCTCAGATAAATAACTGAACACCTGCCAACATCAGAATTTATTTACTCCTTTATAATGGAACTATTTTGCATTCTTTCTACTTCTTTAAGACATTGCCAGTCCAGACATTTTTTTTTTTGGGAGGGGGAGAACTGTCACCTCTGTTACACTTTTGCATAACACACACAAGCCAATATTTCATCTAGTGTCAGAGCTGTATTCACATTGAGATTTCTCAGTGATCTTAAGTACCATCATTTCTTTAACTTCTGTTATCCTAGCAGTCCCTGCATTATCTTTACCCGGATGATACACTGTTGTTAAATGTAAATCAAGTAAATCACTCAATAAATCAACTTTCTTCTGTTTCTGTTACCTCCCTTCAATATGTATTCATTAAATTATCTTTCTACGATCATCCTTTCTTGTACTCAGTAAAAGAACTCTGGGACTTCAGTAAAAAATAAATAAATAAAATTTTAGATTTCCTTTGACCTACACAGCTAATTTCTTCCCATAATCTAATTTTGCCTTTTGTACTGCTCAACTTTCCTTTTATGTATACTCTACAGCATGTTTTTTTTTTTTTTTTTTTTTTTTTTTTTGAGCATGTGTATTGAAAGTTTTCCCACTTGGTTATATTATAAATTAATGATGCCAAGAAATTATATTGTTGATTTAATCTTTTATTCAAGTGTAAGCAAATAAAGTTTGCACGTGAAGTAACTTCATGACTGTGCTTTGCTTACACTTGGATAAAAGATTAAACCAAGAATATAATTTCTTGATCCTTCATAAGGATTTATTTTCAACTGAAGATGATTTAGCTGGTCCCATATGAAAGTTTTCATTTCTCATAGACATAATACACAAAAGTGTATTATGTCTATCTTGGCTTTCAGTGTGAGTTGCTCTGGCCATAATTCCAAATACCAATACCAACAATATCCTCTTGACCTTGCATCTGCACTGTGATACTGCTGTCTTCAACCAACCAGCCACTGAGCATTTCATCTGCTGCTGATATCCATCTCTTGCAGTTTATTATGCCATAGCATTGCTTCGTGCTGTTTTCTCTGTTTTTCAATCAATGGCTCTGTACTGATTGAAAAACTGCTTCTTGAAATTGAATTGCTTCTTCTTAACTGACAACTTTACATGCTTAGCCACCTCCCATGATAAGATTGCATGATCACTAATAGAGTCAGAATTATTAGTTATGTACAGATCCTCAGATGTTATCACCAGATGTAATCTCACACCTCATGTGCATTCCATCACCTGTCATTATAAATAATTTTCTGTCAGTGGCTATGTAAATCCCATATCCCTTCCTCCATAGTTGAAGTTGCCCATAATAATTTCTTATTCTGAGCTAATTTGTTGATGCATATCATCATTGTTAGACATAATATAGATGTAATTTCTATTAGATTTAAATTAGCCATAATCTTAAGTATGTTTAAGTTTTTGTATACTGTATGTTTCACAGTGTGACACATGGCACCAATGCGAATTAGGACAGTGGTGCCCAATTCCTTCTTGTTCAAGACATTCAATTTGAGAGACTGTGCAGTGTAGTATCTATGAAATATATTCTTTACCAAGAGTGAGTGGACTTTGTTTAAATGCAGAGTTGTGTATGTGTGTGAATGCAGGAAGTGTTTAAAAAGAGTGACCAGAATGTAAACTAGTTGAAAGAGTAAGAGCAAAACAGTAGATATAACAGAGAATAATCATGAAAATGTGAGTGATGGAGAAAGAGAGAATAGAGAAGAGAGAGAGAGAGTAAAAGAGACTGTATAAGAATGACAGCATGGATGATGTGAGAATGAAGAGTTGTAATGAGATGATAATATGCTTTCTCTCTACAGCTGAACTTCATTCTCTATAGGATAAAGAATGAACATCTGGTGGTACAATGAGAAGAGAAGGAAAGAAAGAAAGAAGAGGTGCGAAGGAAGAGAAAGGAATGGTTGATTAAGCAAGAAAAGAAGAGAAACTTGTATGGAGATTCTGTGATAAGAGGAGTGCTTGATGAGAGCATGAAGAACTAGTGAAGCTATAGGAAAGATTGACTTCTATTTGCGTTTATAGGTCAGATTTATTTCAAACTAAGTTATATCAACTAGTTTAGCCAACTATAGCTGTTGGCTTCGTCAGGGTAAAAGATATATAGGTGTAAGACCACCTAAACGCTAAAACTGTTACACTAAAACTGTAAATGAACCGAATCTAATTGCATTTTTACAAAAAACAGAAGAACGCTACATCACATGCATAGAGCATGTATGATCTCACTTGTTGTTATGTAGGAACGTTCTATAATTTGTAGCAAAATTTAATTCTGGCAAGTTTAAAGATCTAATGAGGGTCTTCCAGATCTCAGGCAGAATTAATCCTTGGTTTCTATTTAGGTTTTGTTTTGAACGAATAACTGTTGTGGCTTCTTTTATCATTCGGGAGCAGAAACTCACTTGTTGTTATGTAGGAACATTCTATAATTTGTAGCAAAATTTAATTCTGGCAAGTTTAAAGATCTAATGAGGGTCTTCCAGATCTCAGGCAGAATTAATCCTTGGTTTTTATTTAGGTTTTGTTTTGAACGAATAACTGTTGTGGCTTCTTTTATCATTCGGGAGCAGAAGTCCTCCTCTAAGTAGGGCATGGAGCTTTTGTCCCATTCTATGGTATGGTTTGTCTTAGAGAAATGAAAGGCTAACCACGATTTGTCTTCTCTGTTATTGTTTATGTCTCCTATGTGTTCCTTTTTCCTGATTTCAAACCTTCTAGAAGTCAAGCTGCATGAGCAGGGAATGTTGTAGACTCCGGCATATTTGTAAAAAGGATGATTGTCTTTTGGAGATCTTAAGAATTGGCAGATGGTCTTTGAAGGTTTAAAAGCCACTCATATTCCATGTGGCTTGAGGAGTCTGGCAATCTTATTGGAAACTGTCCCCGTATACAGAATTACGATAGTGGAATTATAATGTATATCTTCAGGCTGTCTTTGTGGGGGGGTCACAGAAAAATATCTTGCGGATCAATTTTCTAGGATAACCATTCTTTGTAAGGTTATTTGATATCAGGGAGAGTTCATCTTTGAGGTCTTTATCATCTGTCGTAATGAGAGAGGCTCTATTTTTTAGCATGTGTACAATGCTAAGTTTCTGAGAAATGTGGTGTGAAGAAAAGTGCAAGAATCAACCTGTATTGGTTGGTTTGTGATAGACTGTAAAGCTGATGCATCATCTGTTTGTTTCTTAATTAAAGTGTTCAGAAATGGTAATTGGTTTTCTTTCTCAAGTTCTAAAGTGAATTTAATTTTGTGGTGCAAAGAGTTGATCTTGCTTAGAAACTCGAAAGCTTCTAAGCAAGTCGTTTTTATTGAAAAGATCCTTTTCAAAAAAAATGTCATCCACATATCTCCACCACACTGCAGGTTTAGGGTCTAGTTGAGATAAAATTTTACTCTCAAATTTCTCCATGAAGAGATCTGCACAAGGTGGTGAAAGAGGGCTTCCCATTGCAAGGCCTGATAATTGTTGATAAATAGTTTTATTCCATAGGAAAAAGTTGGAATTTAAACAATGATGGAACAGAGAAGTGATGTCTTGGGCGAAGAGGCTTCTTAAAATGTCGATTACTTCCTCTACTGGAATGTTGGTGAATAAAGATGTAACATCCAGGCTTGCCAGAAGATCCATATTGGAGATCGAGATGTTGCTTAATTTCTCCACGAAATGTTGTGAGTTACGTATGTAAGTATCCGAATTGCAGATGTGAGCCTTAAGGAGACCTGCAAGGTGTTTTGATAATAAATAAGTAGGCAAATTAATTCCATCAACAATGGGCATAAGGGTATTCCATTTTTGTGGACTTTGGGAGAGCCATATAGTCTCAGCGTTAGTGGATGCACAGATTTTAATCTAAGTTTTAAGTCTGTTTGCCAGCTATCCATATTACGTTATAAATCGTTGGTATCATTGTGATTCTTTAATGTGGGGTCTGAATTTAAAACACGGTAGGTAGATGTATCAGACAGTAAGTTAGTTATCTTTTCTTTGTAATCACTAGTGTTAAAGATCACTGTAGAGTTATGTTTATCAGCTTTTAAGATGATGATTTCTTTATTTTTCCTTAACTTAAAAATAGCTCTTTTCTCTAGAGGAGTGATGTTTTTGTTGGGAGCTCTTGAAGAAGAAAGAATGATATTGCTTTTTATTCTGAGATCATTAGCTATGGGCTCTGGTAGCAACAAAACTGCCTTTTCTATATTGCATATGATGTCAACGTTAGGAATTTGATCAAGTTGAAACCTTTTTTAAGTATACTCACTTATGGTGTTGTTAAAACTTGATCAGAGAAATTAAAGATGACTGTGTTATCCTGCACACTAGGTTTTGACTGAAAATGTTTTTCGTAAAGAACGTTAAATTTTAAATTTGGCTTTGTTTGCTGATTGAAAAGGCCTTGTCATAGCTATTATTTATCATTTAATCTAAAAGTGACCATACGTTTTGGTCTAAACTGCTGGTAATATCTTTGTAAATCTGATAGCATTGTGTATCTATTTGGCTTAATTCAAATCTAATGTTTTGTACCCACTAACGTAAAAGTGCCAAAGATGTTTTAAAATATATATGCTTAGCTCATCTTGAATGGAATTGTTCTTTCAAAATGAGAAACTTTGGAATGATATTATGGTTCCTGCATCTCTTCAAAAAAAGTAAGGTGATTTAACAATTTGGCCATTTTGCATTTAAGTAGCTCAAAACTAGTGAAGCTGTTAGGATGAAGAAAGGTAATGTGAAAGACTTATTGTTTTGGTAGATGCAAATAATGTGAAAGGCGACAAGTTTTATATGACGGAGGACATGAAAGTAGCAAAATAAGTGGATGAGAAAGTAGGATACCAAGTCTGTTGCTCTCCTTCTGCTCACTGACTGATCTCTGATCCATAATAACCACAGTCAACTTCTCAACTCACCTAAAGGTGTGTTGAGAGTGGACTGTAGTTACAGATCAATCAGTGCATTCATTGTGCAGATGGAGTGATGCACAAGTTGTGATTCGTGGAATGAGTTTAATGGACAAAATAACTTGCAGTTTGTACTTGAATAGATTTGAAAGCTGCAAAATTAGGAATCAGGGAAACAAGCTGTTGGGAAGGTGCATGTGTGTGTAAGGACCAGTGAGCCAATCAAGTGCAAGAACAAACAAAAAACGTTGGTTATAGTTCTGCCAATAAAAAATGAGAATGGGAACAATAAATATAAACTGTAAAGGTAGTTGTGGGTATTGGGAGCAGGGGGGGGGTGGATACTGCACTTTATCTACAGTAATGTAAAATAAGGGAGTTGTTTTTGGCATTTGTTAGTTCTTCTTGTCCAAAAGTTATTAGTATTAGTGAAATGTGGCTGACAGAAGATGATATAATTATTGGTAGGGTATAGTATTTTCAGAAAGGATGGGGGGGGGGTGTATTGATGATGATATTGCATGAACTGTAACCAAAAAAAGAGGAGAAGTTCAGAAGGAGATTGGAGAAGGAAAGATCTTTGAGGCCATCTGTGGCAGATAGAGGCCAACAGGACAAAATATATAGCCAGTTCTACTATTGACCAGTAGATGCAAAGGATGATATGGATGGCCTGTATGGCAAATAAACTCAATGAGTAGAGGGCAAGTAATTATTTTGGAGAGTTTCAACTAAAGGAACGTAGACTGAAAGGAGGAAAGTATACATGTATGGAAGGAAATGGAAATTATGCAGCTACAAAGGAATAATTATCTGCGACACCATAGGCTGGAAAGTACCAGGATTTGAGTGTTCTAAATCTAGTAATCCCATCAGAGGATCTATAACTACAGCACACCACATTGCTGCAAATTAGTGAAAGTGATCTCATAGATTGACTAAATATGTGGAATTTTCAGTTAAGAAGGAGTACATGTGAAATTACAGAGCTGGTAATTACAAAAATGAAGGCACTATCGTAAAACGGTAATGGGGATGTTTGAATGCAGTAGTAGCAAACTGCATACCTAGAGTCAGGATGATAAATTGAGGAGGAGATAAATAGATGAATGACATCATTAAGCAGGATCTGAAAAAAAAAAAGTTTGTGGAAGGAATTTAAAAGAGAAAGGTGACCAGAAGGATGACCAGCATGCTAAGGAAGGCAAAGAAGCGTATGAGAAGAAATTAGCTGTTTACAGCATAGGTAATATCAAAGATTTCTTTTGATGTGTGGAGATTAAAAGGAAAAATGACTGCAGTACAATAATTTTGATGAATTCTGATGGTAAGGAGGTAACTGAAGCAGACAAAATAGTACTGAGTGATCACTTTGCAAAAGATGTATCATCCAGATAGGGATTGCAGAAACAGATGCAATAAGTGCTGATGTGGAAAGAGGGATAGATAAACTAGAGGTGCTTAGGATAACTGCAGACTCTTAATGTGAATACAGCTATGGGATTAGATCGGAATCCTCATATTATGAGAATACACTAGGGAATTGGCATTATCTTTGACAGATTGTTTAATTTAAGTCTCAACTTTGGTCAGGTCCCAAGGGGTGAAAAGAGGGAAAAATATTTCTATCGTATAAGGGAGGCTTTAATAAGTTGATAATTTGCTAAGACGGATGCAGCAACTTAGCAATATATCAGCATTTCAGGAGTGATGGTCAAGGTATTGGAAGTTGGTTAAGGGCAAAATGTAGGAATAGGGGTGGATAGGAATGGGATACTTTATCAGGTCAGCATGGTTTTATGAAGAGTAGGTTATGTCTTAGTGATTTCCTTACTTTTTATAATAAAATGACAGTTTAAATGGATGAAGAGAATGGTTATATGATGATACTGCTCAGTGGCACACCCAGGGGGGGGATGACAAGGGGCCTGCCCCCTTCCCCAAGAAAAAGGAAAAAAACGCACTAGAAAAAAATCTTTTCCTGATTAAAATTCATTTTTTTAAGTTTATGTTGTATCGTGTCTTCTATTTCTATAGTTATGAATTAGCAATCATTGCAGATGCTCAGTTATAGGTCATATGTGATGTGTAGTGTGTATTCTCAAATCATGTACTCAACTCGGGTCCCCCCAAAGATTAAATCTTGAGTGCGTTACTGATACTGCTGTGCTTTACATTTGACTACCTCTCAAGTATCCTCGCATTCAATGGAGGCATATCTCAAGTATGCCTCCATTGAACTCTGTTACATAAACTGAAGCAAATGGGTATGGATATGAGGCTGGAGGATGTGGACAAGAGGATGCTTATTTATTTATTTATTTATTCGTATGGAGTTTCCTCCCTTTTTCTCCCCTTCCCTATTGGGGTGAGTTGAGCCCCCTCATGGGGGTTAAGTATTTATGGCTGTAGATCCGTGTGTGTTCGTTGGGCCGGTTTGCCTGCTTGTAAGATGAAAAATGCCAGATAAACTGGTGGAAAAAACCCTAAGTGTTCTTTTTTTGGTTGAGTAGAATCCAGGAAAAGGCTTGTGACCAGTGGTTACAGCAGGGCTATGAACTCAGGCTGCTACTGTTTAATTCGTACATTAATGATACTGAAATGATTTGTATCAGAAACTATGTTCAACAATAGTTAATAAAAATGATGTAGAGATCTTGCAGGATGATTTAGATAGACTGACAGCATGAGCAGATAATGCAGCAAAGTGTAATATTATGCATTTGGGATGAAAGGTTAAGAGCCTCTGTAGCTCAGTCAGTATAGATGAAGCCCTTTGGTCAGAAAGATCTGGGTTCGCTTCCCATCAGTGACGTGAGGAAACCTTTATCTGGTCTCTTTCGACTAAAGGTGAGTTAGCCAGTCTCATACAAAGGTAGGAGTTTTTTTTCACCCAGAAACTTGGGTTTTTTGTCCCCCCAGAATAGGCAAACTCGCCCTGTGAACATACATAGATTACAGTCATGCCGGTCCTGAGCCTGGATAAAAGGGGAAAGCAATGGTGAACTACCTTGTAAAAATCTCACCAGGAATAATTTGTGGGCAATGCCTGCAAAGTTACCTACAGTCGGAAACGACTGAAAGAGAAAAAAAACCAGGTATGAAAGGTTACCAGCTGTAACCTTTGATACCTGGTTATCAAAAATTGATGAGGATAGGCATTTAGGAATGCTGGTGGACTGTATTAAAGTTCAGAGAGCATATTGCAAAAGAGCCTATAATAGCTCACAGCATTACCTGGTTCAGTATAGGTACTTATGTGCTCATTATCACTCATGTTGAAGTTTAATGGAGAAAACACATATCTGAAAATAATAATTACTAACTACATTTATTTAGCTAATAAATTAGTATGCTAGTAATTTCACCTTGGTCACCGGGTGTCTTCATAGGCACAAAGAATATAACTAAGCACGTGCATTCAGACATACTAGCTGGAAAGCAAACACAGACAGAGTATGAAAGGCAATTCTAACTGATGTCTCCTATGGATGTTGTGATGGAAACTTTTTTGTGTTCATTACCCTGAACCACAGGAATAGCAGGCAATGCCATGGATATGAATCACCATCTCCAATGGAAAAATGCCCCTATTTATACAAGAACATATATAAATCGCAGACATTATTCCTAGAATCTACCTCAGTATTACAGCATTCACCAAATCTGAACTAATTCAGCTATCTCACTTTACCTGAAATATAGGAAAGTGTATTTTGAGACCATCAAGAAGTTTCCATTACTGCACTCATAGAGGATACCAGTTAGGACCATCGAATCCTGCCTTTCATACTCTGTCTGTATTTGCTTTCCTGCTAGTGTGTCTGCATGCAAGTGCTTGCTTATATTCTTTGTACTCATGAAGATGCCTTGATGACCAAGGCAAAATATTAGCATAGTAATTTATTAGCTAAATAAATTTCATTCATAATTATTATCTCTAGATGTATGGTTTTTCCATTAAACTTTATCATGAGGGTTAACTGGTTATTGGAGAACACACTGACAAGCAAAGATAGGTGGTTATACTTTTTTGTAAGGCTTTGATATTGTCCATCAGGAATGTTGCACAGGTCTGTTTGCCAAGGGGGTATATGGAAGAAGTGCATTGACGAATGACTAAGATGGTGGCATTCCGGATGGTGGTATACTCCAGACCTACCTGGAGTATACCAGGTCCCTTGCAGTTGCAAACTGTCCTACTATGGCCAAACAGGCAGGACAGCCAATAACAGGATATTAAAACACAAGGACTATATCCAGTTATACCAATACATCCACTCAGAACTTGCTGACCATGCATTGGACACCCACCATAGAATATGCTGGAAGAAGGCCACTTTGTTACACTGCAGCAAGTACAAGTACAAAAGATCATTCCTTGAATCAGCCTCAGCTCTTAAAAACTTCCCAAACCTCAACAAATTTGGTTGTTGAGACTGCCCGAAATTTGGGTAGCTTACGTTCTAAGATCATCATCAATTTAGTTCGCTATGGGGGCACCTTTAGTACTCTAGGACTGACTTCAGTTGCCTTTTTTTATGCCTCATTTGCTTAGTGTGAGCAAATAATAAGGCAAAAAATTATAGTCCAATCTGTATATCTCAAGTTGTAGTTAAGGTATTGGAGAGCGTGGTAAGAGATATAATACAAAAATGGGTTGATAATCTATTTTTGTTAAGTTTGAAACTGTGAAGTTTTCGAACATAGTGCTACATGGGAGGATAAATAGCAAGCAAGAGTAGGTAGTTTGTAAAGAGAGATAGATGCAGTGAAAGAGGAAGTGGAATGTCTCAGAAATGAGTCGAGAAGCGTGAAAGAAGAGATTAGGTGACTGGAAACAATGAATGCAAAGTGAATCAGAGTAGGAGTGAGAGAGAGTTATGGGAATGGTAGAAGAGAAGAGAATAGGAGAACCAGTAAAAGAGCAGGAATGAGAAAAATGCAAGAGAGAGAGTGCTGAACCAGCTATGGGGAGATGACAGGATAACAGGTAAGTAGAGCAATAAAGAAAGAAGTGTTAGAGGAGAGAGAGAGAGAGAGAGAGAGAAGGGTGCAGGTGAGCAAAGAAGAAACAGTGGTAAGAGGTGTGATGTATGGAAACTCATTGATCTATGGTGTGCAAGATAGAATACCCAAGGAGTCTTTGCCTGGAGGAATGAGTGATAGTGTGACTGTGGCAATTAAGTGGGAGGAGATGATTGTGATAGTGGGCACGAATGACTTGAGAGGTAGTCTGAATCTGGTGGCAAGAGATCTGAGGTTCGTGCTTGAGGTTGTACAGAAGATGATTGAGAGAGGGAAGATATTCTGTTTGTTGCCCAGGTATGATAATGAACAGCTGCAAAGAAAAGCATCAAAATCAATAGTATAATAGCCAGAATGTGTCAAAAGAGAAACCTGGATGCTTGGAAGGCATTTAAGGACTGAAAAGAACTGTATGCAAGAGAGCTTGCATTTGGAAAAAGGATGTACGAGGGTGGTCTGAAAAGTTCTCGGCCTAACAATGAAAAAACGAATTTATAATTTCAAAATTATTTTTATTTTTCGACATAATCACCCTTAAGACTAATACATTTATTCCAGCCATGCTCAAGCATCATTATCCCGTCCCTGTAGTGGTTCTCAGTAAGATCTGCAGAATACCCCTCTATAGCTGCAATCACCTCTTGATTCAAAGAAAAACGTTGACCAGTTAGGAAGAGTTTTAGTTTTGGAAAGAGACAGAAGTCAGAGGGAGCCAAATCTGAGGAATAGGGTGGATGTTCCAACAATTCATAGTGCAGATCCCTTAATTTTCCCATTGCCAAAACACCTTTGTGGATAAGTGCATTGTCCTGATGAAAGATGATTTTTTTCTTCTGCGAACCGAGTCTTTTCTTACGAATTTTTCCATCTAGTCTGGTTAAAAGATGGGAATAATATTCCCCAGTTATTGTTTTACTCTTTTCAAGATAATTAATAAATGAAATGCTTTTGGCATCCCAAAACACCAATGCCATGACCTTTCCTGCTGATGGAACCTACTTTGTCTTCTTTGGCGCCGAACAACTGGCTTCTGTCCACTGTTTGGATTCTGGTATGTATTGGTGAATCCAAGTCTCATCCATAGTAATAAATTGATGCACAAAATCAGTTTTATTCTTGTTAAAATGCTCCAAGCACTGTTCAGAGATTTTCATGCAAGTGCGTTTTTGATCTGCTGTGAGCAAGTGCAGCACCCATCTTGTTCAAAGCTTTTTCATTTGCAATTCTTCATGCAATATATGTCCTACACATTCTTCTGAAATGCCTATAGTCTCAGCAATTTCATGCACTTTGATTCGCCTGTTATCCAATACCGTATCATACATTTGATCAATGGTTTCTGGTGTTGTTACACTTTTAAACTCGACAGCCCATTTCTTAATTGTTGAAAATGAAGGAGAAGAATGCCCATAAACTTTTATGAACTTCTAATGAATTTCGTTTGATATTAAGCCTTCTTTTACAATTATAACCACACGATACTCAATTTTATCCATTTCAAGGGATACAGACAACACTTTTGCTTCAGACAGCTGTATAAATAAAACAAACTACTTGATAGAATGACTTGCAATTTCACATGGCTGCTTATGACAGATGTACCAACTTAGAAAAAAAAAATCTTGCTGATAGTGTTGCCATCTATGGTTGAGGCCAAGAACTTTTCAGACCACTCTCATAGGTATTTCGAAAGAATGTCTCTAGATACCTACATCCTTTGCCAAGACTGACTTGTTTGGCAATACAGCAACTAGAATTATTAGGGTGGATGATAGCAGGGATGGCCTCTTGTGGGAATAGTTGCTTGGGAGAAGGGGTAATACATCATGTAATGCTGAATCCAGTGGAGTCTGTAGGGGGGGAGGTTAATGATAACTATAGCAACAGTGGCAATGTCTTAATTCTTTATACTAATGCCAGGAGTACACGGAATAAAGGAAATAAACTGGTGGTACTGATAGCATCAGCCTGTCCAAAAATCATTGGGATATCTGAAACATGGTTGACAGAAGATGATATACTGACAGAAATAGAAGTAGCAGGGTATAGCATTTTTTAACAGGATAGGAAGAGCAAACGTGGTGGTGGTGTACTGGTTATGATAAGTGATGATTTATGACCTCTCAGAGTGGAGGATTTGGAGAGTAATGGCACTAATGGTTTTGAAAGTGTGAGGTGGGAAGAACAGGATATTTGGTGGGTTGTTGCTACAAGCCTGGGAGCATAGTGGGTGAAGTGCAGGAGATGTTTAGGCTGTTGAGGTTGGCAAGTGCAAGAAGACTGATTATTATGAGAGATTTTAACTACAGCAGTATAAATTGGGAAGAGGAAACTGCATGTAGTAATAACAGAATGAAATTTCTGGAATTATTGAGTGACAACAGTCTTAGGCAACATGCAGTAGAAGGAACAAGAGGTTCAAGAAATGTAGATTTGGTCATAGCATCAGAAGAGCTGATTATAACTGAGATGGCATCACAGCCCTCAGTTACAGAGAGTGACTGTGTGGTTTTGACTTAGATTAGACATGCAGGAGTATCAAAGAGAAAGGAATGTATGTGGGATTATAAGGCAGGTGATTATAATAGTTTTAGATATCAACTTGGGACAGTTCCACGGAGGAAGGAATTGGAAGGGTGAGATATCATTGGTGCTTGGGAACTGATTTAACTGATATTAGTTCTGTCCTCCTACCACAAGATTCCACTGAGTACAAATACACAGAGAAGAAAAGATTCAGAGATAGATACCATTATTTAATATAGTAAGTTTCCTTAACACCACAAAGAAGCTGCACGATTCTGGAAAAATGTGCTTGAGTATATTTAAAGGTAAAAAAGAGGTTATGGAAGAGATATAAGGAGAGTGGTGGAGAGCAGATGCATAAAGAATAGAACACTCATGCCAGGAAATTGATTGATATGGTAAGGGAGGCAAAACTGGAATATGAGAATAGATTTTGAAAGTTTATTTTTCACTTGGTTAGACTATAATAAATTTAGTTTAATCCTTTCTCCAAGTGTGAGCAAACAAAGTTTGCACCTGAAAATATCTTCAGGACTGGGGTAAGGTAGTACAACACCGGACAACTCGTAGCAAAGGTGAACCAAGCTAACATCACTCCTATCTCAATACCTTCCATAATGCAAAACACATCTCCTTGCGGATATGTATAATGTTATGCATTAAGGGAAGGGCCACTACCCAGACTAGTTTTGACCTTTATTGAGGCCTCTTCAGTGGGAGCCAGGCCCAGAAGTGGAGATACCAGGCAGAAGCAATGGCGAGGTCATCTTTACCTATAGGAGTTGCCAAAAGGTGTGCCACCTTTTTATTAAATTACTCTGGATTTAGACTTATTAAATTTCTGGATTTAGAAAGATGTTGAAAGTTTATTTTTCACTTGGTTAGACTATAATAAATTTAGTTTAATCCTTTATCCAAGTGTGAGCAAACAAAATTTGCACCTGAAAATATCTTCAGGACTGGGGTAAGGTAGTACAACACCGGACAACTCGTAGCAAAGGTGAACCAAGCTAAGTTGTCCGGTGTTGTACTACCTTACCCCAGTTCTGAAGATATTTTCAGGTGCAAACGTTGTTTGCTCACACTTGAATAAAGGATTAAATTAAATTTATTAATGAGAATAGATTGTTTGGCCTTGAGATCCAAAGAAAATCCTAAGGAATTTTTTTGTTATGGCCAGTAGGACGAGAAATGATTGTAGAAGAATGACTGTTGGATAAAAATGGAAATACAGTGACTGATGCAAAGGACATAGTGGAGTTATTCAATGAACACCTGATTGAGGTAGATCAGTGGTAGGCAATGGGACTAGATGGGATTTTGTCACGGGTTTTGAGAGAATGTGCTAAAGAACCAACAGCTCCATTGAATTGGCTTTTCAATGAAAGTCTGGCCATGGTAAAGGTACCCAAGGAGTGGAAGGCGGGTAAGATAGTGCCATTGCAGCAGACTGGAAGTGTCAAACTATAGACCAGTTTGTATTTCATCAGTAATTGTTAAGATCTTGGAGAAATTAGTGAGGGATCATTTACAGCATTAGGCAGATAAGGGTAATGTTATCTGTGAGAGTCAGCATGGATTTGTTAAGCAGCACTCTTGTTTTAGTAATATGATTGGAACAGGGCTGACACTGGTTAGTTCTTTTGTTTGGTGGAACAGGGGGTTGAAGGAGTGAGGATGAGGGAGGTCATCCCTGGAAGTGACCAAAAGAGAGTTGTGAGCAAGCAGGTGAGGAGTGGTTTCTTTGCATGAAGGGGGTGGTTGTTGAACTTGGAATGCATTGCCTGATAAAGTGGTGGGAGAGCACAAACAGTCAATGAGTTCAAGGAGTGATATGATAGACTTTGTGTTTTCTAGGATGGGCTTTCCATGATGAGTCTTTTGACTCCATGGAGGCCTGAATAATAATAATAATAATAATAATAATAACGATATTCTTTGTGCTTGTCACCATGGGTTTGTTAAAGGCAGGTCATGTTTTACAAACTTGCTTATGTACTATAACAAGGTGACGAATGTGTTGGACAAGAGATATGAATATGCAGTGTTTCACTTTGATTTTGCAAAGGATTTTGATAGATTGTCACACCATAAGTTGGTCACTAAACTGAAGCAGATAGGATGGATGATAGGCTAGTGATTTGGATAGGTGAATGGCTCTCAGACAGGTATCAGCAAGTTGTCTATGGGGGTGGCACTATCTCAAAAGAGGAAGGTCACTCTTGGTGTGCCATGTCGGTCAATTTTGGGACCACTGTTATTTAATTTGTATATTAATGATATTGGGATAGGTTTTACTGGAGATATACAACTGTTTGTAGGTGATGCAAAACTGGGGATATCACTAAGGAATCAAGCAAATGTTGTGGCCTTACAGAAAAACTTGAATAGATTGTTTGAGTGGTCAACAGTAGGGAACTGCCACTTCAGTGTTACCAAGTGTAAGGTTCTGAAATTTGCTAGGTAATAATGGGATGCAAAGTATACACTTGGTGGGGAAATTTTGGAGGCAGTTAAGGAGATAACAGACCTTGGAGTGATGGTGGACAGGGATTTGAAGTTCAGAGGTCACATTGTCCAAGTTGTGAAGATCATATCAGATTACGGCAATGATACAGAGGACCTTAAGTTACCTTTCATTTTGGAAAATTATGGAGACAACTACCGTGTTTGAGTAAAACTTTAGTTTAATATAAACTAAGATCCACTTTCAACCTTAAGTTACAGAAATAAAGAGGTTCTGGTTCCATTGTATAAGGCTTTGATCAGGCCTTATATGGATTATTGTGCACAGATTTAACCCACTGATTTTCATGGTGATTAGGACATGTGGGAAAGGGTCCAGAGAAGGCTGACTAAGGTCATAACTGGTCTTTGGGATGTGGGCTATAAGGAACAGATCGAAGGAATGCAGTTTGCAAAGCCTTGTGAATAGGAGGAAGAGAGGGATATGATTGAAAACATTTAAGTTGGTAAAGGGTTGTTACCAGATTAATGTGGAAGAAATGTTTTAGAATAGGGGAAGGGGGGAGTGGAACCAAGGGACATTCCTGGAAGTTGTATAAGTAGGAGGATATGAGCAGGAGCATAAAGAGTAGGCTATTTGCATGGTCAGTGGTTGATCAGTGGAAAGTGTTGCCTGATATTGTGGTGAATGCATATATGTTGAATGAGTTTAAAGCATAGTTTGATGGGTTTTGTGTATAACAGTGTTTGTCTCTCGTGGTGAGTCTTTTGACTCCATGGAGGTCTGGTGTTAATAATAAATAATAATAGATAAATAAATGTTGTGATGTAGGTCAAAGGTGGGTCTTCACTTTTTTTTTTTTTTTTTTTAATGTAATGTTTTGATTTTTGATTTATATTTTTCAGGTATTCCAATACATTAATTTATATGATCTGGCATACTTATGCAGAAGTTGAACTATCACTGAGTAAGTGTTTATCCTAGTTATATTTAGATAACTAGGTTCAAACATAATTTCTGCAGATTATACCTCCTGAATTTCAACAGTGAGCTCAAGCACATTTTTCCAGAATCGTGCAGCTTCTTTGTGGTGTTAAGGAAACTTACTATGTTTGTAATGGTATCTATCTCTGGATCTTTTCTTCTCTGTATATTTGTACTCAGTGGAGTCTTCTGGTAGGAGGACAGAACTAATATCAGTTAAACCAACTATGGATAGTTAATTCTATTATATTTTCTTTCAGCTTTAATCAACAGTATATGCAAACATCTGTCTAAGTGCTCAGAAGGGTTGAATCAACTTATGCAGGACTCAACAAATTATGTGAAATCCTACTTGTCATGCAAAAAAAGTTTAATGGATTTTGTATGGAAAGTTATTTTTTATTAAATAATTTTTTTTTATTTTGTCCAGTCTGCAGCTACTCACCAGCTAGCATATTCAAATTTCTGTAGCTTTTGCTGTGATTCATGTTGAAGTTTCTAAAACAGAAAACTATCTAGAAAATGGAATGCACATAAATAATTTATTGGCTAAAATTATTATTATTAATATGTGTATAACAAAAGGGACCTCCTAGGTCCCTTTTGTTATATACACTGCTTATCATACCATGCCTTAAACACATTCAAATTCTCTGCAGACACCATGCTCTAAGGCAATGCTTTCCAATCATTCACAACTCTCCATCCAAAAACCCTGCTTCTCATTCCCCCTGCTCACACCCTCCTTATACAGCTTCCAGGAATGATTTCTTGTTTTTTCCCCAATCTTCCACCATTTTATGAAAAACCTCTTCAGCATTAATCCTATAACAACCCCTTACCAACTTGTACATCAATATCACATTACTCATCTTCCTCCTATCCATTAGTAATTCTTGTAGAAAGGCTTATACGCTGGTTAAACATGATAACTAAATACTTAAGGAATTGACAGCGTACACTAAAAATATAAATTAAATCAACTTTAATATATACTTTCCGATATTTCGGCAATGTCACGTTGCCATCTTCATGGAACTTAAGATAAAGACGTGCACGCAAGTACTACATAACAGCAAATGAGAAATGAAGCGAGAAAGCTACCGTTTTCCTAAAGTCCTGATGGTGCCCCTGGCGGGCTATATTTGATAGTTATTGGCCTTTGGGCTGAAGTTCTTCTGATATATGTTTCCCAAATTTGGGGCAGTCTCATGCATCCAAATTTGTTAAGGTTTGGCATGTTCCTATGGACTGGGGCTGATTCCATGAATAGTCTTTCATATTTGAACTTGCTGCAGTGTATAACTGTGGCTTTCTTCCACCTTATTCTGTGGCGGGTATCCAGAGCATGGTCTGCAAGCCCAGAGCAGCTGTACTGGTGAAATCGGATGTAGTCCTTGTGTTCTGAAATTCTGATATTTGCTGTCCTGCCTGTTTGGCCAAAATAGGACAATTTACAGCTGCAAGGGACCTGGTATACACCAGGTAGGTCTAGGGGAAGTGGTTGGTCTTTAGTGGAGTGGATAAGGGTTGCCAATTGTCTATATGGTCTGTAACAAGAGGTCAAGTCATGTTTTTTTAGGATATTTTTGATTTTTTCCGAGGTGCCTCGGATGTAGGGAATAGTGATGGATTTAGAGTAATCTTTTTTGTGAAAGGGGGGGGGGGGGGTTGTGGATAACTGGTTTTAGTATTTTTTGGATTTTTTGGGAGTGGTAGCCATTGGCTGAGAAAGTGTTAAGGATGTGATTTAGTTCAGTAGTTAGGGCTTGGTCAGAACTATATCGGAAAGTATATATTAAAGTTGATTTAATTTATATTTCTGGTGTACGCTGGCAGTCTGTCAATTCCTTAAGTATTTAGTTATCCTATCGACTAGGTATATTGGTAAATTGTATTGTCTCAACCTTTCTTTATATTCATCATTCCAGATATCAGAAACTATTTTGGTCAACTGCCTCTGGACCCTCTCCAGCATATGTTTATCCTTTTGAAAACCAGGTGACCAAATCTGTGTAACTTCTACAAGTCATTGTCCTCTGCATAAAATCTTGGCAGAATTCGTTGTGATGTCCTCACAATTTTGGCAATATGTCCTCTGAATTTTAGATCCTTATCCACCATCACCTGAAGATCTCTTATTTCCTCTACCTCCAACAATATATCCCCACCAAGAGCAAATTTTTACATCCCATCTTTGTTTTCCATATTTTAAAACCTTACATTTTGCAGTGTTGAACTGTCATTTCCACTCCTGTACCTATTCACTCAGTCTATTCCAAGTCTTCTTGTAAGGCCACAACATCTGCTCTACTCCTCATAGTTCGTACCAACTTTGTGTCATCCATAAACAACTGTATATCCCCATTCAAATCTTCCCCAATATCATTAACATACCAGTTAAGCAGCAATGGCCCTTAAACAGACCCCTGAAGCACACCACTAGTAACTTTCCTCTTCTGGGATATTGCTCCTCCCCAACACACAACTTATCAATATCTATCAGACAGCCAATCTCCAATCCATTGCATTAGTCTAATATCCAACTCCATTCCCTCTAGTTAGACTGTCAACTTATTATTAATTATTTATAAGATGACATTTTGTTAGCTCAAACAGCATTATCAGAGGCACTTTATCAATACATCAGAATGTATTGTTAAGTAATTAATTGTAAGGTAATTGTAAGGTAAAATAATGTACAGGTAAAGTAATGGTAATATCTATTATTAATACTGATGGATAGATAGGAATGTTCACCAAAATCTATGTAAGATCACACCAGTTGTGTTGCAGTTAACCAGTTTCTGTATTAACTTATGGCATTTTCAGAAACAGCTTCTCTGATTTAATCTGGAATTTGTGAAGTAGCTTGACTTTCTTCCATCTGATGAAATGGTCTTCCTCCAAGCATGTTGTACTAGTCTACTTTTTTGGTTATCCATACTGAATGAATTTTTTATGTTTGTTTTCTGACCAAGGTAGTCTGTCCTATCTCTCAAAATACCGAGTTCCACACTGGCAGAGGATGCTGTAGACACCTGGGAAAGGAAGAGGAATGATCCTTGATTTATGTTAAGAGAGTGGAAACTTTGTTTATAGGCTTGTATACTGTTCTGATTCTGTGTTGTTTCAGGAGGGAGTCTGCTTTCTTCATTGCACTTTTCATGCAGGGTAAAGTTGTGGTGTATATGTAATCTGGTTTGGGGGAATGGGGCTTATTGTTCTTTTAAAGGATTTTTGTGTGTGTGTGTGTGTGTGTGTGTGTGTGTGTGTGTGTGTGTGTGTGTGTGTGTGTGTGTGTGTGTGTGTGTGTGTGTGTGTGTGTCCATTTTGAAAGATGTAAGTAGGACCTGCTGTTCTTGGTACATTAGACAAAATTCATTTTGTCTTGAAGGCTAAAGTTTTAAAAATTCCAAGTTTCTGAGCAGGATGGTGATGTGAAATGGTATGTATGCCTGTGTGTGTGTGTGTGTGTGTGCGTGCATGCGTGCGTGCATGGGCTTATTATAGTGAGGAACCAGTTCACTTGCCTTATAACAAAAGTATCCAAAAAAGGCTAGAGCCCTTTCTTTTTTTTTTCTTATGGAGTAAAACTAATTTGGAGGATAGATAGTGTTGAGGAAATTTAGAAAGTTAGAAAGAGCCTATGTGAACAAATGGCAAAGACATCGTCTATGTTTTTCTTGTTGAAAGGCTTATACGCTGGTTAAACATGATAACTAATAATTAAGGAATTGACAGCATACATTAGAAATATAAATTAAAAACAAATTTAATAAATACTTTCCAATATTTTGGCAATGTCACGTTGCCATCTTCTTGGGAACTTAAAATAAAGAACAGGTGCACGCAAGTGCTACATAACAGCAAATGAGAAACGAAGCGAGTAAGCTACCGTTTTCCTAAAGTCCTGATGTGCCCCCTGGTGGGCTCTATTGGTAGTTATTGGCCTTTGGGGTGAAGTTCTTCTGATATATGTTTCCCAAATTTAAAATAGCACTAAAATAGCTATGTTTATGTTGGCTAGGGAACCAAGCAAGGCAAGCCAGGCTTTACTTCGGGAGCAAATTACCGCTACACGCGGTTCCCTAGCCAATATAAACAGAGCTATTTTAGCGCTACAGGATGAGCTTTCAAATACGCTTAATCACGAACTTTGGTCAATTCTACATGACGTCTTGTGTACGGCAGCAAATAAAGAATTCAAACGAAAACGGAGTCGACATATCAACAAGTTTGATAAACTAAAAAAGAACTCGACGTCCAAACAAAAACTACAAACCAACACTGTAGTTAACCTTTCGTCAGTTACCTTGAAGTCTGAAGCACTCAACGCTCTGTCACATGGTCACAACTTTGCCATTGCTCCTAGGAAATTACCGGCCAAGGAATTCATGATCCAGATTGAACGCAGGATTCGCCACCTTCCAAACCACATCGGCAACGATATTAGATTGGATGTAGCCTGTGTTCTCACAAAAGCAAACCACCAAAAACCAACATATCCATTAGTGAATACAAGTCACTACAAGAATTAAAGAAAAAAAAAGAAATAGTTATCACCAAAGCGGATAAGCTTAAGGCTTTACTATTAGATCGAGCTACTTACCTCCCCATTGAATACAATCCCACCAACTCACAAATTAGAAAACTCCATAGGCTCCCTAAGAAGGTTACTTCTTGGCCTGTGGAGATTACTAACAGACTAAAACCATATAACTCTAGACCCCCCCCCCCCCCCTTATATATGGGCTCCCAAAAATACACAAAGAAAATGTGCCATGACGTCCCATAGTGGATGGCATTGATTCCCCCACTTACAAACTAGCTAAGTATTTAGCCAAAGCGCTCTCACACTATACTGGCAATACACCATCGCACATAAAAAACTCAGCCCACTTCAAAGCCAGCATAGAAAAACCTTACACTCCAACTTAATGACATAATGGTCAGTTTTGACTTCTCCTCCTTATTCACAAATGTCCCCCCCTCAAAACCTTAGAGCTAATCCAAGCTAAATTTCCTCCCAATATCTCAGCCCTATTTCAGTTCACAATGAACTCAGGCTATTTCGTTTGGCAGGAAAAATTCTACAAACAGATTGAGGGGACAGCCAGGGGTTCACCACTTTCCCCACCCTTGGCCAACTTCTTTATGGAGACTTTTGAAGAGAAAGCCTTAAACTAAGCCCCACAAAAACCTACCATATGGCTTTGCTGCATTGATGATGTTTCGCTATTTGGCCACATGGCCTGGATACACTCCTCTCCTTCTTAACACACTTAAACAACCAACACCCTAGGATCAAGTTCACCTCAGAAAAAGAGAAAAACAATAGCCTCCCCTTCCTAGACACACTAGTCACCCGCCAAACTGATGGAACCTTGGGTTTCTCAGTTTATAGAAAACCCACCCATACAGGCAGATACATTCACCAACAATTCCCCCCCCCCCCCCCCACACACACACAACAATACGGAGTTATTAAGACACTATTCAACAGGGCAAAACTTATCTGTTCAAATGATTAAGCCTAACCACTGAACTAAATCACATCCTTAACACTTTCTCAGCCAATGGCTACCCCCCCCCCCCAAAAAAAAAAAAAAAAAAAATCCAAAAAAATACTTAAACCAGTTATCCACAACTCACCTCCCCCCTTCACAAAAAAGATTATTCTGACTCTATCACCATCCCCTACATCCAAGGCACCTTGGAAAAAATCAACAAAATTCTAAAAAAAACATGATTTAACCACCTGTTATAGACCATATAGAAAATTGGCATCCCTTATCTGCTCCACTAAAGACCAACCACTTCCCCTAGACCTACCTGGTGTATACGAGATCCCTTGCAGTAAATTGCCCTACTTTGGCCAAACAGTCAGGACAGCAAATATCAGAATCTCAGAACACAAGGACTACACCTGATTTCACCAGTACAGCCACTCTGGGCTTGCAGACCATGCTCTGGATACCCGCCACAGAATAAGGTGGAAGAAAGCCACAGTAATAAACTGCAGCAAGTTCAAATATGAAAGACTATTCATGGAATCAGCGTCAGCCCTTAGGAACATGCCAAACCTCAACAAATTTGGGTGCATAAGACTGCCCCAAATTTGGGAAACATATATCAGAAAAACTTCAGCCCAAAGGTCAATAACTACTAATATAGCCCGCCAGGGGGCACCATCAGGACTTTAGGAAAATGGCAGCTTCCTCGCTTCGTTTCTCATTTGCTGTTATGTAGCACTTGCGTGCACCTGTTCTTTATTTTAAGTTCCCAAGAAGTTGGCAACGTGACGTTGCCGAAATATTGGAAAGTATTTATTAAATTTGTTTTTAATTTATATTTCTAGTGTATGCTGTTAATTCCTTAATTATTAGTTATCATCGTCTATGTATCTCAACCATACTTGGACCTGAGGAAAGCCAAACTGCCAAAAATTCAGACAATTCCAAGTTAGCAATAGGTGTTGAAAGTAGAAAGTCCATTGCAGCACCTTCAGCTTGTTTAAAGAGCTTGTTGTTCACCTAAAACATCTCAATTTAAAATAATGCCTAGAAAAGTTTACAAATGTCAGGAAAATAAATTTTGTAAGGGCAACTAGTGTGTTGTCTTCTGGAACATTTGTAAAAAGGAATGATACAGTGAACTTCAATAGATCTCTTCAGTTGAAAATCACTGAAGTTTTTTTGCCCTGATTTGTGATTGTCATGGAAGCCTAAATTTCTAAATCTTCTCAGAATGACTGAAACTAACCAAACTAAATGTACATTTTATTATGGTTAATCTTTGATTTTAAATCAGCTGTTCTACACTCAGAATGAAAGTTTTCTTTAGTGTATTGCCTACATGTGTTGTTATCTCATTTGAAGCGAGTGTTTATTTTTACTGTTGTATTTGATATAAACATTTTGGATATATTTTGATGATATCTCATGTTGCTTAATGCTAATATAATATAGTCATTTGCATATATAATATATGCATTTTTTAGGTTGTACGCATTGTTGATGATACTATAGATGCAAGGTTCTTTGGAGCACATGACAGGTTAGTTTCACTTTTTTTATGCTTAATATTTGATAAAGATTAAGCAATTAATTAAATAATTTGTGGTTTGTTTTTTTCTTCTTTTTTTTTCTTTTCTTTTCTTACTTTTTTTTTTTTTTTTTTTATAAATCATAACAATGATAATATTTTACAATATGTAGATATGCGATTTCTTTGTAGTTATTTACAGTTAACATTTGAAAACATCATCAGGATTTTAATTTAAACGTGTTCATTATTTGTAATTTTTTAAAGCTTATCAAAGGTAATATTTCAAAACAGTATAGATAGGTGGTTTGCTCTATATTTTGTATGTAAATTGCATACTGAAAATAAAAAATAAATATATATTTATATGTATACACATACACACTACTTGGAAAGAGGTCATCAGACATGCCCATGAATATCAAGGCACATCATGCCATGTAATGAGTCATGTGTTTGTAAATTGGAGGAAAGCGATGCTCCCAAAGTCAGTGCAACTGTGTTTGGGTGAAATGGCTATGAGAAGGGAACTGACAGAGTTTGAAACAGGTGTTGTGATAGGATGCCATGTTGCAAGCCTGTCTGTTTGGCAAATTGTTGACAAATTGGACCATCCCAGGTTAACAGTTAGTGATACCATACTGAAATGGAAGTGCAGGGAGTCAAGTGCAAGTGCTACCTGCAGTGGACGACCTGCCACACTCACCAAACATGACTGTAGGGTGCTACAAAGGATAATATGAGCAACAAATTACACAAATAATCACAGTAATTAACTTTAATGAAAGTACAGATATTTTGCACTGAAAATAACAGTATGTCATCAGTGTGTAGAAACAATCAAAGAACAAGAATACAAGGTATGTAGAACAATTGGTTTACTAATTATAAATGGATGGCAAGAGCCGGAAAGTAATATAATATATTAATAAATAATATAAATATATTATATTAATTTTATATATAAAGGGCTTCACAACTTTCTTTGAACAGGTTCATATTTAAAACTGCTTCTGTGGAGAAGACAAGCTTTATCCCACCAGATACTGTGTTTAGTGTCAATACTATACTGTGCCAGACCATACTTTTGAAGTTTCACATATTCAATATAATATTGATGTTCGTTAATTATTTTTTCCACAAAACAGCCTTCCTGTCCAAAGTATATCAAATTACATTCACAAGGTATCTGATAAACACCAGCTAATATTAGAGGTGACAGGTAACAGATGAGAAATTTTGTTAATAGGCAAATATCTGGGAATAAGGTGATACTTTTCAAGATTCTACCAATAACTTCAGAGATACCAGAAATATAAGGGATTAGAACCCTGCAGTCTGTTGAAGAATCTTTAGGTGTTGGAACATAGGAATCAGTTATCTGTTGGATTTGGATCAAATTCAGCAGATAATTCTTATTAAAGTGGGTGCCATGGCTGTTTGTTCGTCACACTAGGGTGTCCATTGACTTATTTTTAAGCAGTGTATATGCATACATAGAGTGATTTTTCAAATAACAATTTGCTTTTGGAAATCAGTTTGCTGGTCACATGACTGAAGGTATGGTTAACTGAAAGTTTAGCTATTTTAAACTCGGGTAATTAAGAGATTGTATACATACATAAACATTTTCTAAGTTTGCTGTAAGAGATGACTTTTTTTTCTGGATTATAGTAGTAATGAGGTAGCAGTGTGGTTTCATCATGTATGGAGGTTGTAAATTATAGGATTCATCCCAAGCTATCATTTAGTATCGTGAAAACCTCAGGGATGAGAATATGAAAAGTTTTATATGTAATGAAACTTTTTTATCACATTTGATATAGGATATGCATACAGGTACTTAATGAGTGGGTTATATGAATAATGGATCATTCATTGAGTACCTCTATGAGGATGACAATGCAAAATTTTGGAGAACTGTGAGGAGCAGAGTAGTGTGGCATTACAAGAATAGCTGAATAAACTGCTTGTAGAGGCTGCCAGTTCACTGTTACAGAGGTTTTGCAATTTGGTAGACAAGAATGGGATATAGATTATATTGTAGTTGGAGAAATTTTTAAAAGATGTGGAGGTGTTGAGGGATCTGAGAATGATGGACATTGACCTGAAATTACAGTCCCATTTACTCATATTGATAGGAGTAATGTCACTGTAAGAGGAGGAGAGGAAGAGGATTTGATTATGAAAGAGATTTTCATTAGAATAAAGAGAAACAGGGACAGAACAAGGGAGGCCATTTCTGGAAGCTGTATAAATTTTGTGTGAGCACGGCAGTGGTGAAAGAGGTACATTGCCTGAGAGTATCATGGAGTGTGGAAATGGAGAATGAATTTAATGCACTTTTCAGTGGTCTTAGTGTATTTATTTATTTATCATATGGTATAATAAAGACTCATGACATCAAAATATATAAATACATATTTGTGCAGATAATAAAAATGAGACAAGTAATGCACATATACAAATATCAGTAAAAAATTTACTAAAATTTTAAGTCTAGTTCAGATCATATACAAATATCAGTAAAAAATTCACTAAAATTTTAAGTCTAGTTCAGATCATATACAAATATCAGTAAAAAAGTCACTAAAATTTTAAGTCTAGTTCAGATAGCCATTCAAGAGCTGAAGGATCTGCCTCAAAAAAGTCTCTCAGGTCACCAGGGTAGGTTCTTATTGCTGCAGTCTTCCACAATGTGCCAAATGGTTTGGTTTATGGTCCCACAATCACATTGGGTGTAGGTGACCTTCCCCACTTGTGTAAGCTGTCTGCACAGATATCATGTCCTGTGCGTATCCTATTTAAGCTTTTCCATAGATGACATGGAAGCTCAATCCCTTTTGGATTTTGGTTGGGAAGGATATACTTGTTTAAGTCTGGCAGTTTTTCTTTCCAAGTTTCTAGCCATTTCTAATTAACATTGAAATTGCTATTTACTAGTTCTTCAGCCAGTATTAGTGGAGGCTGTTGGAATTTAAGGTGATTTATACTTATATATGGGAAGTCTTCATGTATTGGTAACAGAGCATTACTGTTTATTTTTTTGTACTCTTTTACTAGAGCATCTTGTCTGTGCAGATTCGGTGCAGTATTGCTCAAAGTTAGAAGCTGGTAGAGGAGAGTGGATTTGACACAACCTGTTATTGTCCTCATCACTGCATTTATTGGCATGTCGATTTCCTTGATATGAGGACTGTTTAGCCATACTGGTGAACACAATATTCTGCTGAAGAGTAGACTAGGCCCAACGTGGAGCATTGCAGTGTAATTGCAGAAGAACCCATGTAGAACTATACAGTTTTTGTATAATGTTATTATGGGTTCTGATCTTTAAAGAGATATTCTCCAGATGTCTTTTGAAAGATAATGTTTTATCCAAGGTAATACCCAGATATTTAGGGAAATCTTGGTGCTGCAGCATTGTATTATTAAAGCTGCCCTGAAGTTTCCTATTTGCCAATTTGGTGTTTAGGTGAAAAGAGCTAACCTTGGTCTTATAATTGGTGTTAATCTCCATTTATGAAAGTATTCCCCAATGGTTCTAAGGTCATTTATGAGAATATCTTGAGTTACCTTGATGTTCTTCTGTTGGGTGGAGAGGGCTATATCGTCAGCATAAGCACATTTTCTTGACCTAGTTGTCAGTAGATCAGATGTATATACATTGAATAAGACTGGTGTTCATACTGAGCACTGCAGGAACCCATTGTTCAGCTTTGTTTGCTCATTTTGTTTCCCAGTATCACATGAAAGAGCTTGTCAGAAAGCATGTTACCAATAAGTCGTATGATGGATTGGCATGGTATGACTTGTATCAGCTTGTATAGCAACCCCTCTTTCCATACTGTGTCGTATGCAGCAGTAAGATCAACACAACAGAAGTTTTCAAACATCTCTGAAAGCCTGCTTCGATGTGAGTAGTAAGGCTTAGTACTTGGTCTGTAACTATGCTGAGTCCTAAAGCCTACTTGCTCAACAGGGATAATTTCAGATATTTTTAGCCCAATTCTGTTAAGGTCTCTTGAGGGGTTTAAAACTCTAACAGCAACTGAGGAGCGCAATTGGACGATAACACTCTGCTTGATCTTGAAGCTTGTTGGGTTTTAATATGGCTATTATTTGGGTTCTTTAAATACATGTGGCTTCCAAATTAATCGATATACAAAAATAGACACACTACTCTTTGCTGATGATGAGATCATCTTTGGAAAGACTGAAGATGAAACGCAGAAATTTAAATCTATAATTTAAATAATATTATACAACAATATAGCCTAGAAATGTCAACAGAGAAAACTAAAGTCATGGCTGTTCATGGAAATAACCATGTCAGAAGTAAAATAGTAATAAATAATAAAATAATTGAACAAGTTAATAATTTTGAATACTTAGGTTGTAAACTATCTTACATGGGGTGCTTAAGGGTCAAAGCTGTATAACTGAGAGGAGACCTCCACATACCCTTTAAAGGAATGCGGAGAACCGGCCATGGCTTCTGACCTTCTCATGGTGCACCCTGTTACCTGGATACTGAACGAACGAGGATGGGCTGGCATTTTGGGATTTAGCCGACCAAATTGTATTCTTATTGATACAAAATGATGGTACAACATGACAAAATTTCATGCCGGCTGGGGGCGTCGCCTGGTTAAACAAGGTCCCCCGTTGTTTTCACCAAGTAACCAGGGCAAACAGTGAAAAGTCAGCTACTGGAACAATTTTGTTCCAGTAGCTGAACAAATCAATTTGACAGCACACCCCAACTCGACATCACTAGAGTTAAAGATCAGTACCCATCAACATAAGAAGCTTGAATGGCAAAGAAATGGAGCTAGCTGACGAATTAGATAAGTACCAGATTGACATAATAAGGGTGACTGAAACAAAAAACACAAAAACTGGTGAGATCTTTCTGAGCAATAAATACAAAATGTTATATTCAGGCAATGACAATCGAGGAAAAGAAGGGGTAGCCATAGTTTTCAACACTAAATACGAGGCTAATCTTCTTGCATGGCAGGCAGTCTCAAGTAGAGTGATGTGGGCAAATATCAAAATGGGGAACTGGACAATGAGACTTATTTGTGCCTATGGTCCCACAGAAGGCTCTACTAAGGTAGAAGTGGAGGAATTTTTTGAGGCTCTAGAGAAAGCTACTAACACACAAAAAAGGAAAAGTTGGTCCTTGTTGGGAATCTAAATAGCAGAGTAGGTAGTGATTGTCAGACATACAAAAATATTTTGGGAAAATTTGGAGAAAAGAGCAAAGCTAATAATAATGGCAAATACCTGTTGGATTTCTGCTCAGGACATGGACTAGTTATTACTAACACCGTGTTCCAGCATAAAAATGTGCACAAATTCACATGGAGACAAGAGGCAAGGAATAAGAAAAGTCTCATTGACTACGTTATTATTGATAGTGATGTTTTCTCCCTGGTGCAGGACACCAGAGTATACAGAGGATTTGAAATTCGAAGTGATCACTATTTAGTCTTGAGCAGGATAAAATTGAATTTCATATTGAAAAGAATAACATGTAAAAAAGTTTTAAAGCGAATAAAAGTTGAGCAACTCTTAGATGTGAACTATAGACTAAAATACACAAAGATTATTGAAGAAAAAATGAAAGAGTTTGAGAACAGGAATCAAACCTTGGAGATTCAGTGGCAAGCCTTGAAGAAAGCCCTGATTGATTCAGCTAGAGAGGCATGTGGTGAAGTTGTCAGCAAGGATAGAAAAATTAGAACTCCATGGTGGACACAGGAAGTTAAACAGGCAGTGAAGGAAAAGAAACCATATCAAAAGTTCCTGGCAAATAAATCAGCTTGTGCTCTTAGAGAATACAGAGACAAATGTAAGAAATCTAAACACTGTGTAAAACTAGCTAAACAAAAGTCATGGAAGGACTTTGGCAAGAACATAGAAAATAAATATCAAGAAGGTAGTAAGATATTCTGGAGGTTGTTGAAGAAGCTTAGAAATGGAGGAAAGAGTGCTGTAAAAGGAGTTAGAGATGATAAAGGTGACATGAAAATGGGAGAAAAAGATATCCTTGAAGTATGGAGTAATTACTTTGAAAAATTGCTAAATGAAACAAGCAGTGATAGCACAGTGGTAAAAAACACTCAACAAGCATACAGTCAGGAATATATATCCATACTTGAAGTAGAAGAAGCCATCAAAGACTTGAAATGTGGAAAGGCAGCAGGAGTAGATGAGATTCGACCAGAAATGCTGAAGTATGGTGGTATAAAAGTCTTACAGTGGCTGCACTGCATAGTTCAGAAGGCCTGGACAGAGGGAAGCATGGGAATATAACAAAGATCTGTATTTAAGTTTTGTCGATCTGGAAAAGGCATACGACAAGGTGCGAAGAGAGAAGCTATTCAATACACTACAGTTATATGGTGTCAATGGGGCATTATATCAAGCAATACTTAGTCTTTATTTGAGTTGCAAGTCAGCAGTTAGAATTGAAGGAAGTACAGGAAGATGATTTAATGTTAAATCTGGTGTGAGACAAGGATGTACATTATCCCCTCTGTTATTCATTATCTATATGGATCACATTATGAAGGAAAGTGGTATTAAACATGATATCAGAATTGGAGATGTTAATGTCAGCTCTTTGCTTTATGTGGATGATGTTATACTTCAAAATAAATCCGCTACAAGTTTGCAAGATTCCCTGACTAAATTGAATAACTGCTGTAATAGATATGGTATGAAGGTTAGCAATAAAAAGACAAAGACAATGAAAATAGGTAGAATCATTGAAAATGTCAACCGTGTTTTGAACGTTGAACCTGTGGAACAAGTAAAACATTTAAGCTACTTAGGCATGATTTTTAGTGAAGATGGTAAAGTAAATATGGAAATAGACAGCAGAATCAACAAAGCTGGTATGGTAGGAAGTCAATTGAATAAATTCATATGGAAGAAGAGAGAAATTAGTCAGAACACTAAATTAGCTGTATAGAAGACAGTGTTCAAACTAGTTTTAACTTATGGATCTGAGAGCTGGGTCAGAAGTAAAACACTTGACCAAAGACTAGAGACCGCAGATATGAGAGTACTGATAAAAGTTAGAGGCGTGAACAGATGGCTTCAATGGCAGTATCATATTAAAAACGAGGATATTAGGAAAGAACTTGACATTGTCATCATCCAGGAATGCGTTAGCTGAGCTAATCTCAGGTGGTATAGTCACTTAAACAGAATGTGTGAGGAAAGATTAGCAAAACAAGTGTACTCTGTTAGGTTTACAGGAAAACGACCCAGAGGAAGACCAAGATATAGGCGGATTGATATGGTACAAAGTGCCTTAGACGATAGAAATATAAGATCTGATAATGTTGGAGTCTTGACAAGTAACAGACTGATTTGGCAGAAAATTTTGGGTAGGAAGTTATTGATGATGTTAGTTTTTCATGTAGTACCATCATATCCTGTACACCCCTTGAGGGTACATGTCAGGAATTTGATGATGATGACTATCTTACATAAATGAAATTGATATTGATTTTAAGATGATAAACTTTATGAAAATCACTGGAGTAATTAATAGAACCTTTAAACCTAACCATGTACAGAAACACACAAGACTTAGAGTCTACAAAAAACAATTCCCACACTACACTGTTATATGGAAGTGAGATATGGACCATTGGGAAAAGAGATATACAGAGATATGCAGTAGAAATGAAATTCCTTAGAAAAACAGGAAAACTAACCCTATTAGATAAAAAAAAAAAAAAAAAAGAAAGAAATAGTGAAATAATTAAAAATTAATTCCATAACAGACTCAATGATTAAATATAGGAAAAACTGGCTAAACCATATAGCAAGAATGCAGAGAGAAAGATTACCAAAAAAAGATCTTAACATATAAGCCTAGAGGAACAAGGAATAGGGGATGACCAAGAAGAAGAAGATGGACTGAGTCTGGAACAAGCCACTTGGCCTAGAACTGGATAGGAAGAAGAAGATTTTGGTTCTTTTAAAGGCTGTTGGAAGGTTTCCCCATCCTTAAAATATGACAAAAGAATCTTGTTAGCCACTGATAAGCATTTTTTCCATAGTTAGCCAAGAACTTAGGATGAATGCCATCAAAGCCTGATGATCTCACAAGGCTCTAGACAGCGAGGTTATTTGACAGGCAGTTTGATCTGGAGTCATGAAAAGGATCTTTACGAATGATTGGATTACTTCCACCTAACTTCTTTAATAGGTTCCATGCTTTTCTACTTGATTTCTTAAAGTCTAAGTCCTCTGTAGTTTTTATCCATTTTTCTCTGTACTCAATATCAAGCTTCTGGAATAATTCGTCAGCTATGTTGCAGTCACCAGATTTTAAATAGACTTGGTATAACTCTTCACAGTCTTTATTGCAGCAAGGTATGTATTTCTTTTGGAAACCCCTTGGAATATACTCCTTCACTGTTGATATGACTGCTCCACTGAATCTGTTGTAGTTTTCACTCACAGGTGGTATCCGTCTTACTATTTTATCCAGTTGTTGTGGAATGGACCTTATTATTGGCATTTGTATTCCTTCTTCTACCAAGGTGATGTTGGCTGTGGGAAAAACCTTCAAGGACTTGTCTTGTTGTGTTTATCGGCTGATTTTGCAAATTTTGGGTAACAAAGCAGAGGTCTGGGTTGTATTTCCTCTTCCATGATGCAGCCTTAAAGGTTCCTTTGTCCTTTGTATCATATATAAAGCTAAAATTGTTTTGCTCAGCCCAGTTTGTTAATGCTTCACCATTTCCATCATTATTATTGTAATTCCACATGGTGTGATGACTGTTAAAATCTCCTATGCAAATAGTAGGATATGGAAATATGGGAATCTTTGTGTATGACAGCAAACAACTCCTGTAGTGAGTCTTTTAACTTCATGTAGGTTAAATGTTAATAAAATGATAATAACTAGTATATTAAAAGAAGGAAACTGAGTTTGTGGCATTAATTAAATCTACGAATAATTGGCATAAGCAAAACTTAGTTAATTAAGGATGATATAAAAGAAGAAATAGAAATGAAGGAATATATAGCCTCCTGTATGAATAGGGAGTAGAAAAGAGGGGCTTGTTGCTGATTGCAGATGAATTGCACAAGCTAAGGATGAAGAACTATAGAGAATAGCAGTACACATAATGGCTTTGAGGTTATTTGGTGTGAGATTGAAATACATATAATAGCACATCGAATAGGATGTTGTTATAGACTGAGGCCACTGATCATGATATGTTTAGAATAAACTAATTACTCACATCTTAAGCAGCATGTGATGAAAACAACACCAGGTTTTTTAGAATGTTATTTTTTTTCTCATAATTTATACTTTTTTCTTCTTAAAACATTTCATTCACTGTCGAGTTATTTGATCATGGTTGGCTGCCAATGAATACATTAAAGATGTTTTATTTCCAGAGAGTTGGAAATAAAACTTCTGGATTGAAATCCTTAATTTGAATACCATGACATTCTCTTTTAAAGAATCAGCAAAACATTTCCTTTAAGAATCAGAACTTTATTTTTCTTTCTATGTGAAATATTGTTCATTTTTTTGTAGTAATTAAAATCTCAACCTGCCATAATATCTCTTACCCTCCCCCAACATTTGTTCTGTTGTCATTGTCATAACATGGCAGTTGATAACTTTTAATTGTTTTCTTTCTATATGACAGACACTTCGTAAATATCTGCTTTCAGATTAAAAAAAAATAAAACTTTTCTCACAGTGATATTATAGAGTTCTTTTCAATCTGCACCTACTCTACTACTTGGCATACTTCCGGTGTTCACTTCAGTCACAAAGCGATAAAAATGAGCTGCCATTATGGGTTATCATTATAGCACTTTACTTGAAAACGTCTTGGTTGGCCGAGTGGTTAGTGTATCTGCTCTCCAGCCAAGAGGCTGCTTGTTTGAATCCCACCCAGGGCATGGATGTTTGTGATTGTCTTTCACCTTTGTACATTCATCCAGACAAATATGTATATGCTCTCCCAAGAAGAAGTGGGTCACCATCGGAGAAGTAGACCCAACCTTCCAGAAATGGAGGAGGCCTTTACCCCAGCAATAAGGAAGTTACAGGTTGTTTTCAGTTAAGTAAGTTTTTCATATCATGAATACATTTAAATTAGATTACAATAAATCACTCATTTCCAATAAATGAATTTTAGAATCAAATCAGTGTATTCGTTCAGTTCAGTATTAATTAACCTTACACATATATACAGTATGCATGGCATAGGTAATAGACAATCTATTCTTTTTTAGAGCAATTAATTCTACTTTACAATATAATTTCATTAACAAAATAAACTGGTAATTCTAAATACAAAAATTCAAATTAGCACAATCTAATTAAATACTGCAGTACATCTGCAGTACATCTTATCTTTCTAACACCTTTATCCCTTAAGTAGGTGTACAGTTGTAATATATTATTGCCCTAAGTTTATTTTCACAGCTCACAACATGAATTAGTTTAGTTTAATTAAATACTTGAACATTTTATATAATAAAAACGCTTTTTAATACTGTTATTTAAAAAATATAATTATCTTGCAAAGACAAGTTGAGGACTTGCTCATGTGACTGAAATGAGAAAAGTGAATCTGGCTCCACATTGAGTTCTACTTACTTTCTTGTTTTTTGTGAATTTTATTATTGGTCTTACCTGTTAAATTATTGTTCACAAATAATTTATATTAATTCACCCTTCATTATGAACAATAAATGAAAGACCCACAAACTGAATTGTGAGGTGCTGTGTTGTGGCATACATTTTAAACCCAACCTAAAGGAAAGCGTATTTCTGTATAATTACTTGTAACATATAAGGAGAATTAAAAAAAAAATGTATTACTACATGAATCAACATAACATTTAGGGTTTTTTTTAAACATCACATTAGCAATGTTTGTATAAAGTAGACTAATACCTTAGGCAAGTAAAATTTTTTTCTGGCTAGTAGATTTAAGTTGTATTTCTGGAGCTCTGGTAATGAGGTTTTTAAGAAGCTAAATTGCTTGACCATGTAGGCCATTCAGCCTAACATGAAAGAGAAGATGATGTGGAAAGAAATTTCTACTTGTCTACTCCAGATTTTATGTAATTAGAAAAAATTACTAGAAACCCTATTGTCTGTTTCAAATATTCTGTATTATTGTTACCGTTAACTTGCTTGTTGCTTAACTCAGTCAGTGTAATATCAGTTTAGTATTTTTTTTTATTATTATTTTACTCTCCTACAGAATGGTACTACAACACACATGAAACTAGTAGAGATGAAAAACTTAATAAAACAACTGTTCACTAAGCAGTCTCCATGTGATAATGCCCAGAGATATCAAGAATGGCATTTATCATAAACATCACAAGAGGGTAGTAATTCTTGAGACCGGAACAGGCCACGTGGCTTAAATTCCATGTTAGGAAGAAGAAGAAGAAGAAAAAATTACTAATTATTCCACTCTTTTTTTTGTTTGTTTATTTGTTTAAATGTCAGTACACTGGAAGCTTGTAAAACTATTGCCTTTGCACATTTAGTAGTACTAAGGAGATGAAATAAGTATTATATGAAATAAGTACTAGCTGTGAAATGTACGCTTTACGGAGTGCGGTCGGAGTGTGGATAGATGATAATAAAGGATTGAATGTGTGTAGAAAATGTAGGGAGAATGAGGAATTGAACTGTATTTCGGATCGTGAGTGTGATATTTTTGTCAAACTTCAGAATGAAGAAAATAGCGATATGACAAGAAACGGCAAGGTTGTACATGAGAATTATGAGAGTGTGAATGTAGAAAGTGTAATGATAGTATTAATGGTTTCTCAGAGAATAAAAAAGATGAGATAGATGCATTGAATGAGATCACGTTGTTGAATGGTGCGATAGAAAGGGCAAAACAGCAGCTAGAGTGCATGAACAAAAGTAGACTGAATGAACCAACCAATAATAAAAGGTATGACAGGAAAAATAGGCGTATGAATGTGACCATGAACAAAATGAAGGATAGAGTGCTGTATGGAGACTCATTAGTACGAGGTGTGTTAGTAGAGGATTTGACAAAATCGTACCAACCTGGTGCGACCATAAAGGATGTAACTGAGTCTATTAGAGAGCAAAAGGAAAGGGTGAAAGAAATGATTGTTGTGGCAGGTACGAATGATTTGAAAGGAGATAAAATGGAAATGATAGAAGACCTGAATGAATTGTTTGAGGTAGCAAAAGAAAAGAGTGAGAGAATTAGAATGATTAGTCTTTTGCCACGGTATGACAGTGAAATGTTTAAAAGGAGGGCCATAATTGCGAATTCAGGGAAACTAGATTCGTTAAGGGGGGGGGGGGGAGTAGGTATATAGTCCTTAGGGAGGCAGTTGAATGTAAGAATGAATATAATATGCTAGAGCAAATAAGGACAACAAACCAGAGTGGGATAGTTAATATAAGGCATCAAGGTAGGGTTGAGGCTAATGGGGGTCTTAAATTCATATACACTAATAGTGGAGTATTAGGAACAAGAAGGAAGAGTTTTTGGCCATGGTTGGCACTTCCAGACCACAGGTTATTGGTATTAGTGAAACGTGGCTGACTGTAGATGATATAGCTAGTGGGATTGAATGTGATAGGTATAGTGTGTTCAGGAATGACAGAGAGAATAAAATGGGGGAAGGAGTATTGTTGATGATAGCTGATGAGCTACAGCCAAGAAGAATAGAAGTTGAATTGCAGGATAGAGAAAAGAGCACATGAGTGGAAGGAGGGTGATTATTATGGGAGATTTCAACTATGGTCGCATTGATTGGAGTGAGGAGAGGACACACAGGAGGAAGGAATTGGATTTTATGCGGTTATTAAGGGATAACTATCTGCGACAGCATGTAATGGAAAATACTAGGGGTCAGAGAGTGCTTGACCTAGTAATTACATCTGAGGATTTGGCTGTAACAAATATGACCACATTGCCACCAATCGGTGAGAGTGATCATAGGGTCTTGACTTGGGAGGTGGCTAAAGGTGTAGAATTTTCAATTAAGACAGGATACATGTGGAATTATCGGGCTGGAAAGTATGACAAGCTTAGGAGTTTGATTGGCTCAGTGCCATGGCATGTACAACTGCAAGGACTTGAAGTTGATAGTGCATGGGAGGTAGTTAAGAAGTGCTTGCATGAAGCAATGGCTGACTGTATACCTAGAGTCCGAATAATAAATCAAGTAGGGGTTAAATGGATGAATAACACCATTAAGCTTGAGCTGCAAAAAAAGAAACAACTATGGAGGGAATTTAAAGAGAAAGGTGACCGGCAGGCACATGAACGGTATAAAGCGCAAGCCAGAAGGGTGACGAGTGTGGTAAGAAAAGCAAAAAAGGATTACGAAAGAACATTGGCCATGCAGGCTAAAGAGAATCCTAAACAGTTTTTTAGATGTGTAGCAAGTAAAAGGAAAAATGTACATGGCAGAATGATTTTAAAGAATGCCAATGGTAGGGAGGTAACTGAATCAGTTGAGATAGCTGAGTTACTGAGTGAGCACTTTGCAAGAATATATCATCCAGGTGGTGACATTGCAGAAAAGAATAAACCAGTAGATTATACGGGAATTGTGGTGAATGAAGTAGAGGTGAGTAGTCTATTGCATAACCTCAATGTCAATACATCTGTGGGATTGGATGGTATACCAGCTCATGTAGTACGAGAAGCAGCTAAAGAATTGTCGTACCCTTGACCATTTTGTTAAATTTGAGTCTCGGGTCTGGGTTAGTCCCGAGCGGGTGGAAGTAGGGGAAAATAGTTCCACTGCATAAAGGTGGTTCCAAGACTGCTGTTGTAAATTACCGACCGATTAGCATATCAGGAATCATTGTTAAGGTCTTAGAGAAAAGAATACAGGATTGGATAGATGAAAATGGGATATTGTATGGGGGACAACATGGTTTTGTGAAGGGTAGATCATGCCTCAGTAACTTGCTCACATTTTATAACACAGTGATGGCTGAACTGGATAGGGGTAATGGGTTTACAGTGATACTACTGGACCTTGCCAAGGCCTTTGACAGGATACCACATGGAACCCTAATCAGTAAACTGGAGCAGATGGGGATAGATATAGGGTTGGTAAGATGGATAGGAGGGTGGTTGAAGGAGAGATACCAGACAGTGGTTTATTCAGGAGTGGAGTCAAAATGACGTCTTGTGACTAGTGGAGTGCGCAGGGCTCTGTTCTTGGACCACTGCTTTTCAATTTGTTCATCAATGATATTGGAAAGGATTTGAGAGGAAGTGTTCACTTGTTTGCTGATGATGCAAAGTTGGGTAGAGCAATTGTGAGTGCACAGGATGTCAAAATTTTACAGGATGATTTGGATAGTTTGGAGGACTGGGCTAGGAAAAATGGATGTCAGTTTAATGTGGCAAAGTGTAAGGTTATGCATTGGGGTGAAAAGAATAGCAGCAGTATATCGCATAGGTGGAACCGTACTCCAGGAGATTGATGAGGCCAGGGATTTGGGAATGCGTGGATAGGGAGTTGAAGTTTAGGGGGCACATTGCAAAAGTAACTAAAACAGCTCACCAAATCACTTGACTTATGAAAAATACTTTAACATGCAGAGAGAAGCAAGTTGTTGTTCCTCTGTATCGAGCCTTGATAAGACCCCATCTGGACTTCTGTGCCCAGTTATGGGCACCAGGGTTTCTTCGTGATGGGGAGGAAGTGAAGAGAGTCCAGAGAAGAGTGACCAAGATGATGGCAGGTCTGTGGAATGAACCTTATGAGAATAGGTTGAGGATTTGTGGGTTGCAGAAATTGGACGATAGGCGAAGGAGGGGTGATATGATTGAGACATTCAAATTACTGAAGGGTTTTTATAAGATTGATCCAGAAGATATTTTTGAATGGTGGTGGGAGGACTAGGGGCCATGCATGGAAGCTGGGCAAGAGCATGGTTGACAAGGGTGTTAAAGCTAGGTTTTTTACTTGGAGAGTGGTGAATGAGTGGAATGAGCTTCCAGAGTCTGTTGTGGGTGCTACGACCGTGAATGAGTTTAAGGCAAGATATGATAGATACTGTGTGAATGTTCAATAGTTGTTCCAGACATGATGTTAGGGCCTCCCTCGATGAGTCTGTCGACTCCTTGGAGTTTCCCGGAACAATAATAATAATAATAATATAATAGGAAAATTTCCTCTTAAAACCAAATATGATTTTTTTTCATGCCACTTCAAAGCTGGATTGAAATCCATTTGACATCAGGATTATAATCCATGACTTCTAGATTAGAGAGTGGAGACCATCTATCCACTCAGCCAGTCAGACCTATTGAAGAATGTCTCCAGCTTTTATTCACTTTTTATATAGAGATCACTTGAAAAACAGTCACACTGTTTTGCCATCAATTTTGCTTGCTTTTTAACACTCACACACTTTTTTCTCATCTGTCTTCCATTTCACTTACTATGCCACATTCTACATTCAAATAAGCCTCATAGTCCATCATCACATCAAGGTTCCTGCATCCCCACCTTTGCTCATCTCTCATTCAACCTCTCCATATAAATGTACACATCTCCTTACATGTACATATTACATGCATGGCTCCATACTAGTCTTGAAAAATTCATGCCATTTGCTTTGTCTTTCATACCAACCTACACAAAGGCCACCCTCTCATCACTATCATTTCCAGGGTATTGAACAAGAAACAGAAAATTAAAGTAGCAAAATGTTCCGAACAATACTGAAAAAGCTTAGACACAAGGAACAACATTGAATAAAAGAATCAGAGATGATAAAGTTAACATTATAACTGAAAATGAGATTAGTCAGAATGTCAAAAGTAATTAATTTGAAAAATTATTAAACAAGATCAGCAGTGACCGAACAGTGTAGAGTGATCTCTACATAAAAATTTTGAAGAAACACAAAATGTAAAATAACAAGAAAATAACTTTCATTTATTTCATTTTACAATATAATTTTTTGATGACATTATTCTCCTGACTTGCTTTGCCTGGACTAGTATCCTGCTTCCCTCATCCTAATTATGTTATTGATGGTTACATTACCAGTATTTGAAGTGTGTGTTATACTGTATGACTGGTATGACAGATATAATCCTCTCTTCACAAAAGGATATATCTGTCACATTTCCTCCAGAGCATGACAAGCTCCACATTAATCATCCTAAATCTTATTGTCTTCCTCTGGATCTTTATATCAGAATAGCAAGAAAGCAATTGTTTGAAGGGTAGCAACAAACATTTTCCTTCCTGATATTTCCTCTCTTATTCTAAGTGACCATGCCACCTTCAATTAGCACTGTTCACACACTTTGGAATGCTAACAATATCTAAGTTCCTTTCTGATATCCTCATTTTTCAAATGATTCTGCCATTGATACTATTTGTTTACTCCACTATATTTTCTTAGAATTCTGATATCTGTAATCTCTAATCTTTTCTCTTATTCCTTATAAATGTATTCGACTGGCTCCTTTTATATATATATACAGGGTGTTCGGGATAAATTTGACATATTTATAATTAATTATATTTTTTCGTAAGTTACATGTATTAACACACACTTCTCTTCATTTAAAAGTTTGGACCCTTCTTCATTCATATACAAGATGTCAGAAAGGATGGATAGCTGGAACCCACCTGAATCATGGAAGAGAATAACTTGTATCATGATGATTCGTGCCCGCCATCAAAATAAGGATATTACGACTGCTGCCCAATGCTCCCTGAATACAGTAAAAACAATCAGGCATGAACTAGAGACTTGCAATGGTGACTACGAGGATGTAGCAAGAAGAAAGATCCCTAGCAGACGATCTGATTGCGTTCGTACAGCAGAATTCCTCGCAAATCTGCAGGAACAGGTGTTGAAGAACCCTGGCATTGGAATTCGGGCTTTGTTCGTGGAGTTGCTAACTGTAGTCAAGCCCTGGATAACAAGGGTAGCCAATGGTAGGCCGTATGTATGGCAGCAGGATTCGGCCCCTTGCCACACCTCTGGGAAAAGTCAAAAATGGTTGTCTGAAAATTTCTACGACTTCACCAGTCCAAATGTTTGGCCTCCAAACTCCCCAGACCTTAACCCCATGGATTATTTTGTATGGGGCGCAGTTGAAAAAGACACCAATCGCACTTCCAGTAATACAAAAGCCCAGTTAATGGATAAAATTAAAACAGTTTTTGCGGCCCTTCCCAGGGAGACTGTAGCATCAGCTTGTTCGAGGTTCCGAAGCAGAATTGAAGCTGTGATCGATGCTAATGGTGGTTATTTTGAGTAAATCTTGTTGATAGTATTGTAATTAACTCTGCCTGTAATGTTTTTTTGTCAATTCATTAAATTTAATAGATACAAAGAAGATTTTCTTTTTCCTTACGAAACTGTCAAATTTATCCCGAACACCCTGTATATCTCGCACAAGAGAGGTACATGAACCCATAGCACATCGTGTGAGGTGTAGATAAGGGTTGAAAGAAAAGAAATCTATCTATTGACATCTTTCTTAAAGAGCTGGAGGTTGAAGTTGTTGAAAACACATTATGAGAATGACTTTTCCAAAGTCATTCAAGAAATTCAAATAATTGAGGATGAGGAGAAGCAGGTCCTATGTGTTTGCAGTTGTACTGAAAAAGGAGATTGGGCAGCTGCTGCACTTGTTTTAACAGGCCCAACAACAACAACGGAGGGATGATGTTTGCCAGTTCACTAGAGCAGTGACCATGGAAGCAGCTGTAGTAGAGACACAGAGCTGAAACGTTGCATCTGTAGGAGAGAGAGATAAAGGTTGAAGCGAGCTTGTGTGGAAAGGGTCATCAATGAGTTGAATAGTTATTCTCTAGACAATATCAAGAACTTTTAAGGAGATTTTAGGTATACCACCCCAAATGCATTCACAGTATTTTCTAAGGATAGCTAGATTTGGGATTTGTATAAAGTTAGTAGTTGAGTAAGTGTAAAATAGCTTCTTGAGCAGAAAAGAATGTTTAATTTATTAGAAGCTAAGGATCTCGAGTGGCGCCGAATCCAATAGTGTTGACTAATGATAACTTTTTCCATGATTTTTGACAGTTTTGAGGTGATGGCAATTGGTCAGTAGACTTTTGTCTTACTTTCTCTTTTGGATTAGGCTGGATGTATGCTTGCTTCAATGACTGATGTGATGTATTTGTGCCAGGAGAAGCTGCAGGCAAATGTCAGTCCAAGGAGAGATAGCTCATATGGTGATATATGTATTACCGAGAATAAGGGGAAGGTGAGCTGAGATCCCTTTTGTGAGAAAAAAAAGGCTGGATTGCATTTTGGCAGCACTGTAGGTGACCAGTTTATCCTGGTCACTTTCAATGCCCCACAGAAGGACGGTATGGAGATCAGAGTTTAAGGCACTGTTTGCAGATGATCTTGATGTAAGGGATGTCTGGAAACATGATTTGTCATAGGAGTGGGATGAATGGAGAGTGCTATTGTCTTCAAAGCTGCATAAGATTTGCAGTGATTGGGAATAGGTCATTTATGTATAAGAGAAAGTAAGAGAAAGAGGAGAGGGTAGATGATAGAACAGAGTCTTGAGGCACTCCTGCATTAGTGGCAAAGCTTGAAGAGAGGGTGCTATCTGCCATGACATGCAGTGAACAATCTGAGAGAAAGCTGGCTATCCAGTTACAGATGGTTGCAGGGAAATTGAAGGAAGACAGTTTGCAAAGCAGTACCTTTCCATGGTACACATGAAGTTTCAGGTGATCTAGGCTAAGAGATCAGCTGTGGATCTCAATTAGCAGAATCCAATAGCGTTGACTAATGATAACTTTCTCCATGATTTTGGAGAGGACAGGTGTTAGCTCTGGAGCATTGTTTAAGTAAAATAGGAGAAATGTCATTGGGATCATATGACTTTTAGCGGTTGTTGCTCATTAATAGTGTTCAGGTTGTCTAATATTCTTCTTATGGCTTTTTTGCTGAAAGACCACAAGAGGCATATGTTGCATGGTTTCTGGCATGGAGGAGGTAATTTGTGTTTGTCATCTGTGCAGGAGTTAGAAGAAAAAAGTGATGCCAGAAGGTCAGCATTTTCGTTGGGTGCTGTAACAGTGTTGCCATCTGGATGGGAAAAAGGTAGAAAGTGCAGGTTAGCAGAAGTTGCATCTAATGACTTTTTTTAAGGGATCAGAAAGTATGGCTTCCATTTTATAAATAGTTGTTTTACATTTATTATATGCTTCTGCATAAACTGAGTATGTAGCTGGAGTTCTAATATACCAGCATTGTTTTATTCCATTATATGGCATTTTCCCATTGTAAAGTGTCCAAAGTGACTAGTAAAATACCATTTTGACCATTTTGTATCAAGGTGTCACTTTACTTGACACCTTCACATAAATTGCTGCCTAAATAGCTGAAATGTTTTTGAGAATGCATTTGGTGTTCTTGCCTATTCTCATAAGTTTTTGATTTGTTATTACTAGTTATCATACCATATTTGTTATAGCAGTTATTCTGTTTAGTTCAAATCAGGTATCAAGTCCTGTAGACTTGATATCTGTCTTTATTTCAGATTTATGATTATTATGATTATTGCATAAGAATCTCTATGGAGTCTGAAGACTTACTGTGGGAGGTCTGGACTATCCACACTAATGCCTATCTTACCTCTCCTTAAATCACAGTAGACTAGGGCAACTCATTCCACTCATCTACTACTCTCCAAGTGAAAAATCTGATTCTTAGGTTAGTATAAGCACACAGCATATCCAAAGAGTTTTTCAAGTCAGTGACAAGAATAGAACCTATAACTGACCTTCTTGTAGTTTATTGTTATAGAAATGCTACTACAAGGCTACACAGGCAATCACAATTTTTCTTCATAATGTGATCCATATATAGTTGATGAATAAAAGTTGTGATAGCATGCACCCTCTTTCTTACAGTGATTTTATATGAAATCATCTTCATTTGCACATAATTTCATGTTTATAGCTGAAGTATCAAGTCCTGAAGACTTGATATCTGTCTTTATTTCAGATTTATGATTATTATGATTATTGCATAAGAATCTCTATGGAGTCCGAAGACTTACTGTGGGAGGTCCAGACTATCCACACTAATGCCTATCTTACCTCTCCTTAAATCACAGTAGTCTCCTTAAATCACTACTACTCATCAGGGGACCCTGTAACCCCTAGAGAGCGCGTCCCCTGGGTGGCGAATAGGGGAGCCCACCACGTGTGTGTGCGTAAACGAGCGTGCATGTGTGTGTATATATATATATATATATGGTGGGATGGTCCGAATATACTGAATAAGGACTCGTGGACCAACAGGGCCATAAGGGGCAATCATCTTGATTGTAAGGGAAGCGGCACTCCCATGGACCCCTAGCTGGATCTATCCTCTCCTTCTTCTACTTTGAGGAAGACCCACTTACTTTAATCTTTCCTATAAGGCCTTATCAGCCAACTCTTCTTACTTTATGACCCTTGTGCTATTAGAGTACTCGAGGGCCATGGGGTCTTTTCATTTCTGGCCTTACAACTATGTCCTCTCTATACACCTTACTATATTTCTTCTATAATCTACCCTTTCCCCTTCAATATACCCTATTCCTCCTATGGGTTTAAATTCGGAAGAAGGCGAGTTCAGAAGCCTTAAGGTAGCAGCCCTACCACTGAACTATTCCATCGTCAGGCTAGTCCCCTGACATGGAGAACATAACCATACTTGTAAGCTGACAGAAAAAGATAATCGGATTGAATCTATAGGAAACGACCCTGGAATGGAAAAGGGAAAACGAAAATGGAAATGACAAAATATAATACACATAGCAAACTGGAATGTAAGAGGAATAGCATATAAAGAAATAGAATTAGACCAGTTATTAAATGAAAGAAATTTTAAAATAGCAGTAATCACTGAAACAAAAAAGAAATTAAAAGGAACTATGAGAACTGAAAATTTTAATGTGATATACAGTGGAGTCGACAGAGACCAAAGAGCACAAGCAGGAGTCATGATTTGGATTCATAACTCCCTTTCAAAACAGTTAAAACATTATAAATTATGGAATGAAAGAATAATAGAAGCTAGAATAAAAATAGATAGAGGCTATTTAACAATAATTGGTTTATATGCCCCAGAAGAAGGAAGAGAACAGGATAATATTGATTTTTATAATCAGCTACAAAACATATATAATAAAATAAATAAAAATGATTACATAATTTTAGCAGGAGACTTAAATGCAAGAATTGGAAACACGAAAATTAATAATAATATAGGAATACATGGAGAACACGCTCTAAACAGAAATGGTAAAAAATTGATTGACTTTGTAGTTTATAATAACCTAAAAATAATGAATTCCTTCTATAAACATAAAGACATACATAAATATACTTGGGCAGCAAGAGGGATGGAAATCAATATTAGATTACTTCATATTAAATGAAAAGACATCAAAATTTTCACTAGATGTTAGAGTTCACAGAGGATATGAAATAAGCAGTGACCACTTCCTTGTTAAAATAAAATTAAGATTACCACCTAAATGGCTACAAGTTACAAGAACAGAAAGAAAAATTGAAACATTTGTTTATAAAACTAGACTATTGAATGACACAAATGTACAATGGCTATATGAACAAAGAATTAACCAGTATCTAGATAAAATAAAACAAAATGAAGAAATAGAAATAGAATGGCTTAATATAAAAACGATACTAAATGCAGCAGCAAATGAAAGCTTAGGAAAGACCAAAAAATTCAATAAAAGAAAAAAACTGAAGATCTGGGATGATACAATCAAAGAAATAATCAAAAAGAAAAAAGAAGCCTATCACAAATGGTTAAGCAGTAAAAGATTAGAAGATGAAATAGAATATAAAAGAATAAGAGCCATAGCTAAAAGAGAAGTCAGAAAAAGATATAGAGAATCATGGAATAAATTTGTTTCTAATTTAGAACATGATTTATATAAAATAAGACCCAATGTATGTAAGATTTTGAAACACCTAAATGCAGATACCAAAGAAAACATAAAATTAAACACTGAAATGAAATTAGAAGAATTTCTAAATTACTACACAGAACTGTGGACAGACAAATATTTTAAAAAAGACAACTGGCAAACAATTAACGAAAATGAAAAGGAAATAACTGAAGAAGAATTAGAAATCAGCCTGAAAGAAACAAGAAACGGAAAATCACCTGGAGAAGATAAGCTAGGTTCAGAACTATATAAATACGCGGGAACAAGATTCAAAGGAAGACTCTTATTATTTTTAAATAAAATTTACTCAACTGGTATCCCCCCAATAGAATGGAAAAAAGCAATTGTGATTCCTATCTTTAAGAAAGGTAATAGAGATGACCCTAAAAACTATAGAGGTATCAGTATACTAAATTCATGTTACAAAATATACAGCAGAATCTTAAATAACAAACTAATGAAATATTCCGAACACTTTATTCTAGCGGTACAAAATGGATTTAGAAAAGGATGATCATGTACAGGCCCAGCCTTCTGCCTAAAATTAATAATAGAGAAAAGAAGAGAATATAATTTAGAAACACATATTGCATTTATTGACTTTGAAAAAGCATTTGACAAAGTTAAAAGAAACATATTATTTAACATATTAAAAGAAAGACAAATACCAAATAATATCCTAAAAGCTGTCACAAGTATATATGAAAATAATCAAATACAAATAAGATTAAATCATGAGCTATCATATACAGAGAGATAAACCAAGGGGTCCGACAGGGATGTCCCCTCTCAGCAACTCTTTTTAATATCTACTTAAATGAAATAATAATAAAATGGAGTAAAAATTTACATCAAGGAATTAAACTTTCACCTACAGTTAACTTAAACACTCTCCTCTTTGCAGACGACCAAATAATAATTACAAATTCTGAAGATAACTTACAGAAAGCTATTTTAAATCTAAATGAGATATCCAAAGATTATGGTATGATAATATCAACTTAAAAATCAAAAACTATGGCCTTTAAAGGACAAGATCCAGCAAGAACTAAAATAGTATTAGATAACAAGATCTTAGAACAGGTGAATTCATTTAACTACCCAGGATGTATGATCACTTATGAAAATGAAAAAGATATAAACATAAAAATTGCAAAATATTTAAAAATAACAGGAGTAATTAACTCTATATTTAAACCAAACCTAGTTCAAAAACAAACCAGGCTAAAAGTATACAATACATTAGCCCTACCGGTCTTAATGTATGGAAGCGAAATCTGGACAATAAAACAAAAAGACAAACAAAGATTAACAACAGCAGAAATGAAGTTTATGAGAAAAACTACAAAGTATACCCTATTTGATCACAAAAGAAACGAAGATATTATGAAAGAATTAAACCAAGAACCAGTAATTGAAAAAATTAAAAAATATAAACATAGATGGATGGAACACGTTCAAAGAATGAAAACAGAAAGATTACCAAAACAAGCCTTAAAGTACAAGCCATTAGGAAAAAGAAAACCAGGACGTCCTCTTAAACGATTCAACGATGACTTCTAAGGCCGGAACAGGCCATACTAAGCCTAAATCCTTGATACGTATGATAATAAAAAATAATAATAGCTGAAGTATAAGCTATATATTACACTGTATAATCTCCAGTTTTAACCATATAGTTGAAACATTTTGAGCAGTTTTTTCCCCTGGAACCTTGTCAAATATCTTTTCCAGATTTAAGATATCTTTGTATTATTATTATTGTTATAAGTTTTCTACTCTTGTTTTAAAGGTAAAAATGTGGTTTTTAGCAAACACTTATTTATCCTAAACCCAGCTTGCTCTTTGTCAAGTTTCTTAGTCTCTTCTTCTTCTCAAATATTCTTGCATAGGTCTTACCTTAATACTGAGTAGCAAAATTCTCTTCATATCTCACACTCAGTTTCCAGAATTCAACTTTCTGACCAAACCTTCTGAATTTTGCACTGTAAAACTATTATAACTTCATATTTAACATTTCTTGCTGTACGTTATCTGTTCCGTCTGCCTTCATAATTTCAGATTACTGTCTGCTTTTTTCTGTTTCCAGTACTGAAATCTGCTCAGAAATCCTCATGGATATTTTTTACTCTGTTCTGTCACTGTTGATCATGCTTAATAATTTTTCAAAGTAATTACTTTTGATATTCTGACTAATCTTATCTTCAGTTATTATGTTAACTTTATCATCTCTGATTCTTTTATTCGATGTTGTTCCTTGTGTCTAAGCTTTTTCAGTATTGTTTGAAACAATTTTGCTACTTTAATTTTCTGTTTCTTGTTCATTACCCTGGGAAATGATAGTAATGAGAGGGTGGCCTTTGTGTAGGTTGGTATGAAAGACAAAGCAAATGGCATGAATTTTTCAAGACCCACAGAGCCATGCATGTAATATGTTACCTAATCTGTAAAATCTTACCTGATCCACTATCATGCTCATTTACATCACCTCTGGCTTCTGCTGATACCTTGTTCATATCATTCATTACACTTCCTTCTAGCAACAGTATATCCAACTGATTCACCTCAGATCCATTTAAATCTATTCCATCTCTTTTATACACTTCCATTCATTTTCTACCCCTTATATCTCTGAGATGTATTTCTGTTAAAGTATGTTTGATAGTTCTGCTACTACTACTACTTTATCCCATCAGAGATGAAAAATTCAAGACCACATTATTTGCATATTTAAAGATCTTTATTTTTTTTTGATATATTCATTCATTTTCAGTATTAATTAGGAAGTCCAGTAACTTATAGCTTGTTGTCTTACAAAATCATTGGTCATCTGTTTATTAAATCCATGCTACACCTTCAATTATTATTAATTATTTATTTATTTATTATTATTTTTTTCGCATACTAGTCCATATTTTAGAGCTTTTTCTTATCCTTCAAGTTTCTGGTGCCATTTTTTTCATTTCATAAGATATAGAATTAAGCAAGTCAGGTGTAGTTTTAGGAATACAGCATTGCAATATTGATTAATTATTATCAATTCTTGTAATATTACAATTCTCTTTCACAGCATTTACAGTCAAAGAAAGCCCTTTGTTATGAATTTCTTTGTGAAATATTACTGTGAACTACTTTTTATTTATAACAACAACAAAAAAAAAAATTAAAACTGTTTTGCTGTTCTGGAAAGTGTCTTCTAAAAGTGATTATTTATAGAGCTATCACCTTGATTCTTATTACATATTATTTATTTATTTTTATTTGATTAATACAAATATCCAATTATATATTTTTTTAGAGCATGGGTTCCAGTAAATCAGTGTTTCCTTTTATCAAAAAAATTGCCTACTCCATTAAAAACAAAAAAGAAAGGCACATATGAAAATGCACTTGAAGAATTGGAAGTTCATATTCAGCGATTAAAAGAAAGATTTAGAAACTTTGAGTATGCTCCTTTTCGTACACCATTTGACCAAAATTTTGCATATGTTTCCTTAAAACCTAATGATTCTGAGGTAAGTATATAAAATATTGGAAGGAAGAGAAATGACATTATAATGACAAAAATATGTAATTAGCTTAATTTTCTGTTTATTACCTTTTACAGCTAATTCTGATACATTTCACTCTATATATATATATATACACACACACAGGTATCCCTTGATTAACACGATTAATTAATTCCTCGATGTTACTGCGTATAATCAAAATCGGGTTAATCAAATATAATAATCAGTGGTAAAAATTACAATTTGTCTATGATTGATTATATTAATAATTCATCTTATATAGTATACTCTTTTAGGAAAGACAAAAAATGAATGCAAAATAAAGGTTTAATAAATGTTTGTACCTACATTAGGTACTCAATTTTTTATCAAAAAAAAGTTATAAAGATATAAAACTAAAAAAGTTTTAGTATTTTTCTTATCAGCATAAATTCTATGATAACAAGCAAAATGACTCTCTAGACTTTGGCAAACAAGCATTCTTCGATTAACATCTAGACCCATATCCATTATTTCTGCTTAAGCGATTCTAAACTTCGAAGTATTCCATCCAGTTCTTTAATTGTTATCTCCTTTGGAACCTCATCTTCACATTCCATTTGTTCATTGTCTTCATATGCATGTTGTTGTTCAATTTCAAGAAGATGGTTTCACTGAAATCTTTTGAATTTGAATCCAATGATTCCTTAACATATTCTGCATCAACACCATCAAAACAAGGTCTTCACCAATTGCAACGATTTCTTCAACCACGTTGTTCACAGGATTTGAAAATAACCTAAGTCATAGCGTCTGCCAAAAAGTTTTTCCAAACAGTTCTCATGCAGCTAGAAGATACTTGCTCCCATGAGTCCTGAATGTTTTCAATTGTGTGTTTAATGTTAAAATTTTTCTAAAATTCTTGGAACATATCACATTTTCTCCCAGTGTTGTTTCTGCTGCCTTTGAGAATGTCTTTTTAAGAAAATGGCTTTCTAAAGTTGCAATGATGCCCATGTCCATAGGTTGTAGCAATGATGTCGTATTTGGTGGAAAAAATGAAACTTTCACATTCTCACACAGATCATTAAGAGAATTTGGATGACCAGGTGTGTTAGCTAAAAGCAAAAGAGCTTTGAAAGCTAAGTTATTTCTCTTGGAATAAGCTTCAACTGCCAGACAAAAATAAGATAAACCAATCTTCAACAATTGCAGCTTGTAATACACCCACTCTTAATGCTTAATGGGAAGAATGACATCATCATGTTCACGACTTTCCTTCTCTCAGCTAGGAAACACTCCTTGAGGTTTGCATGGTTTTGCGTGGTAAATTTAAAGGCACGTTTTGTCGATTAATTTTGCTGCGTTAAGCAAGGGATACCTGTGTATATATATATATATATATATATATATACAAAAAATGAAAGTATATATGAAAATGAAAAAAAAAAAAAATATATATATATATATGTAGAAAATATTTTACCTTGGGTATAATAAATGTTCAAAATACCAAGCAAATTTAAAACCTGGTTTTACTCCATTTCCCAAGTAAGCAAACAGACAAGTCAAGTTTGCGCCTGCAAGTGATGCAAGTCTAGCTGATCCTACAGGTAGTGCAAGACCAAGGCAACTCGTGGTAAAGGTGGCATAAGCTCTGATCACTAATCTTAATATTTACCCTTAATGCCAAAACACATCTCCAAGAAGGGGGATGCATGATGTTTTGTATTAAAGGCAAGAGGCCACTACCCAGACCGGTTTCGACTTTTATTGAGGTAGAATGGGAGTTCATGCCACCTTTCATCACTGGCCTCTTTAGATTTAAAAAAAAAAAGTTGTGCTGAGAGCCAGCTTGGATAGTAAGAGAGGAGTAGAAAAGATAGAGTTGATAGTAGTAGGTAGTTAAAGAGGCCTCAGTCGACCTACTTGGCCTAACTTAAATGCCAGTGCCAAGCAGATCTCTGACATTATCTCCCTCCATCCATTCTTTTCAGCTTTCCCCGGTCAGTCACCTCTTCAGGTGGCTGTCCGAGGAAAGTGGGGGACAAACAAATGAAAGAAGATGCAAATATACACATACATTTACACATGCATATACAAAGAATAGGTAATACTGAGTGGAACTGAAGGGAGGGGTGAGAGCCTGGCCCAAGTGATGCAGCCCACAAGGAGCTGCACCGCCTCGTTGTAAGCCTTCGCCGCTCGGGTTCTCAGGTCTGCCCCCTCCTATATGGACTATAAACCTGGAAAACAAAACTTAAATAAAGTGACTTTTTTTTTTTTTTTAATGTAATTTCTTTGAAAGTTTTTTGGCATATTCCGTCAGAATCTCTGGGTGTTGCTTCTGTATCTCGCTCTGTGGCAATGACTTTAGCATTTCGCAAAAATAGGTGTTCCCGTTGTCGTTTAGTCCTAGGTACCCTTTTAGTTGATGCAGAGTGGCTTTAGTTATGTCATCAAGAAAGAGTTTCCTCCCATTTGAATCCCATGCTGTTATTTAAGAATACGAACGACGGTTCCCCTATTTTAGTCATTATTTGGAACAGTCTGTTTTTAGAATTTTGGGATCCCTGATAGTATTTTAAAATTACAGATCCGTTTGTGATATCATCAGCAAGTTCTGTTTTCTGCTCGTCGCTTGGTTCACTTTCCTCTTCTGATGTGGTTTCTTCTACAGTTTCGTTCAGAGTGTCTGTTATTATCTCTAATTCTGCTGTTGTCTCAGATTGTGGTGCCTCTAAGTTTGCGTTGGCGGCTTCTCTTTCTGCTATTGAGGTTTGCTCTGCTACTGCTTGAGGGAGTTCTTGTCGGGTGGATTTCGAGACTCTGGCTGTCTTATTTAGTGTTTCTTCTTGTGGGCTTAGAGGCCGTTTGGTAGAGTCGGAGTTTTGCTCCATTTCCTCCACTTGATTTTCTTCTGGTGCAATGGTGGCTTCTGTTGGAGTTATCATTATAATTTCTGTATTGGTAGTTTCCTGCAAAGTCGGCGAAATTTCTTGTTCTCTATTTTTATCGTTATCTGATGGTGGCTGTGTTGCTATAATAGTTCCACCCAATTTTTTGGCATATGTTCTCGCCGGGCATGTGTTGACTTTGTGGGTTTTGCTGCCACATTTTAGACAGGTCGATTGACACTGTTCTAGTGTGTGGCCTGTTGTTAGGCAATTTCTACACTTAGATTTTGGGCAGTTTGCTCCTAGGTGATCGAAGGCACCACATCGAAGACATTGTTTCTTAACGCCTGGGTAATTTATCATTACCCGGGCAGATCCTATTTGGACAAAGTTGGGGACCTCGGTTCTCATTTCTAGAGTGATGTTTACCTCTCCTGACTTCCATGTGGGATTTTCTGTATCATTTAATACTTCCACGTTGTACTATGCCATATTTGCAGAATATGTCGTGAATAATCTTTACATCAGTTTCTATAGATTCCAAAGGGAATCTGGGGACTCTGAGTAACTTGGTGATACTTCCCACCATGAATGGGACTATTTTTTTCCCATTGCACTCAAATCCTCCGAGTAGTTTATCTCTGGTTAGTATGTTTTTAACGACTACTTGAAAGCGGCCTCCGCCGTAAGAGGTGAACCCAAAGATGTTTTCTGCGCCGACGCTGTCTGCAATGGCTTTAGCTATCGCCCTTGCTGGTATTGTGGCGTCAACCTCAAAACCGAGAGTCCGCACACGCGGAAAAATGGAGGGCATCATCAAAAAGAAGGGGGGGTGCCTAACTATTCCCACCACCAAGTGTTTCTCCTTGCCCCAGTCCGGGGTTTCTTTCTTTTATCTGTGCTGGTCGGTTAAGATCGTGAACTCCAGGTGGCGTCCGTATTCGATTTTAACGTTGCAGAACAGATGCTACGTTTAGCTCTTAAGCTTGTAAGAACAGATACTACAATTTGCCTGTAGTCCGCAGCTCTTTTAAGTCCTCGTAGCCAAAAGGCAGAGAAGTAATCTATCAAGGTCTCATCAGTGGGAGCCAGGCTAGAAATGAGCAAGACCAAGAACAAGTTCCCATAAGGTGTTTTAACCTTATTAAATATAAATCTCTGGAGGAGATATAAATGTAGAAAGTATTTTACCTTGGGTATAATAAATGTTCAAAATACCAAGCAATTTTAAAACCTGGTTTTACTCCATTTCCCAAGTAAGCAAACAGACAAACAAGTCAAGTTTGCACCTGCAAGTGATGCAAGTCTAGCTGATCCTACAGGTAGTGCAAGACCAAGGCAACTCGTGGTAAAGGTGGCATAAGCTCTGATCGCTAATCTTAATATTTACCCTTAATGCCAAAACACATCTCCAAGAAGAGGATGCATGATGAAACCTCAATAAAGGTCGAAACCGGCCTGGGTAGTGGCCTCTTGCCTTTAATATAAAACATCATGCATCCCCTTCTTGGAGATGTGTTTTGGCATTAAGGGTAAATATTAAGATTAGTGATCAGAGCTTATGCCACCTTTACCACGAGTTGCCTTGGTCTTGCACTACCTGTAGGATCAGCTAGACTTGCATCACTTGCAGGCGCAAACTTGACTTGTTTGTCTGTTTGCTTACTTGGGAAATGGAGTAAAACCAGGTTTTAAAATTGCTTGGTATTTTGAACAATAACATATGTTATATTATATATATATATACACATATATATTTTTTTATGAAAAATATTGAATGACTAGAACCGAGATTTAATTAAAAAGGTTTTAATATAAACACACTACTAGTTTCGGCCTGTAACAGCCTTCTTCAGGTGACATTATAAAAGAAAAAACACTAAACATTGAGGGTTAAAAGACTATGAACATCATAGACAGTCTTTATACATAATTAGCATTAAAACGTTGTAGTTGTATTTGAAGCTGTTCTTTCATTTGTTGCATTGTTGGGAGAGTGCGTGCTTGCTGCATCACGTGAACGCCAGTACATGATTACAGCTGAATGACTATCCGGGAGGTTGTAGCTTAAGTTGTTATTTAGATGAACAGGATTGAAGATGATTTCTCTCGATTCCACAATTTTTCTCTCTATTTCGTCACTGCAACGGAAGATGTTTGTAGATTTTTCCCAGCAGACTTTGTGACTTTGGTTATTATCATTAGTATGGAGTATAATGTTTAGTGTTTTTTCTTTTATAATGTCACCTGAAGAAGGCTGTTACAGGCCGAAACTAGTAGTGTGTTTATATTAAAACCTTTTTAATTAAATCTCGGTTCTAGTCATTCAATATTTTTCATAAAACTACACACACATATATATATATATATATATATATATATATATATACACACACACATTCCCCTGCCTGTTTGACTGAGTGGATAGTGTACCTGCTCTCCAACCAACAGGCTGTGCATGGATGTTTGTGATTGTCTTACTCAATTTGTGTGGAAAGGGAGTTGAGACTATCAGTTTTTCTTCTAGCAGAGACTTCACTGCAAAAACTGTATGAGGTATGGTAGTGACCAGAGAGCATCCAGTAAAGATGCGATTTGACCAAATATATACTTTTATGGCACTCCTATCCCCACGAAAAGTGTATATCATAAACAGATAGACCAAAGATTAGATAAACTCAGAATCTGATTCTGAGTGTAAAATCATTTTAAATGCTTATTGGAGACATGAATCATCATATCTTTTTATAACATTTCATGTCTCCATAAGCAAGACAATGAGATCACTAAATGATAAATATCAACTAGCACCTAAACAGTGATAATAAGAATTTGAAGATGGCATATCAAGTAGAATGATGTAGGCAGATGAGTTTTTAACAGTACTTGTAACATAATAACAATTATTAGAAACATATACGAGGTGGTATCAAAACGTTTTGAGACTAGGTTTGTGACATGCTAATAGATGGCAGCACAAGGCTGCACGCACAGTCACAGGGAGCACCTATCTTCATAAGTCAGTGTGCCAAAAGACATCGTCCTGTGTACATCGGGAGCTGTGCAACTGATGCTATTCTGCACCTGTGTTACCATGTCTGCAATTTCATCATGGACAGCAAGTTAGAACAAAGAGCAAACATGAAATTCGAGGATCATTACTGGTATGAATCTTAGGTGTATGGGTACGATTGTGAGACGAAGCAACAGTCTTCACAGCGGAAGAGTCCATCATCTCCACGCCCAAAAAAGGTGAGGCAGGTCTGCAGCTCGACCAAGTGCATGCTCATCATCTTTTTCGACATTCGCGGCATTGTGCATTGAGAATTCGTCCTCAGGGGCCAGACTGTCAATAACGAGTTCTACTGCCAGGTTTTAAGGCATCCGAGGGAGGACATTCGGCGAAAGCGACCAGATCTGTGGCGTGCAAAAAACTGGATGCTCCACGACAACAATCCACCCTGTCACCGAGCTCTCCTCACGAGTGAGTTTCTCGCCAGAAACAACATGATCTCACTTCCGCACCCACCCTACTCGCCAGATTTGACTCCTGCAGACTTCGCCCTCTTCCTGAAGACGAAGATCCAGCTCAAAGGTCACCGTTTTGACACCATTGCGGAAATCCAGCACGAATCGCAGAAGGTGCTTGACATGCTTCAAAAAGAAGACTTCCAGGACACATTCCAGAAGTGGCAAGAACGCTGGGAGCGCTGTATTGATATGCAAGGGAACTATTTTGAAGGTGCTTGTAAATGTAGATAAATAAAGTAATTTCTCGTAAACAGAGCTAGTCTCAAAACTTTTTGATACCACGTCGTATTTACAAGAATTAATAATAATAATAATAATAATAATTTTTTTCTTGCAAATATTTGGCCTGAAACCAACAGGTTCTCCTCAGTGCATAAGCACATTCACAAAGTAAAGCACGAACAGTGGAATGTTATTCTTTTTTTGTAGATCATTTGCAACTGCTTTAGAGATACCCACAGTGTATGGAAGTGTGACTCACTGTATAGGTTCAAAGTCCTAGGGACTGGCTCTTAAGCCACAGATGCTTTTAATCTTCTTTGGGACAAGCCATTCCATGGCGTGATGCTTTGGGACAATTCTAGTCAGAGAGATTCTTGGGATTGGAGCTAACAACATGTGCTCTATTAAGTAAAGATTTAATGATGTCCATTTTTTTTTTAGATGGATGGGATGAATCTTGTTATACGTGGATTGTCAATGTTGTAAATACTCCAGATGGAGTATGGGAAAGGCAGATTCAAGAAGACTAATTTTTCATTTTCTTTTTCTATTGTAAAGTTGATGCACGGGTGCCGACTGTTAATCTTGGTTATGATGGGAGAGAGAGATGTTTTGCAATTTCTTCAGAGATAACCACAATGTATACAATTGGGATGGGACTCCTTAAAGGTTCAGAGTTCCTAGGAACTGGCTTGTAAGCATCACAGATGCATTTAATTTAATCTTCTTTAAGGTGAAGACATTCCATAGCAGGATTATTTGGATGGTATCCAGTAATCCCGGATACCATCTACATCTACATGGCATACTCAAAAGGAAGGCTGCTGATGTATCGAGGAGATTAAGATGTCTTGAAGGAGTTCCCGAGTAGAAATTGGTTAACGCAAGAGATTCCCATAGCAATTCCTTCAATATATTTGTAAAGTTGTTTTCTGAAAATGAAGTAGCTTGAGTGCATGATGAAGTCAGGCAGGTAGACTATGTCTGTAGGGAATGCCTGTAATAATAGCTGGAGAGTTAGCAAGAGGTGTAGGTTATAGGGACAGGTGTTTAATTTTTTGTAAACTTGACAAGCTATCATTTCAACATGGTAAACTATGAGCAAGGATTATCGTTTTAAAACAATGACACGATATTAATATAATTGTCTCCTTCACCACATTTAAAGAACCATCAAATCTTCTGGTGCTCATTGTATTTGCATCAGCAGCTCTAGTCCTCTCATATATGTATATAATTATGAGCCACCAATATCCTAAATAACGACCTTCTCAGTGTAGTTTTAGACATTTCCAGACATCTTGCCAACAATTGTAGAGGTGCCATCAACTATAAGTTTGACTCCATTGTGCAGAAGCAAAAACCTGCAAAGGTCAGCCCTACCATAAACAAATTGGTAGTGAATATAGGTGGGCATCCTGTTCCTCCTGCAGAAACTTCTTTCCTTGCCAAAGGATGTGCTTTTGCTAAAGTGCCTAAAAAAATTCCATATCTAGCTTTTTTTTATGGCATTGAGAGGAACTTGTCCATTTTTTAGTTGATGCTACTAACTCGAGCAAGAAGTTTTCTTTGCACTGCTCAAAGTCAAACTCTCCCTTCCCCTTCCCCCAACTTGTCTCCAGTTGAAATTAAGGTCCTAAAATCCTTGAGATGAAACAACTAGCTTATTTTCACAAAAGCAGATAAAGGAAGAGCTGTAGTAATAGTAGTAGTAGTAGTAGTCATGGACACTACTGAATATAATAGACAATTTTCCCATCTTTTACAAGATAAAACTATGCACCAAAAATTATTTAGGACTCTACCAATAACCAAATTAATAAACTGAATTCTCAGTTGAGTAGAAAGGCTTATGTGTTGGCAATTCTTGTTCACTTTTTTTTTTGTATTGTTGGATCCTACTTCTTCTCAATCTATACTTTGGATCCAACGTGATTACTATTACGATGTTCTTAACTAATTGATAAGTTGTAAGTTGATTTCTAATTCAAATATAAAGAAAATTTATATTTAAAGACTGTGCCACTTTATATCTGAATTAGTTCAAGAATTGAAGATAAACCAACTCTCAACTACCCTTCCTTTATATGTTGTTATTATATATACTGGCCAAGTATATTTAACTTACTTAATCTACCCACTTTGGTTCAAATATTTTATGAATGGTGCAGTAAAAGAGATTCAGGCAAAATACAACCTTGATTAACAAAAACAAACATTTAATTTTAGAATCACAAATTTTACACTTAAGTTCAAATCAGTAATTAAGATATCACAAACATTTTAGCCTCTCTGATAAGTTCAATCATACAGACTCAGACAAAGGTAAATCTGTTATCTCTATAATACAGTCTTCTCACAGTTCCTTAAGTTCCAAAATACAATAAAAATTGCAGTAACACCTCTTCACAAACAAACACTTTTAAATTTACACTTCAGCTAATTTCCGCAATAGTTACTGTTAGTATAAGGAAATTCTAGGTGAAACTCACACACTTCTCTGTATAGGAATATTAATGGTTAGAATATTCTTACCGATAATCTTCTTTCTTCATAAACTTACACACAAACATTTTTTATAACTGTAAACACTTTGAATAGTATACGGCACTCATTAAAATAAATCTTCTAAGCAATAACTGAATTAATCATCGGTCACAATACACATAAACAAACATTCTTGCTTGAAGTACTACTGATCACTCATGAGTTAAGGCAATACACAATAATTCTTTAACTTGAGATTTTATATGCACAGTTGTTCATTCCTCTGGCATTCAATTAATTCCTTAGGCACCATAATTCTAAACACAACTATCGTTAAACCTCAACTTCACAGCCTCTACTTATTCTCTAGTAACCCCGTACTTTACATCAAGGTTCCGTATGTCCTTGAAAGGTCGGCGCTGAAATTAGATCTCAATTCAAGAATCGCTAGTCTATTTAATAGTCTCTCAGCTGTTTTCCATAGCTATAATTGTTATTCTATAACTTATTAGCTAACTGCTTCTCGACTAGTAGACTTAAATTAGCTGCTTGAGTAACTTGCCGACTCGCTATTCTTACACTCTGATTCCCGAATGCCCAATGCTCCGATTCCAACCCAAATGCCAGTACTCTCTCTCTCTGTTTCCTCTCTATCTTTATTTTCAGCGTTCCTCCTTTATATATGCGTTTTTCCCGCCTAAATTGTTCTCATGATCTCTTTGACTAAAACTCTTTTCAATAATTTTCAACATTCTCCTCACGTGCTGTTCCAAACTCACGCTCGCTTACTTACATACATCTCCATAACAACTAAACAAAACATAATAAAATTGAGCTGTTGCATAACGTTAAACTTCTACAAGTAGGAATAAATAGAGAATATTTACATTTCAATTAATACGCAGTAAAATTATCAAATACAATTTCTTATAATATTAACGTAGTAATAAATAAAATAGCTTAATAATATTTAATACAGTTTTTTCATTATTAATACATATATCTTTGATTAAATAATTAAATATTAGATAAAATTAAAGGTAGTTATATGAATATCAATTATAAACAAGTGATTTACATTAATTAATATTTACAAGTCTAACCTATGTGATGGAAGATCATGTTGGATTCTGAAGCACATAATAAATACTCCAATCTCTATATATTCAGAATCCAACAGTATAATGGTTTTAATTCACAACACAAGACAAAATAAGAAAATAAATAATATCTTTATTTATTTAGTTACTGATGTTTTGCCAGTTTTATACCCAACAAACAGTTTACCACAGTGTGCAAGCAGCAACAATTAGTTAATAGTGGGAAACAGTTTGAAATTGTAACAGAGAACACAAAGAATTAAAATTCTAATTGTCATCAACTATTGTTGAATAGAGAGAGGTTAACAAGTATTAATTTGATCTTACAATGATTGTCCCAGATTTTTGGTAAATTGCTATAGCCATACTTATTGAAGTTTAGGGAATTTTTTAAAGCTGCTTCTGATTCCAAACACAGTCTCTTCCTCTCTGACTTATAATCACTTCAGTGCATCACTTTTATTTGCTTCCATCTAATCCTGTGTGAAGTGGCAGGTGTTCAAAGCATGATTTTCTAGTCCTTTCTTGCTATAAAGGTTGGTTGATTAGTAGAGCCTCTACTACTACTAATGGCTCATGCAAAAAGTTAAGTAAGTTTGAGCACAGTTAGTAGTTGGAAGGGTTTTATCCACCTAATATTGGCATCTACTTGTTCAGCAAAGTTCTTTCAGTTTGCCTTATTGAAGTTCCGTGTAGGATTTGGGACAGACAATGTAAATGATATATGAAGCCCTAAGGAATATAAGATTGGTCTATGCTGACTACTTGGGAAAGACCCAAGAACTTTTTTATTTATACTGAGACTTTGATGATGATGATGATCCTTGGTTACAAAGCAAAGATCTGGAGTGTATCCTCAATGCCATCTAGCTAAAAAAAAGGTAGAAGTATCTTTAGCATCGTATATTAAGTTAAGGTCCTGGTCTTCCACCCACTCCACCAGCTTTTCACCATTACTATCATTTTCATCATAATCCCATAAATTGTGATGGCTATTGATATCTCCCGGTATCCCACAAATGGGCCTGGCTCCCTACCTGGGCCTGGCTCCCACTGAAGAGACCTCAATAAAGGTCGAAACTAGTCTGGGTAGTGGCCCTTCCCTTAATGCATAACATTAGACATATCTGCAAGGAGATGTGTTTTGCATTATAGGAGATGCTGAGATAGGAGTGTTGGTAGCTTGCTCCACCTTTGCAATGAGGTGCCCTGGTGTTGTACCACCTTACCCCATCCTGAAGATACTTTCAGGCGCAAACTTTGTTTGTTTGCTCACACTTGGATAAAGGATTAAACTAATTTTATTATACTCTAACCAAGTGAAAAATAAACTTTCAACACATATACCTAGTTTCCAAATATGAAAACCTTCTGTATTTAACCTTGTTTGCAGTCGTGGTCTTAACTAAACAATTAACTTCCGCTTAGGTCCAAATTTTTATGAGTGGTGCATTGGATTCATTAAATCAGGCAACTAATTAGGTAAAAGCACAAGGGTTTATTAAAAAAATTCATATTATAAATTTTTGCAAAATATTTACACTTAATTAAGCTAACGTATTCCGAGATTAGAGAAATTAGCATGTAATAAACTGTAATCTTTACAGTAAGATCTTATCAAGAAACAATGTTATCAAACTTTAGTGGTTTGCCCTTTCAATTCCTTTATCTATAATTTCCTTCAGGCATTAGTTTAATTATCTGTGCTTATGGTTATGCTATAACACATCAAACTTAATTAACATTCACAACATACTCTGAAACACATTACTAGATCTGAAGCATTCATCTTTTTGAATATATATTACAGTCCTCCCTTTATATTAACTAGAGTTCTATTAATGAGTGTCCTTGTTCTCTAACACACAACGACTCTTCTTTCCATACAAAAATAACTAAGGTTTGTACTTTACCAGATCCGTGATTTCATCAAGCTTTTCTCTCAACCTTTAATTTCTTGTCTTCAGCATATTAACTCTTTGTCCAGACTGTTGATTCTTCTGGGCCTGGCTTGGATCTCGGTATAACGATCTTTCCTCTCTGATGTAGATGGGAATAGTTCAGCCTAGGTTGGTCCACATGGTACTGCACATTGATCAGCTTACACAGACTTTCTTGGCAATCTGAAGAAACTGCACTCATTTAGCTTGCTACCAGGCCGCTATTTTTTCCATCTGTACACCACTATGTTGAACCTTTCATCGTGAATGACTCAGGTGGTGACCCTTGAATGACGGGCACCTATGTCGAACCTGAGAGCAAGAACAAGAGCAAGAGAGCATTGCTGGGGGATTCCAGCTCTTTTATATTCACTCTTAACAGCAATTTCTCTTTCTGCGTCACATATTTCTGCATGGTACTGAATTCTTCTGCACGTGGGACTTGTCTTCTCCCATAACGTCTTCCGAGAACCTCACGCGTGCTATGTGCGTACGTGACTGCTTGAGGCTATTTCACTAATCATGGTGTCTGACTCACGAACTTTGAACTTGTATTACTACTTGGTTACACATAATTTACAAAACTTTCTTCCATTGCTAATATACAAAGTTAGGTAGTAATTTCATATGTATATACTTATCAAAATTGTCAAAATACATTACTTTACAGAATTTTAAGTTATTCAAATTTTTACCTAGATACAGGCATATTCTTTTTGTTTTAAACATTGTTAAATCCCGAATGAGATAGTTCTTAGTGAAATATCTTCATTCAAGATTTAACAAAGGTTTCCCCTTTCTATTAAAATTTTTCCCAAAAATTTTCTTCATGTTCCCCCTTACAATCTCTGGAGGGGGGGGTGTTCTTGCCATTTTGTCTGGGTCTTAAGTTGTACCTAGTTTGTCCCAACTCTCTAGTTTCATTGCTAGTCAAGCATTCCTCTCCTCTTCTACTAGCTGGTGTTGTTCATTCATGTGATCTGTGCTAGTGTGACCTCTATATCGGTTATAGCTGGAGCAGTGGTCATCCGAGGTTGGATGCCCTTCTCCTTCTTAGCTATTACTCCTCCTCTGATAGGCTGTGGACTTCATACCATCATTACTCCTTAGGTAATTGTTCACTATACGAGAGGTTCCTTTTCTTCCCCACATGCTTTCCAACGAGTCCCTTTGACACACTAATCTGTCTGATCTGTTTTTGTATTGAGTGCACAATCAATGTCTTCCCTCAGCTTGTCCCTTCCTTTATTTTGAAGGTCACCGGAGATAATTTTTCGATGATTTCATAGGGTCCGGCAGCACTCCTCCCTAACTTTCCTCCTCTTTTATGGACTGAGTTTTGTTCCAGCAAGACAAGGTTACCTGGTTTCAGGTCCTTATACCTTCTCAAGTTGTTAGCATATGTCCTTGCCCGTTGTGAGCAGGTGTTGCTGGATTTGACTACCATCTCATATGCCACCTTATTCTCCAAGACTATACTGTTTAAATAGTCATCGGTGAGCTCTTAAAATCATTGGGGAATAGAGGCTCAAACCCATAGAGTACAACAGCAGGGGCTTCCTTAATGGCAGTATGTAGAGCAGTTCTACAGGCAAACAAGGTGTGCGACAAATAGGCATCCCAGTTTGATATTTGACTGTCTGCCAGTTTGGAGAGGGTATGCTTCAACGTTCTGTTCATCCTCTCGCACATTCCGTTTCCCTGGGGATGATAGGGAGTGGTGAATAACTTCTTTATTTTCAATAGCTTACACAGCTGTAGCATGACTTCAGCTGTGAAGTTAGAGTCTTGGTCTGAGAGGAGGGTTTGAGGTGGTCCATACCTGGAGATAATGAATTCAAAAAAACTTATCGGCCACAGTTCTTGCAGTTTGATCCTTAATGGATACGGCTTCTGGATATCTCGAGAACATGTCTATAATTACTAATATGTATCTATTGTCCTTTTGGGTGGCAGGCCTACAATATCCATGGCTACAGCCTGAAAGGGGTGCATGGGGATTGGGAAAGACTGGAGAGGGGTTTTACCTATCATGTTTGACTTTTTCTGGCATAAGTGGCAGGAGGACACATGATTCAACATCCTCCCTCATGCCCTTCCATATATACCTATCCCGCACTCTCTTCCACGTCCTATAGAACCCTTGGTGACCCGCTAGGTCTGAGTCATGAAACATGTGGAGCACCCAATGAATCATGACTCTCGAAACTAGGATCTTGTCCTTCCACCTCCCTGTAACGTCTTGCTTTGACAGCAAAAGACCATCCTTGTCTATGTGCAAGGTGTTATGGAATGACTGCTTGTCTGTGAGTTTCTCCCCCCCCCTTTCAACATCCTTCGTTACCCCCCCCACCCACACACCCACACATGCACATTGGATCTGTTTTCTGCTCTTCTATTATATGGGTCTTTTCCCAGACTTGGAGTGTGTGTGTCGGGGGGGGTGTTCCCTTCTAGTTCTTTGGCTCTACGAATGGAGTTGTTGCTTTCTCCCTCTGTGCTAACACTCTCTTCTGGCTCGGTGTCCAGGGGTCTCGACTGATAATCTGCTACTATGTTGGTTTTCCCAGGAATGTAGTTCACTTCTATGTTGAACTCCTGCATTTCTAGAGCCTAACGTATAATCCTCTGATTCTTGTTCTTCATGGATGAAATGAATGACAGAGGCTTGTGGTCCAAACATAGGATATCTCTTGCCCAAATAGCATGTATCTGAATTTACTAAGGGGCATAGACAATGGCTAGTGCTTCCTTTTCAATCATGGAGTAGTTTCTTTCGGATGAGGAGAGCTTCCTGCTGATGAAAACAATGGGTTTAAAATCCTCCCCTTCCTTTTGCTCTACTACTGACAATCGTGTTGTTGGAGGCATCCGCCGAGAGGGAAAAGGTCTTTCCAAGCCTTGGATAGGTCAGAACAGGCGATCTGGTCAATGCCAAGTTTTGGAGTTGATATGCACACTGTTGCTGATCTCCTCCCCCCCCCCCCCCCAATTCGAACTTTAGCCCTTCTTCATCAGCTTCACAATGGGCTCCATCAATTTAGAACACTCAGGAATGAACTTCCTGTAGAAGTTAATCATGACTAAATACCTCTGGACCTGCCTCACAGTGGTGGAGATTTTTGCCTTCAATATGACTGTTACATTAGTTTTGGTAGGAATTATTCCAGCCTCTGTGTCCTTCACTGTGTCCTAGGAACTCCACCTCCCTGAGAAAAAATTGACACTTCCAGCATTTCGGGGAAAGTCAGGCCCAGCTCAATTTATCCATAACACCCATCAATATTTCCCTGTGCTCCTTAATACCAGATGAGTAGACTAGTAGATCATCCTGGAAGCATATGACCCCTTTTGTTAACATGTCAGAAAGAATAGAGTTCATTAGGCACTGAAAACTCTTTCTGGCAAAAAAAGGATACGGGGGGCATTGTATGTTGGGCAGTTGGAATGACTGGTGGGGGGGGGGGACATTTGCCATTGTCAGTTATGCGTGCATTGGAGGCAAAGTTTGAAGCCAGAAGATTAGCTTTTTCTGTGGGTGATGTTGCAATTGAGTCATCTGGGTATGATGGGGTGGGAGTAGTGTAGAGCAAAAGTTGCGACCAACTGCTTTGGCAAGAGACCAAAAGGCATGGCTGCCACTAGGACGGGCTGCAAGTTTCCTGCTCTTTGCCCATTCAAATTCTGTTTTGGAATCATTGATAATTTTTTTGCATCTGTTCTGGGCTTCAATATAGGCATTGAAGGAGGATGGAGGTCTTAATTTGAACCAGTTGTGGTATGCCTGATTTTTCATTTCTACAGCCTTGGCACATCTTTTGGAGAACCAGGGTTTGGATAGGGGATGACAGTTCAGAGAAGTGTGGGGAATGTATGTTATCATTCCAGTGAGGATTACTTTGGTGATATGTTCGGTGCATATCTTTGGATTGGAAGACTGCAAACAATAGTTGTTTGCAGTCTTCCCATGGTTGGAAATGAAGCATAATAGTCTCGGAGGCTGTCCCATTTGGCACTTTTATAATGCCAAACTACTCTTGTGCAGGTGTGAATGTGGAAGCGTTGTTGCATGGGGCAGGAGATGAGCACTAGGTTGTGGTCAGAATTACCCAGGGGCTCACTACATTCACTGTATATTTGGAAGGGTCATCAGTAAGGAAGAGATCTAGGGTATTTGGGGAGTGACTTGGATTATCTGGTATTCTGGTTGGCTTGTGAACAATTTGTGTAAGGTTGTTGGTGATGGCAAATATTTCAACGTCTCTGCCTGTGGGATCTGTACAACTGGAAGAGGAAAGCCAGTTGATGCTATGGACATTAAAATCACCTAGGAGGATAATTTCACTATTATGAGAATGGGACTGGAGGAAATCAACTTTTGAGGAGAGGAAATTAAAGAGATTTGAGTGGTTGGTGGTATTAGGAGAGCGATAAAGACAGCAGATGAATTTGACTGAGTGGGGGAGGGATATTTTTAGCCAAAGAAGGTCATAGTTGGGCGATTTCAGGTTAGGTGATCTTTGGGAGGGTATGTCAGAGCAGATATATGCACACACACACACCACTCTTGGGTCGAAAGGAGTTAAATAGTGTATAGTTTGGATGGTTGAGATGGATAGTGCCGGGGGAAGGTGAAATTTGAATTTCTGTTAAGAAGAGTAGGTGGGGTTTGGTTGACTGCAGATGATAGGGGTGACTGACTGCAGATACACTATTAAGGTTGGAGTTGAGAACATAGGATATCTATGTTCTCAACTCCAACCAGGGTCTGCACATTTCCTATGCAGTGCCTGCGTACTGTTCTCCTTGCTGGCTACTAGTGGCGTCACTTGGTTTTTGCACTAATTTGGTTTGTTTGTAGTCTATGGTCCAGCTGTTGTCTCCATTTTGGCATTTTTCTTCTAGCTGTTTTTGGAGTTGGCGTCTTTGTTCCCTTTGTGCAAAGGTTAAGTCAGGTCGAATACGTACACATGATTGGGGACAACTGTCCTTTAGCTTGCTATTTATCACCGTTATTAATTTGGATGTGTTTGTTGGTATATCACAGATCACTTTCATGAGACATGGAAAGTTCGTTCTGTCCTTTCTTTTGTTTATGGGTCCGAAACAATGACATTTGATGATATTCCTGTGATCAAAGTTGCATTCACCTGCTAGTTTGCTAATGTCTTCTTTTAAAAATTTACCTTTTTCCTCTGGAAAGTTCAGAATAACGGCGTTGAACCTCTTGTTTTCAGCCTGCCTCGAGCGATGTGTGTACTGTTGATGCGATTAAACACCGAGGTCGTTAGCGGGTACAGATGCACTTGCTATCGACTGCTGGTCGTCGAGTATCTCAAGCTTTGTTTTGAACTTTCGGATTTTGGACGAGGAAGTATCGATCATGTTATTAAGGTGTTGTTCGAGATTTTCAACTCATTTGCCTAGGTTCAGATGCTGTTTAACAGAAGGAAGGCACATTGAACAGAAAAAAGGCTGGTTCAGTTTGATAAAAAGCTTGAGCTCCGATACATCTATTTTCGAGCAGGAACGTGTAGCCAGTTGCAACAGAAATTGCACAATATACCTTTTTTCCTTTCAGTAACTTCGGTTTCGCAACTGCAGCACTTCGTATTGTCTTTCGATTTGTTGGCTATCGGCTGCACTACACTGATTGGACTCAAAGTAATCTTTCATTGTTCGGTTTTGTTGCCGCCATCTTTACTTCGCACGGTAGGCATATCGGGCACTTTCATGTGGCTGTTTTTTTTTTAATTGTAAAAATAACCGATATGAAGGACTAAGGGTACTTACGAGTTGAGTAGAATTAATTGGCTCCTTAGTACCCTCTGTATTCTGTTTACTGGTTATTTTGTACAAAAAAGATACTTGCAATTACAATAAAATTCGGGAGCACAAGTGTAATGAAACTTATTCACATGTGCCACCTGCCTCTTCACTAGATGAAGAAACGCAGGTGTATGAGGACAAGGTATTAGAGCTGTTGCACAAATTGAATAAGAATTCAGCAATAGGGACTGGTGGGATATCAGCACGTGTGATAAAGGAGTGTTCAGCTAAACTGGCTATTCCTTTGACCAGGCTGTTTAATATGAGTCTCAGAGCAGGGAAGATTCTTCAGGAATGGAAAGAATGTATGATAATTCCATTGCACAAGGGTGGTGCAAAGACCGATGTATCCAACTATCGACCAATTAGTATCTCAATAGTGATGGTGAAGATTTTGGAAAAATTAGTTATGGCTCGCATTCAGAAATGGGTTGACAGTGAATCTTTACTTTGCAATGAGCAACATGGGTTTACTAAGGGGAAGGTCATGTTTTAGCATATTGCTCACATTCTATAACAATGTTACCGTTGAACTAGATAAGGAGAAATGGATACACCGTGATACTTTTGGATTTTGCTAAGGCTTTTGATAGAATACAGCATGGTAGAACTGTTGCATAAATTGAAGAATATGGGTTTGGGTTATAGACTATTTGCACGGATAAGAGAATGGCTATAAATTAAAGATACCAACGAATTATATACTTGGTTTAATCCTTTATCCAAGTGTATGCAAAAAAAGTTTGCACCTGAGGTATTTTCAGGACAGTGCAACTCGTATACAGAAGCTAATGACTTCAGATCACTTGTATCCCATAATGCAAAGCAAATATCCTTGCGGACATGTATAATGCTATGCATTATGAAAAAGGTCACTACCCAGACCGGTTTCTCTATATAAGTTAAGGGAAGTCTCTAAAAATTCAGGCAATCCTCCAGATCACTCTGAACTCAGCAAGTGCAAGTGACCCGAAAGGTCATTTTCTCAGCAGTGGTTCTACTCAGTGACAGGCCCACCCTGTCACTGAAGTAGTGACAGGGTGAAGGTTGAAGTAATGCGGAAGTCATATTTTCATATACGAGTAGCCAAAAAAAAGGTGTTACACCTTATTATTAAAATACTCTGGATTAAAGATGGTTGTTGGAAGTTTTTCCACTTGGTTACACAATAAATTAAAGATACCAAGAAATTATATACTTGTTTAATCCTTTATCCAAGTGTAAGCAAACAAAGTTTGCACCTGAAGTATTTTCAGGAATGGGGCAAGTCGTATATAGAGACTAATAACTTCATATCACTTGCCTTAATATCCTTATTTTCAGTTATGTTATCCTTATTTTCAGGAATGGGGCAAGTCGTATATAGAGACTAATAACTTCATATCACTTGCCTTAATATCCCATAATGCAAAGCACATATCCTTGCAGACATGCATAATGCTATGCATTATGGGAAGGGTCACTACCCAGACCGGTTTTAACCTTTATTGAGGTTGAAACCATTTTAGAGATACTAAGTTTAGAAATAAAAGTCTACCAAAAAAAAGTTGAGCTTGCCTGCCATATATGTTTAACAGGTTGTGAAAATGTGTCCACCTGATGCACAGCTCATGCTTGGTGAGACAACCTGCTATAAACATGCTAAACATGAAAGTAATTTAAAATTCTAAAAATAGGTAAAAAGTTTAATATAGCAAATCACTTAACAATAAATGCAGTGAAAAATGAAACTTTCATTAAATAACTAAGCGTATTTGAAGGCTATGTAAATGTGTAAAAAAATTGCTAAATATTACACATTTCTAAATGTACTGCATCCTTATATCACATGCCATTGTTGATAAAGGTTCTGATATACCATTCCATTGCATCCCCCCCCCAAAAAAAGAAAAAAAACATAAAAGATATATGTACTTACACTCCTTTTGGCAGCACCTTATCATATGCCTTTAATTTCTTGACTATTTATCTTAAAGTAAAAAAAATCTGCTTCCTTACAACTCTTGTTTGAGTTGAACTCAGATTGTTTTTTCCCAAGTTTCTCTTCCATCATTTTTGTTATCCTCTTCTCAAGTATCCTTGCATACTTGCATACATTTTATCTGGAATTTTGTAGGGGAAATTTCTCCATAATTCTCACATTTAGTTTTATTTTCCCTTTTATATATATATATATATATATATATATATATATACTTTTCAAAAATACTTTTTTAAAAATACTTTTCTAAAACTAGAACTTTTCAAGCTATTTCAGGCCTCCAGTAAGCATTGTGGTAGCCTCACTTTGGTGATGAAATATATTTCCCACTTTTTAATCTTCTTCATTTCAATAAAACCAGTTATATTAAAAGGATATTTCCTTAGTAGATATTTCTCTTCTGTTGATATTTCTAATATCGATGTCTGTTTTCAGTTGTGCTACATTTAAGGTTGTTCCAGTAGCTGAATTTTTCACTGTTTTCCCTGGTTCCTTGAAAAAAAAATCAGTGGGAAGGGCTTGTTTCCATGGTCAATCTGATAGCCTGCATGAAATTTGAGTGCATTGTACTTGCATGTTTGAGTATTGTTTAAAACAATATAGAATGCAGTTTGATAGGCTAATTCCAAATTGTCAGCCAAATACTGAACAAACAATCCTTGTTCATTCAGTATTTGGATGGATATCTATAGCAGAATTTTCTTAATATAAAAACTCCCTAACTACAAGAAGGTGAGGATTATATGTTGGGTAAGATGTCTTGGTGAGGTTTCTGTATTGTCCACTGTGTGGAAGTTTCAATACAACCACTTGGTTTTGAATATAAAACTGGGTGGTTAAATGAAAATGTGTGGAGGATAATCTAGAAATATTTAGTGCCTCCATAACACCTTTGGAAGAATGATAGAGCAGTGTGCCTTTCAGTTGGAAAAGTCCTTAAGTTGAATACTTAAAGTAAAAACATGGCAGAGGAATCTTCACATGAACTTTTAAATTAGAGGTGTGTTAGTTCCTCTTGTACCAAGGTATTGGTTTTCCCCTCCTGGAAACTCATGTTTTTCATTCTGCATGTAGGTAACACATATAGTATCAGATGAAAATACTATGAATAGGTGCTAAATGAATAGAATATGAAAGAGTGGATTATCTAGTGTGTATAAATAGTGGATTAATCAGTGTTGACAGTTTTGTTAAATTGTGTAGATTAAGTTATGTGATGTGGAGTGCCTTTCAGTGATAAGTCTTTGGACTCCGTGCAAGTACCACACAATAATAATAATAATAATAATAATAATAATAGCAAATACATTGACTGAATGCGTAACAAGGATTATGAGGATAAATTACTTAGGTATAAAATGAATGAATGGTAAAAGTATGCAAGCAATCTGTGAAAGAAAAAAAATTATGGGGGGTAAGTTTCCAGCAGTAACTGGCTATTACCTGCTATAATACAATAACTGTTATATAACAGGTGATATACTTTGCTATTCAACAAATCTTTACCACATTACACATATCATGAAGGCTAGTAATGTTAAATATCATGTATATAAGCAAGTGAGTTAGGTCAATTTAAATTATCTTTAACAACAAATGATATTCTTATTTTCATCCTTGTTTTGCAAAGTTTAAATGTGATGATCTTCATGATGACGTTACATGTATATTATTATTATTATTAGCACCCAACCTCCATGGAGTCAGAGACTCATCGCAGTTGGTACACATTATTGCACACAATGCTCATCCAACTGTGCCTTAAAATGATTCATTGTGTTTACATTCACAACACACTCAGGCAATGCATCCACTCACCAACCACACTCCATGGAAAGAACCTGCTCTTCACTCCTCTGTTCACACCCTCTTTATACAGTTTCCAGCGATTGCTTTTTGTTCTCTACCCCCCCCCTTTCATTCTATGAAAAATCTCTTCCATGTCAACCTGATAACAATCCTCGACTAGCTTATCTCAATCATATCTTCCTCCTATTCACAAGGCTCTGCAATTTATGTTCTCTCAATCTGTCCTCCACATTCCAAAGACCACTGACTACCTTTGTGAATCTTCTCTGGACCCTTTCCAACATATCCTTGTAACCATGAAAACCCATGGCCAGTGACCAGATCTGTGCACAATAGTCCATATAAGGCTTGATTGTAATTCTAGTAGCAAGGCTTATACGTTGGTCATACATAACTGGTAATAGCTTACGGAATTAACAACGCATATAAAGTATATTAATTAAAGGCATCTTTAATGAATAACTTCTGTATTTCGGCAACGTCACATTGCCATCTTCAGGAACATAAAGATATGGTATGTGCATGCAGGCACTAACAAAAGCAAATAAGGAAGAAAGCAAGAAACTAATATTGTTCCTAAAGTCCTAATGGTGCCCTCTGGCAGGCTAATTTGGTTGTCTTGGCCGCTGAGCTGAAGTTCTCATAATGTAAGTCTCCCAAATTTGGGGTAGTTTCATGCACTCAAATTTGTTGAGGTTTGGAACGTTTTTTAGAGCTGCTGATGATTCCTTGAATAATCTTTCATACTTAAACTTGTCAAATCTCTTCATTCGGTGACCATGAAGTGATTACCTAGGTGTTGATCAGCTTCATCGGGAGAAAGGGAGATTTGTGGAACGATAAGACCAGTGATTATGAAAAGCTCAGGATGCAGCTTTCTGCTATATTATAGAATAAGGAATTAGAAATTGGATGGAACAGAATCAGTGCTGCTTGAGCTTTACTCAAGCATCACTGATTACATGGCAGAACCAAGGTATGAATGTATTTCAGCAGTCAAGACATTAAATAAGAAAGGTATAAAATGGATGAATAAAGAGGCATGCAACCTGGAAGAAATAAAAGCAAAATTTGTGGTAATAATCATTTGCATTAGGAGTACAAAAAGCAGACAAGGAAGACAACTGGTTGGTAAGGGTAACAAAAGTGCACCTGAGGAGAGGGAGAGAAAAAGCTCAGAAATTTCTTTTGACACATGACCAGTAAAAGAAAGAATTATTATTAAAGGATAATAGTTATTGTGAAAATGATGACTACTGCAGTGGATATAGTTGAGATATTAAATGAGTAATTCATAAAGGTATTTCATCCTCATAAATGTGACATCATGCAGAAACTGAGTGTATTTGGAATGATGGGGAGAGACTGATAGTGAGCCAGTAGGACATAGATGAGGGAATTGAGTAAACTTGATGTTTAATAAGGCTGTAGGACATGAAGATACATCACCATGTATTTTGGGGGAATGTTCCAGGAAGTTAGCAACAGCTTTGATGTATTTTATTTTTTAACACAAGTCTTACATTGGGCCAATTTTCAAAGGAGTGTAAAGGGGGAAAAATTGTTCTGCATAATAAGGGAGATGATAAAAACCAAGGCTTTGAATCATAAGTCAGTCTGTGTCTGGAGTTATGGTTGAAGTGCTAGAGAGGTTAGTGAAGACCAAGATTCAGAATTAGGTTGACCAAAGCAGCATTCTCTTTCTATGGACAGCATTGCCTCCTTGCTCATAACTATATTATGGTATAAAGGAAGATAATATGTTAGCAGTACTTAGTATAACAAATGCATTGAACAAGGGAGTTGCATCCACACTGGTATATTTATAATTTGTAAGGTCTTTGATAGATGGCCACATGACAAGCTTATAATTAAATTGGAACAGTTTTGGATAGTAGATTAGTACACTGGATTGGAGGGGAATTGCCTATCTGACAGGTGATAGGCATCAGGAAGTCATGTATGGGAAGCAATATCTTGGAAGAAGAAAGTCACTGATGTTGAAAGTTTTTTCACTTGGTTATATTATAAATTAAAATGCCAAAAAATTATATTCTTGGTTTCATCCTTTATCCAAGTGTAAGCAAACATAGTTTGCACGTGAAGTCATATGCAAACCAAGAATATAATTTCTTGGCACATTTAATTTACAAAGTCACTAGTGGGCTGTTGCTATTTTACCCATTTGTTAATGATATTGGGAAATGGCTGAATAGGAACATTTAGTTGATTACAGATGGAGCAAAGAGGACATGAATAAACTGGGCAAGTGAGAGGTTACAGGGTTGACACTTTAATGTTGCAAAGTATGAGGTTTTAAAATTCTAAGATATGCAGTTGGCAGAGATATCATAGAAGAGGTGGAGGAAAGAAAAGATCTAGGGATGACAATGGATAAGGACCTAAAATTTAAGAGATGCATCATAAGGACAGCCTAATAGATTATGACAGTGATATAGTTGGTACTGACATGTATAAGTAAGGAGATGGTTCTGCTGTATAAGGCCCTGTTCAGGCTTCATATAGATTACGGTGCACAGATTAGATTGCCTAATTTTCAAAAGGATGAAGGAATATCAGAAAGGATCTAGACATGCACTAAGGTAGATTCTGGTCTCTGGGAGGTTGATTATGAAGAAAGATTAAGGAAATGCAATTTATAGAGCTTAGTGGATAGGAGGAAGGTGGGAGGATATGACTGAGACACATGAGTCAGTAGTGGTTTATTACCAGATTAATGAGGTTTTTTCATAGAATCAGAGTAAACAGAAAGAACAAGACTATACTTGTAAGCTGTATGAGGAGGATGTAAGTGATACTGAAGAGTAGGGATTTTGCATGGAGAGTAGTGGATGATTGGAATGCCTTTAATCACAGTATGATGAGTCTTTTATAGAGGCCTGATGATAATAATAATTATTATTATTATTATTACGGGTATCTCCATGGAGTCAGTAGACTCATCGCGGGAGACCCAAACTAGCAAAACAATATCTGTCATATCTCTTCTTGAATTCATTTACAGATGAAGAGCTCACAACAAAGTCAGGCAATGAATTCCACTCATTCACCACCCTCCAGGCAAAAAACCTTGTTCTGACACCTTTGTTAACCACACTCTTCTTTAATTTCCAGAGATGACCTCTTGTTCTTCCATCACTATCACACAGCTGAAACATTTCCCCTGCATCAATCCTATAAAAACCTTTTAGTAATTTGAATGTTTCTATCATATCCCCTCTTCTTCGCCTATCAGCCAATCTCTGCAATCCACAAGCTCTCAATCTATCAATGTAGGGAGCATTTTTTATATCACTCACCAACTTGGTCACTCTTCTCTGAACCCTCTCCACAGCCTCCTCATCTCCAAGGAATCCAGGTGACCAGACCTGAGCACAGTAATCCAAATGTGGAAGTATCAATGCTTTATAAAGGGGAATAATAACCTCTTTATCTCTGGATGTCAGTGTGTTCCTCAACAACCAAGTAATCCTATGTGCAATCTTGGACACCTTAGCAATGTGTCCTCTGAACTTCATCTCCTTATCTACCAATACCCCTAAGTCCCTAGCCTCATCAATCTCTTGGAGTACCTTTCCATCTATGTAGTACACAGCTGGTAATCTTTTAATCCCAAAATGCAAGACTTTACACTTTTCCACATTGAACTGACATCCATTTTCTTTTGCCCATTTTACCAGCTTATTTAAATCCTCCTGCAAACTTTCAACATCAGCTTGATTTTTTATTGCACTACACAACTTTGCATCATCAGCAAACAACTGAATATCTCCCTTTAAGCCGTTTCCTATATCATTTATATACAAATTAAACAACATTGGCCCAAGCACAGAGCTTGGGCCAATAATAAGTACCATAAAGCATTCACTAATCTTAAGCATATTGCCTGAAAAGATAATGCATTGTTCATTCATTATGGTATACTAAGAAAACTTCATGTGAATTCTACTGCTCCTTATATATATATAAGGAGCCTAGTCCTGGAAGACAATTTCACATGCAAATTTGTTTGATCACACATGTGACCAGATTGTATTATTTGTTTTAAGTAAAAACAAGATTTCACTTTCCCACCAGATGTGATTTACTCTCCTTTCCATTGAAAACACTTGCTTCTTCAGAAGCCAGTTAGGCAGACTTATACTTAGTTCCATATTATGTGATATGCATTGTTACTAATTAAATGTTTCATGTGATTTTATTTATATTTTTTTATGTTTAACTTTATAGGTTGATCAGGATAGCACAGTTGAACCAGATGTAATTACTGGACTCGCCACCATTTCCAGCAGCAGCAGTGAACAATTCAGTAATAAATCTGCTATTCTCTGTAAGCAATACATTTAATACATTTTTTGGTGTGTAGATAAATCAATGATCTTTTATAATACACAGTTGGAATGTAGTTGAATTGACATTGTTCTGACAGTCTATAATTCAAACTAGTCCAGCATTTTTGTGATCTTGTGGATATTTTTGGACTGCCTGCTTTACTCAGAGTTCTCCATTCCATGTATTTACTGCAGTCATTTTCATGAGTGTGTTTACAGTTTCTTGCTATAGGTTTAGTGTATTTTGTTTGAAAAAATATATAAAACACTGTACTGTGTTTTACTTAACCTCCTATAGCAGATAAGAGATCCTTAAGCATTCTGCTACAAACTTAGTGAGATAAGACAACTGTGACTCACAGTGCAATACCACTGTCTTGCCCTATTTTGGACATAGACAGTCTTTATTGCTATGCATTTAATTAAGGTAATTGGTTACTTAAACATACATTTCTTATATATTGATAAGTTTTAAATACAGCTACAGTTTTAACTGCTTTAATTAAGGTAAGCAGTTTCTTAAACATATCTCTTTATATTAATAAGTTTGAAATACGCCTAAGTATAGTATTGTTTAACTGCACCAAGACTACTTGTCAGAATATTCATGATATTTAAGTTTCAGCACAAATCTATTTGTTTACGTGACTGTTAATGGAAACACAAGTATATACATATAAACCTATAATAAACATTATTTATATATTTCAGAATGATACTACCACTAAATGATCAGATAAAAGCAAAATTTAACATATTTAAAGATGTATTTGCAAAAATGAATAAAAGGTAGCACATATATATACATATATCATCCATAATCTTTTTTTTTTAGTTTCTCTTCCCTTCTTCACAAATTTTATGTTTATTTTTTTATTTTAATATAATGTACTAATATGAAAAATACCTGCTGGATTTTTGTTCAGGACATGGATTAGTAATACCATGTTTCAACATAAAAATGTGCACAAATTCATATGAAGAGAAGGTAGGAAATAAGAAAAGTCTCATTGACTACGTTATAGATGATAGTGATGTTTTTCCATTGGTTCAGGACACAAGAGTATACGAACGATACAAAATAGGAAATTATTACTATTTAGATTCAGCTGGATAAAATTGAATTTCATATTGAAAAGAAGAGTGTTTAAGAAAGTTTTCTATTTGTAAAAAATGAATCAAAGTCGAGCAGCTTTCATAGGTGAACTGTAGACTCAAATACACAAACATTATTCAAGAAAAAATGAAAGAGGTTGTAAACAAGAATCAAACCTTGAAGATTCAGAATGATACTACCACTAAATGATCAGATAAAAAAATAAATGGCAAAATTTAACATATTTAAAGATGTATTTGCAAAAACGAATAAAAGGTAGCACATATATATACATATATCATCCATAATCATACATTAACAAATCCTGAAGAAAACATTGATTGATTCAGCCCAAGAAGCATATGGTGAGGTTGTTTGCAAGAATAAAAAATTAGAACTTGATGGTGAACCCGGGAAGTTAAAGAGGCAGTGAAGGAAACAAAGAAAGCATGTTGACAAGTCCTGGCAAGTAAGTCAGCTTATGATCTTAGAGAATACAGAGAAAAATGTAAAAAAGTGAAGTGCAGTGTAAAACTAGCTAAACAAAAGTTATGGGAAGACATCGGAAAAATATATCAGGAAGTTGATATATCAGGAAGGTGGAAAACTATTATGGAGGCTGCTGCAAAAGCTTAGAAATTAAGGAAAGAGTACTGTAAAAGGAATAATAAATGTGACAGAAACTGAAGATAAACGTATTCTAGATGTCTGGAGTAATTACTTTGAAAGATTGCTAAATGAGGGACAAAGAAGTGACAGCCTTTCTCTCAACTGTTTTCTACCACCATGCTGGTGGTATGAAAACAGTTGAGAGGAAGGCTGTCAGGAATACATATCAATACTAGAAGTTGAAAAGCCATCAAAAACCTGAAATGTGAAAGGCAGCTAAAGTAGATGAAATTTGACCAGAAATTATTATTATTATTAAGTGACACCTCCAAGGAGAGTGGCAACCACAGACATGAGAGTTCTAAGAAAGATTAGGGGGAGTGAACAGATGGCATCAATGGTAGTATCATATTAAAAATGAGAATATTAGGTAAGAATTTGATATTGTTAGCATTAAGGAATGTGTGTGTTTAGCATAGCTATTCTCAGGTGGCATGGTCACTTAAACAGAATGGGAGAGGAAAATTTACCAAAACAAGTGTTCTTTGCCAGAATAGTATCAAAAAGACCCATAGGAATACCAAGATCTAGGTGGATTGATACTGTAAAAAGCAGCTTAGAAGGATACTTCTCTCTTCTAAGGTATTTTTCTGATATTATTGGAATCTTGACATATAACCGATTACTTTGGAGGAAATTTGTTGATAGGAAGTTAGTAATGATGTAACTTGGAATGGAAAGTATACACTTGGTGGAGAAACTTTAATGGAAGTAGAGGATATGAGAGATCTAGGAGTGATGGTGGACAATGATCTGAAATTTAGGGGCCACATTGCACAATTTGTGAAGACGTCACTTCGGATAATGGCAATGATGCGGGAGGGCCTTGACGTGCAGAGAGAGGTTATGATGCTGTTGTATAAGGCCATGATGAGGCCTCATATGGATTATTGTGCACAGATTTGATCATTGGGTTTTCATGGTGATAAGAATATGTTGGAAATGGTCCAGAGAGGATTCACAAAGATGGTCAGTGGAGAAAGCTCTCATCACTCCTATCTCAGTATCTCCCATAATGCAAAGCACATCTCCTTGCGGATATGTGTAATGCTATGCATTAAGGCAAGGGCAACTACCCATACTGGTTTCGACCTTTATTGAGGTCTCGTCAGTGGGAGCCAGGCCCAGTAGTGGAGATACAAAGGCAGAAGCAATGAGAGGTCATCCTAACCTATAGGAGTTGCCAAAGGGTGTGCAACCTTATTATTAAATTACTCTGGATTTAGACTTATTAAATTTCTGGATTTAGAAAGATGTTGAAAGTTTATTTTTCACTTGGTTAGACTATAATAAATTTAGTTTAATCCTTTATCCAAGTGTAAGCAAACAAAGTTTGAACCTGAAAGTATCTTCAGGACTGGGGTAAGGTAGTGCAACACCAGGAACTCGTTGCAAAGGTTGAGAAAGCTCTCATCACTCCTATCTCAGTATCTCCCATAATGCAAAGGCCATCTCCTTACGGATATGTGTAATGCTATGCATTGAGGCAAGGGCCACTACCCATACTGGTTTCGACCTTTATTGAGGTCTCGTCAGTGTGAGCCAGGCCCAGTAGTGGAGATACAAAGGCAGAAGCAATGAGAGGTGCAAACTTTGTTTGCTCACACGTGGATAAAGGATTAAACTAAACTTATTATAGTCTAACCAAGTGAAAAATAAACTCTCAACATCTTTCTCCGAATCCGGAGTAATTTTATAATAAGGTTGCACACCCTTTGGAAACTCCTATAGGTGGTTAGGATGACCTCTCATTGCTTCTGCTTTTGTGTTTCCACTACTGGGCCTGGCTCCCGCTGACAAGACCTCAATAAAGGTCGAAACCAGTATGGGTAGTGGCCCTTGCCTTAATGCATAGCATTACACATATCCGCAAGGAGATGTGCTTTGCATTATGGGAGATACTGAGATAGCAGTGATGAGAACTTTCTCCACCTTTGCAACGAGTTGCCTGGTGTTGCATTACCTTACCCCAGTCCTGAAGATACTTTCAGGTGCAAACTTTGTTTGCTCACACTTGGATAAAGGATTAAACTAAACTTATTATAGTCTAACCAAGTGAAAAATAAACTCTCAACAATCTCATGGTCAGTGGTCTTCGGAATGTGGAGTATGAGGACAGATTAAGAGAATATAAGTTGCAAAGCCTTGTGAATAGGAGGGAAGGATTGTTATCAGGTTGACATGGAAAAGATTTTTTACAGAATGGTAAAGGGGATAGACCAAGAAGCCATCGCTGGAAACTTTAAGGAGGGTGTGAGCAGAGGAGTGAGAAGTTCTTTGCACGGAGAGTGGTTGGTGAGTGGAATGCAATGAGAGGTGCAAAAAAATTGCATGAGTGTGTTGTGAATGTTGACACATTGAATCAGTTTAAGCCGCAGTTGGAAGGGTATTGTTGCAATAATGTGTACACAATGAGTCGCTTACTCCATGGAGATCAAATGTCAATAATAACAATAATGATATAACGTTTTTATGTATTTATGCATACCTCCTAAGAGTGAATGTTGGTAATTTGATAATGATGATGAAAAAAAAAAAAAAGATAAAATGAATATAAATGGTCAGAATTCCTGTGCTCTCATACTTTATTATATTTATAATTCTTCTTCTTCTTCTCTTCCGTCTAAGACGGGTTGAATCTTCTCTCGAGCAGGATCTTCCAGTCTTCTCTATTCCTTGCTGTTCGAAAAAGTTCCTTATATGTTCTGCATCCCGAGATGTTCTTTATTAATTTCAGCCAGGTAATTCTTGGTCTTCCAGGTCTTCTTTTTTTCAGTTGGAAAAGTATTGATTAGGACGTTAGGAAGTCTGTCTGCATCCATGCGTACAGTGTGTCCAAACCATCTCAGTTGTTGTTTTCTAATTTTTTCTATTATTGTCTTTTTATACAATAGTTCTTGTCTGACTGTGATGTTTGTTTTCTTTTCTATCCAACTTGTTCTATTTATTTTTCTTAAGCATTTCATTTCAAATGCCAGCAGTTTTTTCTCCTCTCTTTTTTTTAACTATCCACGCTTCTGCTCCATAGATGACTGTTGGTATAATTATTGCTTCATATAATTTGATTTTGGCTTGTTTAGATATCTTGTTTGTTTTCCAGATTTTCTGTAATTTTCCCATGGTGGTCCATCCTATCGCTATTCTGTGTTTGATTGTTTTGAGTTCATCTATTGTTTCTGTTAGTTTTGATCCAAGGTATATGAAGTTGTCTACTTGTTCTAATTGTTCTCCGTTTAGGGTGGCTGAGATGGTAGTTCTGTTCCTCCCTATTTTCATCACTTTTGTCTTTTGTATATTTATTGTCATGTCATATGTTTTACAGGTTTCATTTAGCTTGTTGATCAACTTTTGTAGTTCATTTGGGGTTCTTGCAAGAAGGACGAGATCATCTGCATATTTGATATTATTTATGTTTAAACGGTTGACATTGATTCCAGGCTCATTGTCTATTGCTTTCTTTACAACTTCTTCTAGATATATGTTGAATAGGCATGGGGATAATGGGCATCCTTGCATTACTCCTTTTTGGATCTCTATGGGTTCTGTTGTGAGTGTGTCCTTTTTAATTATTGCATTTGTCTTAGAGTAATATTTTATCAGAAACTGTATTATATATTTGTCTATTGCTTTTTCTAGTAGAATTTTGAGAAGGATTTCTCTGTTGATGTTATCGAAAGCTTGTTTAAAGTCCACAAAACAACAATATAGTTCTTTATGGTCTTCCCAGCTGAGTTCTGCTAGTTGGTACAATGTGAAAATTTGGTCTATTGTTGAATAGTTTCCTCGGAAACCAGCTTGTTCTCTGCCTATCATTTCTTCCTAAGAGTTTTTTAATCTATTTTGTATAATTCTTATGAATATTTTATAGGTGTGAGGGAGTAAATTGATTGGTCTGTAATTTCTGCAGTCTCTTTTGTCTCCTTTCTTGTATATTGGGATGATCTTTCCAGTTCTCCAGTCATCTGGGATATCTCCTGTTTGTAGTATTTTATTGAATAGGGTTGTTAAATATTCTATTGAAATGCTGCCTCCATATGACCACAGTTCAGTAGGGATAGTATCAGTGCCTGGTGCTTTATTGTTTTTCATCTATTTTATTGCATATCTAACTTCTTCTTGTAAAATATTTGGGTGATCATTATTTTCTTCTATTGTTGGCATTGTAGTTTTGTTTCCTTGGTGGAAGATAGTCTTAAAATGGTTTGACCAGATTTTTCTTATATATTCAATATTCCCAGTTTCAGTCATCTTGTTGTTCATCATTGTTACTGCTTTTGCTGAGAATTCCTTTGTAATTTCTCTTACAGTATCATGGAAGACTTTTAGGTTGTTTTGTTGGTATGCTTCTTGGCATTTCTTAGCTTTTTCTTCTAAGCATTTTTCTTTGGCTTTTTTGCATAGGTTATCAACTTTATTTTTTAGTGCTCTGTATTTTTCTCTATTCTCTTCATTGTTTTGTTGGTTTACAAGTATCTTGGCCTCTCTTTTCTCTTCTATGGTAGCTATGATTTCTTGGGTTATCCACTGTTTGTTTATTTTGGGTTTGGAACCTAGAGTGTCTTTTGCAATTGATAACACTGTATCTTTTCCTTCTTCCCAGAATTTTCTGCTGTTCTGTAAGATGGAGGGTTTTAATTTTAAGCACATCTGTTCTAAAAATCGACTTCTGCTTGAGCTATCTTTTAGTTTTGATAGGTTGATGTTTTCTTCTTTTCTGGTATTATTTTTCCTGTTGAATTTTATCTTCACTTTGGCAGTTAATATTTCGTGGTCAGTGTCAAAATCAAAACTTCTTAATGTTCGTACATTATTTACTGATCTTTTCCATTGTTTGTTTATGATGATATAGTCTATGCAGTTCTTTATATTACCATCTGGGGATGTCCATGTATATTTATTATTAGGGCATTGATAGAACAATGTGTTTGTAATCATTAGATCGTTTACTTTACAGAAGTGGAGTAATTGTTCTCCGCTGTCATTTAGCTCTCCGTATCCAAATTTCCCCATCACATCTTTTTTGTCTGCTGTGAACTGTCCTATTTTTGCATTAAAATCTCCCATCACTATCATGAGTTCTCTATTTTTGGGATTATCTATTTCCTGTTGTAGTTCTTCATAGAAATTTTCTATTTCTTCCTCTGAATGGTTACTGTCTGGTGTATATATTTGGATTATTTTAATTGTTTGACCTTTTTCTTTTGCTTGAAGTTTGGCTGTTATTATTCTAGGAGACACTGGGTTTATTTCAATTACTGAGTGTGTAAGTTTCTTTTCAATTAGTAATGCAACTCCTTCTCTGTGTATGTTATCTTTTCTTCCTGAGAAGTACAGTCTTCCTTCTGGTAAATCCATGAATCCATCTCCACACCAATGTGTCTCTGATAAACCTAAAATACTCCATTTCAGTCTTTTTAAATTTTCCTGGACTAATTGTAATTTTCCAGGTCGGTATATTGATCTTATGTTGAGGGTAGCTACATGTTTCACATCCTTGGCTAACCACATTGCTGATTTCTCACCTACTCTATGTGGTCTTTGCATAGGCGCATCGGTTGTCCCGTACGCAGTAGCACTATCTCGGTTTGTAGCCTTTCTCCTGCTCAAGAAAGTTACTGGCATAATAATGTAGCCAGCTTGCCATGCCTCTGCTACATCCTTTGGTCCACGGCTCTTTATTCTTTATTCAGAGCAACCCATTTGGGTTTCCCCCATCCGCCACCCGGGGGACGTGCCTGATAGGAGTGTGGTCTCCCCCAAGATATTTATAATAAGTAATAAGTTTATATTTATAATAATTTATAAATTATAAATTATTCTGCATTAATTAATATTTATAATAAGTAACAAAAATAAATAAATAAATAAAAATAAAAGTACAGCATTTCATCTTTTCATCTCTTTTCATATTAAGGTCAGTAGCCTGTCACTGCGAGGTATCTTGCCTTCATACAAACCTAATTAGTGTTATGATAATGTGCTAATCTTGTCTATTTTTCCTTCTAGGTCTTTCAAATGCATTATTTGTCTGATTTGTCTGGTTTGTGGGTGAAAAGCCCTTAAAAGGGGTTTTCATATCCAAGATGGGATTTTAACCCAGGGTGTTTATTCCCAAAGGCCAATGTCATTACTGATTGGGCTATAGAGGTTTATATAAAAGTAGTTACTTGTTAAAAAATTATTAAAAACACAAATTTTAATGTGCATATAAATATCTCATTTCTTTTTTTTAAGCATTGTCACATCTATGTGGAAACCAACTGTAGTCTTCCCATTATAGTATTCTATTTTCTCTGACATTGTTGCTCCATTACTGTGATACTCTTGTGGAACTGATCGCTCTGCATATCACTCACTGCACCTAGATTTTCAAGAAGTTCAGATGAGAATAAAGAAAGAATCTTCAATCGTATCCTGGTCCCTATTTGTGGCATTTTGCTATAAGGTGATTAATAGCGTTATCATCACCATTTGGTTGCATTAAACTGATATCCCAATGCCTTTGCCTACCCTTCCAGCTTATTCAAATTCTCTTGAAGAGCAAAAACATCACCTCCCAAGCTTCACATCATCTGCAAACAACCGAACATCTCCCTGTAGTCCTGTGATGATATCATTGACATAAAGATTGAACATTAATGATCCCAGGACTGAACCCTGTGGAACTCCACTTGTAACTTTCCTACTCTTTGATACTACTCCCCATACACAATGCTCTGATAGCTATCAGAGAGCCAATCATCAATTCAATTCACTAACATAATATCCAAACCCATATAATGCAACTTAAAAATCAAGTTGTCATGTGGTACCCTGTCAGATACCTTGGAAAAATCCAATAAAATGACATTGTATGTCTTACCTTCATCCATTGCTCTTATTGCACTATTCTAAAAGGTAACCAGATGACTAAAACAAGAGTACCCTTTAACAAATCCATGCTGGCCTGCAGAAATAATATTATCCTCATCTGCCCAGTTCTGTCACAAGTTCTCCAAAATCTTAATGACTATAGAAGAAATACAAATAGGCCTGCAGTTGGATTCCTCCATTCTACCACTATCCTAATACCACTGTACTGTCTCAGCTTCCTTCCTCTCTCTCTCTCTCTCTCTCTCTCTAGGAATCTGCCTCATTGCAAGATTTTCATTAAACATCCACATTAAACGACACAGTCAGTTCCATAGCGTTACATCGTTACATAGTCAGTTACACGTTTCAGTTCCCTTGAAACATGTGGTGAATTTCCATCTAATCTCCTCCTCCCTCCCCCGCCTTATTACTATTTAGTATACTTAGTATTCAGAATACATCCTTTTTACTCACTTCCAACACTTCACCACTCATTATCCTTCAAGGAATAAAGCCTGTAGTACCTGTATGGAACACTCTAATAAAGTGATTATTAAATAGCTCATTTATGTCATCTGCCATGGTCACCTGATTCCCATCTCCAGCCAGCAAGATAATCTGCCCCCTATCAGTTTTTCTTCTACTTGCCACATAGCGAAAAAAACTCCTTGCGATTTTCCAAGGATTCAATGCTAGTAACCTCTCATATTCTAATATCTCTCTCCTTATAATACTAGTTATTTTCCTAGCCTGAGCCTTATATTCCTCATGCAACTGATTTCCACCTCTCTCTCTCTCTCTCTCTCTCTCTGTATATGTATATATATATATATATATATATATATATATTGTAGAAAATTTTTTACCTTGGGTATGGGTATAATATATGTTAAAGATACCAAGCTATTTTAAATATAAACCAGGTTTTTTACTCCATTTCCCAAGCAAGGTAAAAAAAAAACTTTCTACATCTATCTCTCATCCTGAGATTTTTATTTAATAAGGTCAAAGCACCTTATGGTAACTTGTTTTGGTAAAATATTTATAAGCTCTGTTTTACTTAAAACTTAGTATTTCTTAGCCTGGCTCCCACTGACGAGACCTCAATAAAGGTCGAAACTAGTCTGGGTAGTTGCCCTTGCCTTTAATACATAGCATCATACATCTCCTCCAGGAGATGTGTTTTGCATTAAGGGTAAATACTAAGAATAGTGATCAGAGCTTAATCCACCTTTACCACGAGTTGTCTAAGAATTGCACTACGTGCAGGGTCAGCTAGACTTGCAACACTTGCAGGCGAAAACTTGACTGACTTGTCTGTTTGCTGACTTGGGAAATGGAGTAAAAAACCAGGTTTATATTTAAAATAGCTTGGTATCTTTAACATGTATTATACCCAAGATAAAAAACTTTCTGCAATATATATAGAGAGAGAGAGAGAGAGAGAGAGAGAGAGGTGGAAATCAGTTGCATGAGGAATATAAGGCTCAGGAGAGAAATATTACAACATGAGAGGATTTCTAAGCCTGGCTCCCACTGATGAGACCTCAATAAAGGTTGCAACCAGTCTGGGTAGTGGCCCCTTGCCTTTAATGCATAGCATCATACATCTCCTCAAGGAGATGTGCTTTGCATTAAGGGTAAATACCAAGAATAGTGATCAGAGCTTATTCCACCTTTACCACGAGTTGCCTAAGACTTGCACTGCGTGTGGATCACCCAGACTTGCACTACTTGCAGATGCAAACTTGACTTACTTGTCTGTTTGCTTACTTGGGAAATGGATTGAAACCAGATTTATAATTAAAATAGCTTGGTATCTTATACCTAATGTAAAAAACTTTCTACATCTCTCATCCTGAGATTTTTATTTAATAAGGTCAAAGCACCTTATGGTAATTTGTTTTGGTAAAATATTTATAAGCTCTGTGTTACTTAAACCTTAGTATTTCTAAGCCTGGCTCCCGCTGATGAGACCTCAATAAAGGTCGAAACCAGTCTGGGTAGTGGCCCCTTGCCTTTAATGCATAGCATCATACATCTTCTTAAGGAGATATGTTTGCATTAAGGGTAAATACTAAGAATAGTGATCAGAGCTTAATCCACCTTTACCACGAGTTGTCTAAGACTTGCACTACATGCGGGTTACCCAGACTTGCACTACTTGTACGCAAACTTGACTTACTTGTCTGTTTGCTTACTTGGGAAATGGATTAAAACCAGGTTTATAATTAAAATAGCTTGGTATCTTTAACGTATATTATACCCAAGGTAAAACACTTTCTACATATATGTGTGTGTATGTGCGTGTGTGTGTGCCTTCAATAATCTCTTTTTCTTTTGTAAATTTCTCTTTTATTCCTTTTGTCATCCATTTGACTCCAAATTGCGTTATCTTCTTTACTTAAGGTATACAATCTGTCATTGCTGTCAGCAATTTTTTCATAAGTATCTCCCATGCACTAACGACCCCACTTCCTTTAAATTCTTTTGTTCATTGTACTCCTGCAAGCTGGTTTCTAAGTCTATGATAATCACCTGATACCTTCCTATGCTTATTCATCCTCCGAGTCAGGATTACACGATCACTCTCACCAACGTGGGGAAAGTATGTCATCTCAGTCACAATTAGATCTTCTGATGCTATGACCAAACCTAGAACTCTTGATCCTTGTGTTTCCTCTCCCATATGCTGCCTAAGACAGTTGTCCCTCAAGAAATCCTAAAATTCAGTTCCCTTATTACCATATTTACTTTCCCTTATTACCATATTAAATGAAAAAAGTTTCATTTCTTTCGCATATACTTTGTACTTGAAAAAATTTTAAACTTGAAGAAATATATAGTGAATGTTGTTATGGCAGTTTCAGATATTTTGGAATTTGGTTGAAGAGAATCAGAATTTCAACTCAACAATCATCAGCTTGCCTTTGTTAATACCACACCAATCATATACAAGACTGGAATTAGTGATATCAAATAGTAGATTCTTGGCAAGTTCTACCCATTTTCAGTTGTTTTTTTTTTAAATCACGGTGATCCTATGATTCCGAAATGATAAAAGGACAAGCAATAATGAAATGGTTTGTTTTAATTTAATTACAGAAGCATTGTCACTAAAGATTCAAATATATCGCATGATGAAGGTGAGCAGATGACTGCATAAATAACATTCATAATTAAAATTTAAATGTATTTATTTTATAAAGAATGTGAAAAATTATAAATTATAATGAATACTGAGAATTTAATTATAAATGTCAATTTAATTTTTTCCTGAGAAACTTCCAAAAATCCCTGCATATATCTCGCACCATGATTTTTTAACTTTAATTTTGGGGAAAAAGTGTAAGTTATAATCGAATAAATACAGTACTACATTGCCAAACTAATTTGCCTAAACATTTCCTGCTCATCACCATCTATATATCCTGGTCTTTAGCAATATACCACTAAATATCTTGTCCTATAAATCTCCATCTCACACAATACACCTCTCAAAGTCATTAGTGTTATTTCCACTGAGATATTCTCCACCCTGTGGAGCACACAATTCATCTCTCATCATGAATAACGCTCCACTATCTTCTCTATTCTGCCAAAATATGCTATACCCTTCGATTTCTATCTCTTTAAGAAAGTTGGTATAAGTGAAACTTAACCAAGTTTCATTTATACCAACAACTTTGGAGAGAACTGAGTCAGTCAATGCCATAAACTCATTCCCTTTATTCCCAATGCTCCTAGCAGTTGTATACAGAAAACCCAGTGTATTGCCAGCATTCTTATAGCCATTATTACTGACCTCATACTCCACCTGGCTCTGTAATATAGTATACCCCCCCCCCCCACCCTTCCATTTCTCAAGCCTCTATCCCCACATGAGGCCATCCGGGCAACATTCTGCCTACGCAGTTCTAGTTTCCCTGTCCCAACACACTTGCTCTGAAAACAACAGTCTCTCCTAATTCCCCTGCCCTTTAGTATTCAAATGCAATCTATCTCTTGCATACAGCTCCTCTTCTCTCCTCAAACATACTTCACACATCCACATATTCCAGACCACTCTTTTCCTGCACATTCTCACTGTCATCTCATTTGTCATCATTGCTCTTTTTCTCCACTCTGAATTATCATACAGGGGCAACACGCTCACTATCTTTCTTCGTCTTCGTCTATGATCTCTTATGCTTTTAATTGTCAAGATTTTGCAAAAGAGATTTCCATGCCATCCTGTCCAAGGCTTGTTCTTTTGCTTCTTTCCAGTTGGTTCCCTTCTTTCCTAATTTTCTTTAATTTCCTTTTGCCAACCTTTCTTGAGCCTGCCTATGTTTTTTTTGTTGCTATTTTCTGGCTCTCATATTTCTTCTATTCTTTCATTCGAGTAAGATGTCCAAACCATCTCATTTGGACTTGTGTTATGAATTGGTTCAGATGTGCAACTTGAAGATTATCTCTTATAGTTTGGTTTCTTATTCAATCTAATCTTGTTTTTGTGCCACTTTTTAAGATATTTCATTTCAATTGTTTGTAGTTTATTTTTGTTTCCTGCTGTCAGACACAAGACTCGTATCTATATGTTAATGTTGATACAAACACTGAATGGTACACTGCCATTTTGGTATTCTGGGTAACTCCTTTCTTGTCTAGGAAAGGGCTTTCCATAGCATAGAATACCTTTGTTCCCACACTTATCCTGTTATTAATTTCTGTGTCTAGTCTACCATCTTCTTCTACATATAATTCCAGGTATTTAAAGGAGTGGACTTTTTCCAGTTCATGATTCTCTATTTTTATTATGTGTTTTGATTGGCTTCTAGATATGAACATCATTTTAGTTTTATTTATATTTATATTTATGGTCATATTCCTTTTCTTTATTTCTTCTTACAAAATATTAACGTTATACTGCAAATCTTCGGCTTTATTTGCTAGAATCACTACATCATCTGCAAAAGCCATATGTGAAATCCTGGTTTCTTTCAGTTTCCTGTATCCTATGTGGCATTTTTTCATTCTTGTTTGGCATGCCTTTAAAATTTCATCCATTACTATAATGAAAAGAAGAGGGCTGAGGATACAACATTGCTTATCCTCAGCCCTCTGAGGATAAGCAAGACTTTGTAAGGCTACTATTAAGTTATCTGCTATCTTATTTTTCTTTAATATTTGCCATATTAAATGTATAGGAACTTGATCAAAGGCCTTTTCAAAATCTATCAACCATGCATGTAGTTCTTTTCCATATTCCAATGTTTTGTTCTAAACTGAAGATAAGATCCTGCATACTTCTATTTTCTTGAAAGCCATATTGCATTTGGTCCAATTTCTCCTCCATTTGATTCCTAAGTCTGGGCATACAATTTTCCAAACCACCTAAAACTTAAAAGTGAAATCCTGCTATGGTTTTCACATTTGTGGTTATCCCCTTTCTTAAATATTGTTATTATTATTATTGTTCCTGGCAACTCCAAGGAGTTGACAGACTCTTCGAGGGAGGCCCTTACATCATGTCAAGAACAACTATTCGACATTGACACAGTATCTATCATACCTTGCCTTGAACTCATTCACAATCGTAGCACCCACAACAGACTCTGGAAACTTATTCCACTCATTCACCACTCTCCAAGTAAAAAACCTAGCTCTAACACCCTTGTCAACCAAGCTCTTGCCCAGCTTCCATGCATGGCCCCTAGTCCTCCCACCACCAGTCATATTTTCAAAAATATCTTCTGGATCAATCTTATAGAAACCCTTCAGTAATATGAATGTCTCAATCATATCACCCCTCCTTCGCCTATCGTCCAATCTCTGCAACCCACAAATCTTCAACCTATTCTCATAAGGTTCATTTCACACACCTGTCATCTTGGTCACTCGTCTCTGGATCCTCTCCACTTCCTCCCCATCACGAAGAAACCCTGATGCCCATAACTGGGCACAGTAGTCCAGATGGGGTCTTATCAAGGCTCATTACAGAGGAACAACAACTTGTTTGTCTCTGCATGTTAAAGTATTTTTCAGAAGCCAAGTGATTTGATGAGCTGATTTAGTCATTTTTGCCATGTGCCCCCTAAACTTCAATTCCCTATCCACCAACACTCCCAAATCCCTGGCCTCATCAATCTCCTGGAGTATGGTTCCACCAATGTGATATACTGCTGCTATTCTTTTCACCCCAAAGTGCATAACCTTACACTTTGCCACATTAAATTGACATCCATTTTTCCTACCCCAGTCCTCCAAACTATCCAAATCATCCTGTAAAATTTTGACATCCTGTGCACTCACAATTGCGCTACCCAACTTTGCATCATCAGCAAACAAGTGAACACTTCCTCTCAAATCCTTTCCTATATCATTGATGAACAAATTGAAAAGCAGTGGTCCAAGAACAGAACCCTGCGGCACACCACTAGTCACAAGCCGTCTTTTAGACTCCACTCCTGAATAAATCACTCTCTAGTATCTCTCCTTCAACCACCCTCCTATCCATCTCACCAACCCTATATCTATTCCCATCTGCTCCAGTTTACTGATTAGGGTTCCATGTGGTATCCTGTCAAAGGCCTTGGCAAGGTCCAGTAGTATCACTGTAAACCCATTACCCCTATCCAGTTCAGCTGTCACTGTGTTATAAAACATGAGCAAGTTACTGAGGCATGATCTACCCTTCACAAAACCATGTTGTCCCCCATACAATATCCCATTTTCATCTATCTAATCCTCTATTCTTTTCTTGACTAATTTCTCTAAGACCTTCACAATGATTCCTGATATGCTAATCGGTCGGTAATTTACAACAGCAGTCTTGGAACCACCTTTATGCAGTGGAACTATTTTCCCCTCTTTCCACCCCCTCGGGACTAACCCAGACCCGAGACTCAAATTAAACAAAATAGTCAAGGGTACTGACAATTCTTTAGCTGCTTCTCGTATGACACGAGCTGGTATATCATCCAATCCCACGGATGTATTGACATTGAGGTTATGCAATAGACTGCTCACCTCCGCTTCATTCACCACAATTCCCGTATAATCTACTGGTTTATTCATTTCTGCAATGTCACCACCTGGTTGATATATACATGCAAAGTGCTCACTCAGTAACTCAACTATATCAACTAATTCAGTTACCTCCCTACCATCGGCATTCTTTAAAATCATTCTGCCATGTACATTTTTCCTTTTACTTGCTACATATCTAAAAAACTGTTTAGGATTCTCTTTAGCCTGCATGGCCAATGTTCTTTCATAATCCTTTTTTGCTTTTCTTACCACACTCGTTACCCTTCTGGCCTGCCGGTCACCTTTCTCCTTAAATTCCCTCAATAGTTGTTTCTTTTTTTGCAGCTCAAGCTTAATGGTGTTATTCATCCATTTAACCCTTACTTGATTTATTATTCGGACTCTAGGTATACAGTCAGCCACTGCTTCATGCAAACACTTCTTAACTGCCTCCTATGCACTATCAACTTCTAGTCCTTGCAGTTGTAAATGCCATGGCACTGAACCAATCAAACTCCTAAGCTTGTCATACTTTCCAGCCTGATAATTCCACATGTACCCTGTCTTAATTGAAAATTCCACACCTTTAGCCACCTCCCTAGTAAAGACCCTATGATCACTCTCACCAATTGGTGGCAATGTGGTCATGTTTGTTACAGCCAAATCCTTAGATGTAATTACTAGGTCAAGCACTTTCTGACCCCTAGTATTTTCCATTACATGCTGTCGCAGATAGTTATCCCTTAATAACCGCATAAAATCCAATTCCTTCCTCCCGTGTGTCCTCTCCTCACTCCAATCAATGCGACCATAGTTGAAATCTCCCATAATAATTACCCTCCTTCCACTCATTTCTTCTGTTTGCTTGTGCATACTTTCACCACCATCTTTTCCATCACCTGGTCTATAGCAGCACCCAATTGTATATTTAGTTCTGCTAGCCACAATCTCACACCAAATGGCCTCAAATGTGCTATTTTCTCTATCCTGCAATTCTACTTCTATTCTCCTTGGCTATAGCTCATCAGCTATCATCAACAATACTCCTCCCCCCATTTTATTCTCCCTGTCATTCCTGAACACACTATATCCATCACATTCAATCCCACTAGCTATATCATCTACAGTCAGCCATGATTCACTAATACCAGTAACCTGTGGTCTGGAAGTGCCAACCATAGCCAAAAATTCTTCCTTCTTGTTCCTAATACTCCTAGCATTAGTGTACATGAATTTAAGACCCCCCCCCCCATTAGCCGCAACCCTACCTTGATGCCTTATATTAACTATCCCACTCTGATTTGTTGTCCTTATTCACTCGGGCATATTATATTCATTCATACATTCAACTGCCTCCCTAAGAACTGTATATCTACCCCCCCCCCCTTAATAAATCTAGTTTCCCTGAATTTGCACATCCACTACATTCAGCAACACTTTCTCAAGTCTCCTTACACCGTAACCATTCAAATATAAGTCATCCATCTTATATAGATCCTTTCGCCCATCGAACTCACTCCACACACATCTACAAATTCCACACCACTCGTCATACATAACCCATGCATAAAGTCATTCGCAATTATGGCCCTCCTTTTAAACATTTCACTGTCATACCGTGGCAAAAGACTAATCATTCTAACTCTCTCACGCTTTTCGTTTGCTACCTCAAACAATTCATTCAGGTCTTCTATCATTTCCATTTTATCTCCTTTCAAATCATTCGTACCTGCCACAACAATAATTTCTTTCTCCCTTTCCTTTTGCTCTCTAATAGACTCAGTTACATCCTTTATGGTCGCACCAGGTTGGTACGATTTTGTCAAATCCTCTACTAACACACCTCGTACTAACGAGTCTCCATACAGCACTCTATCCTTCATTTTGTTCATGTTCACACTCATACACCTATTTTTCCTGTCATACTTTTTATTATTGGCTGGTTCATTCAGTTGACTTTTGCTCATACGCTCTAGCTGCTGTTTTGCCCTTTGTATTGCACCATTCAACAATGCGATCTCACTCGTTGCATCTATCTCATCTTTTTTATTCTCTGTAAAACCATTAATACTATCATTCACACTTTGTACATTCACACTCTCACAATTCTTTGGTACAACCTCGCCGTTTCTTGTCATATCCCTATTTTCTTCATTCTGAAGTTTGACAAAAATATCACACTCGCGATCCGAAATACACTTCAATTCCTCATTCTCCCTACATTTTCTACACACATTCACTCCTTTATTATCATCTAACCACACTCCGACCGCACTCCGCAAAGCGCACATTTCACAGATAGTACACTGAATTATCTCCTTTACATTACTGTTCTTGAAAGAAGATGGCAAACCATCATTACTGGCCGCCATTTTCCTTCATACTGGAGCCATACTTACTAGTAACGTATTTTATCAAATTATGAATTATAAACACCAAAAACACACAAACAGATGCACTAAGATACGCAAGGCAAACAAAACTACGCAATATTAAAGTAAATTTATCAACGATAACTGAAAATAACGCTTATCTTATCAGGCGCTTTCACAAACACTACACACTACGAATCCCTCTAGCGGCGACTTCCCAACATAGATTATGTTATAAAACACTTTAGTACACTAACTACACTAATAAAACTACAATAATATACTAAAATTACACAATTAAATCTAACAAAATATTTAATAAATCAACAAAAATCACAAATCTTTCAGGAGCTCTCTGACAGTATGTCTAAATATAGGGATTATTATTGCTACTTCCCAGTCTTTGGGAATTTTCTTTTTCCATATGACTTTGAATAGATGTAATAAACATTTACAGCTTTCTTTCCTAAATTCTTTACCATTTCTGGTAAAAATGTTTTACCAGAAATGGTAAAATATTTGGTATTTGGTGTTATTTGGTCGTGGCTTGCTGATTTGCCCAATTTCATTTTATTTATTGCTGCTAGCAATTCATTTTCCTGAATTTCCTCACTTTGATCTTCTTCTGTTCTGCTTGCATGTCTTGCTCTTAAATTTCTATTTTTTTTGTATCCTGCATCTTCCAATAATTCCTGGTAGTACTGTTTCCACCTTTCCATAATGTCTTCAGGATTTGTAACTTTCCGTTCTTATTTTTGATAAACTTTATTGGGTATTCTTTCTCTGACCTCATTCTTAAAGCATCATAAAAGAGATTTTGGTTTTGTTTAAAATTTTGTTCTAAAGTATGTCTGATGTCTTCCCAACACTTTCTTTTTTCTTCTTCCACTAGGGTTTTAACTTTATTTCTTTGATTGTTCTATAGCTCTCTGTCGGCCTGCAACTTTGATGCTATATATCTCTTCCACAATTGCTTTTTTTTTTTTAATTTCTTCTTTTAGTTCTTCAGTCCACCAAGGTGTTTTATGTTTCTTCTGTTTATTGTTTATTGACTTTACTTTCTTTTCTTTACTTGTTTCGAGAAGAAGTGTTTTGCACCATAGGCTTTCTACGTCTTGGTCTTCGTAAATTTCTTTTTCTACTTCTTTGATCTTCTCTTCTATTTTGGTTTTATAGTAATTTGTTGTTTCTTCTTTCTTTAGCTTGTGGTTCTTTATCTTAGCATTTATTTCCTTGCTACTTTTTCTACATTTTTCAGTTTTTATTGTATGGATCGTTTCCAATGCTAATAGGTAGCAGTCACTGCCTATTTCAAGACCTCTATAGACTCTTGCGTTTTTTGTATACTTCCAGTAGGAAGTAATTATAGATTTCAAATCAATTATAGATTTTTCATCTCTGCTGGGCTCTTCCCTGCCAAGCTTATGGGTTTCTTTATGCTTGAACATAGTATTTGCTATTACTAAATTATTCATAAGCCAATAATTAATTATTCTTTCTTCATTATTATTCTGGATTGTTTCTCTTTGTGATCCCAACACTTTTGTGGTTGTTTGGTTTCTTCATCTACTTGATTATCTACCTGACCATTAAGGTCTCCTAGCAGTATAATATACCCTTGAACTTCTTCAATTGTTTTTTTTGTAAGAGTTCGAAGAATTCATCTTTAATTTCTTTCTTAGCATTATCATTTGGCCCATATGCAACAATTACAGTAAATAGTTGGTTACCTGATTTAAAATCTATAGTGATTGTCAACAACCTTTCATTTATTACTTGCCATTTCATTTATTAGTTGCATATTCTCTGTGATCTGGTTTAATTATACATGCTACCCCTTGTTTTCCCCATTCTCTTGGGTTTATCCCTGAATAGAAAAGTATATATCTATCCTTCGATTTCTTGCAACCTTGGCCCCTTTTTTTTTGTTTCTTTCTTTAACTGCCAGGAGATAGATCCAATATTGATTTTTTAAATTCATCTATTAATTCGTTTTCTTTACCATGTAAACTTTTAATGTTCCATATCTCACATACCTTTTTCCTCGCTTTGTCGTTAACCATTTAGGCAGTTCAGCTATCTCTTTGTTGTTTCTTTTAATATGTGAAGTTTGAAGGTGTGTAGGAGATTAGTCTTCAGCACCCAAGTCTGGTGGTGGGGTTGCTGCCTTCGAGGTCCCCAGACTGGCCTATGAGAAAAGTGCTATCCTGTTGTCTGCGGAAGGTATTTTATTTCTCTCCTACCCTTCAGAGTAAACTATGACCACCCCCATCTGCCACCTGGGGATTACAGGTGTCCCCACAGCACTATCTTTCTCAGACACATTTCTGCTCTATCATCTCCTTCCACCCCCCCCTTTCACTGCCATTGCCACACTCTTTATTGTTCCACCAGGCAAGTACTCCTCTGCATAACCCCAAATCATCGAATCTCTATACATGACACTCTGAATAGATTCATTCATCCTTCTCTTACTGGCATCTCTGACTCTTATGGCTTCCAATGTCTCTTTCCCACTCTCCCTCCTCCCTCTCACCTCTCTGTTCCTTGATTCCCTACTCTCTCTCTCTCTCTCTATCTTTCATCTTTTTGCAGTTTTCCTCTCTTCCACTGTCTCTCCTGTTCTCTTGCCTCCCCCCCCCCATCTCTCTCTCTCTTGCTCTCTGATGCTGTTCTCTTGCATCTACTCTTGTTCCTCTCACACTAGCCAACCTCTCTATCCTCCTAGATCTTCATTCACCCTCCTCATCTCAGTCTTCATTCCTTCTGCCTGCTTTCTTGGTAGCTCTATTTCTTCTCTCCACACATTCTGCTTTCAGTTGTCATTCTCTCTCACCCCCCCCCACACAATCATGACTATCAGACAAGCCATTTCCATCCTCTAAACTACCCAAGCCTCCCACTGCCTGCATTTCATGTGCACATACACATTCCCATCCCACACCAGCCACATTCTTAAACAATAGGATGCATACATACTGCATGCGTAGCAAGCAACAAAATCATCTACCTAGATCAGTGGTTCTTAACCTTTTTTTGACTGGTGCTCCCTTTTAACCATTCGTATGGCCTGGTGTCCCCCCCCCCCCTGCTCAATTTTGCACTAGGTTGATGACTCAATAAAATAAAATAAGGGTATTCGATGACTGGATTTTTATTTTATTCATTGCTTTAATAACATCATCCAGTCTTATGTAGTCTACCGCTAAGATGTTTTGCAGCTAAGTGCTGTCTATGAAGACTGCAGTGAATTGTAAAGATAAAATTATTTGAAATTGCTTATTTAAAATGTGCTATAAATCCACAGTGACAACCAATCATAGCTGGTGCTCCATCAATTGCACACGCAATAATATTTGTGAGAGGAATGTTTTTAACAATAAAAAAATCTTTAACCTTCAAACCTTCAAAATTGTAGAACCTTCTGTGCCAATTTTCAGATATTCAGCAAATAGAAACTCTTCAATAATTTCTTCATTGGTATTTATATAATGCATGCAGGCCATTAACAAAACTTCATAAAGTTGTCTCATTGAGTTGCAAAAAAAATTCTATGGTTTTTAAATCGTCACAAAGTTTTTTTTCAATGTCCTTTGCATTTCATCAATTCTTGTTGATACTGAACTATTGCTGAGAGGAATTGACTTGTAAGACACAAGTCCATTCTCTTGTTGGTTACTTTGTTGTGCAAGCAATCCTATAAGTCCAGGTCGATTTTTAAATTTAGTCTTTAAATTGCAAAAGTACTCCACATCCTTTTTTTTTTGCTTTTTTTGGACACTTTATTCTTGAATGCTTTATTCCTTCGTTTTAGAAAGTTTTTTCACATATTAAACACATTGGTAACTGCTCATTATTTATAGACGGAATAACTGCATATTTTAAATATTCACTTGAATATTGACGACACTTTCTTTTTTCACTCATTTTAATGGGCTACAGTGCTACACAATATCAACAAAGTGTGCCACACAATACTACAGGCTATATGCAAACTGCAAACCAGAGTTGTCAGATAGGTATTAGGAAAAGTAGCAGATAAAGCTTATAAATGTAGTGGATTCTGCTAAAAATAGCCCAAATTAATCATTTTCAATGTAGAACATTCAGAACCAAAAAGTAGTCCAATTACTTAACTTTCAATGTAAAAATTCTAAAACATAAGTGAATAAATTTGAACAGTATTGTCAGACATACAATATTCTGAAAACAGTGTTGCCCAACATACAATATAAATAGGGATGCTAGATTAAACACAGAATTTTTTGCTTTTATTATATTAGTACTATTATAATGCTTACCACCACCCTCAGCATCCCCTAATGCTTACTGCTCCCCTCAGCTTTCACAGCACCCCTTGGGGGGGGGGGGGAGCACTGCTGCCCAGGTTAAGAACCACTGTACTAGATTATGAATAATGTAGTCTTTAAATGGGAGAGGGCTATGGCAAGTACAAAAACTGGCAGCCACCATTTTGAATATAATCGCTACATGTGGAGACAATACTGAGATCATAATATCTTACTAGATACCACACAGTTATACAAATAACATCGATTCAAATAGCATAAAATTAAAAACCAGTATTTTCACAAAATAAATATAATAATATCTTTCCTTTCTACTGTAAGTACTTTCTAAAAAGACACTTATTTTTTTTTTTAACAGTTCGTGTGACTTGTTACATTGCTATGATGTCTTCGCATCATAGCAGTTAGCCAAACATAGTGTAACTTACTCTCTCTCCCTTCCTCTCACACATTCACATAGTTTTCTCCAGTTTACTTCAAGATAGAGCAAGGAGTCACAGAGTTAGTTGTTTAATTTTTGAAGATTATATTTTGTGAAATCTCTCTGAAGATTAAACATTTTTCTGGTAATATAATTCTCAGCCATTCTGAGGATTTTTCTCTTCCATTTAATTCTTTGATTGCCAGCAACCTTTGATTTTTAAGCAGTTTTCTTTTTTTAAATGAGGCTTACCCTGCATCCACTGCAATATTATTTTTATTTTTACATCTTCTAGAGCTGGAGGAGAGCAGGAAGGTGTTTCTTATTCAAAGAAATGCAAACTATTTTAAGGGAAAATACAGGTAAATAAGCTGAAGTATATGTTTGTATACCTGTGCTTCAGAGTTATGCGCTATGTTTTAAAAGATAGTGTACAAACTAGTTACTACTTTGGAAGTATATGTTTCATTGGAAAAATTGGTAGATAATTTATGCATTATACAAAAAAAAAACCATAATTAGTAATGTAAAGACTAATTATGATTTTTATCATATAATATATTACATAAGAATCATAGTAATATTAGTTTTGATATTTGTTTTTATGTCATGTATATTTAGATCATATATATATATATATATATATACACACATACATACATAATTTATTTATATAATTAATTTTTTTTTCAGCTCCCAGGAATAATTTATTTACAGTGAGGGAAAAAGTAAACATGAATCGTTATTCAGAATTTAGTATACCAAATGCCAAATCTTTTTCTAGAGAAGAACAGAACAAACTGTTATTTACTAACACAAGTAGCAGTTCTTCCTTTATTTCTCAACTTTCTGATAACAGTAATGATAGCAGTGATATACAAAATATGAATGCAGATAATGAAAAGAAAGTTCCACCAAGTGGCATTTTTGAAGTAAGCAATTCTCTCAGTATAGATATGCCTAAACAGCTTGAGCTAAAAAGTACAACAATTGATTTGAAAACATTGCCATTTAAACACCGAGAAAACAAAGAAAAACTTCAGTCTACTTTAGAAAGAATAATGGAAACAATAGAAAATAAATCAGATGGAGAAAGTGAAGAAAGTGAAAATAAAAGTAACTTAAATGGATTTAATGATATATTACTCGAAAAAGAAGATGACAAAAATATTACTCTTATCAGTAATGATGAAAATCCTACTTCTAAAGAAACATCAAGCCAAAAAAAGAATCTAATTTTAAATTTAAATAAAGATTTTGTCTTTGAACCTGTAAAAACTGTACAAGTTGAAACATTATGCCATGCATTTTCAAATAAAAAAGATTGTTTTACACAAAGATTAGATGAAACAATTCAGTCGTGTAAAGCTAAATTAGGAATTACTACTGTTTCTGAATCTAACCAAGAATATTCTAGTGATGATGATGATGATGATAGTGGTTGTGATGAGGAGGAGGAGGAGGATAGTGAAAAAATAGATGAGGAGGAAGAAGAGGTTAAAGGAAAACAAAATGAAGATAAAGAAGAAAAATATTTAGAAAAAGATGAAGAGATGAAAGACCATGAAGTAGTTCATGAAATGAAATCTGATGAGTGCACAATAAATACTTCTGATTTGTCATGTCTGAAAGAAGTACTAAAATATAATACATCGGATGAAGATAATCCAAAACCAGCTCGTGAAGAAAATAGTGAAAATTCAGAACCTATTTGTAGTGTTACAGAAGAGAAATTTCTTGATAAAAATAATATGACCAAGTGTCATAGTCTATCACCTGAGAAGGAAAACATTAACAGTATTAAAAATTTTGATATGTTTTTATCTGAAAAACATGTTTTAGAAAGTTATGATGATGATAATTGTAATAATTCAAACTACATTAAAAATGACCGAGTAAGTGAACATTTTGAGAACAACAGTGAATCATATGATTCTTCGGGATATAGCAAAACTCAGCATTTACCCATCACGTCTATGCTGCCTTCAGCAGGCTTTTTTGGAAGCAAAACAGAAGAAGAAGATGAGAGAAATGTAGCAGGTGTGTTATTTTATTAATGATTTCATAAACTTTATTAGCACTTTTTTTTTTCTTCAGTATTCTATAAGCAAAGTTTAATTTGTTTTATAACCAAGTATCTCAGCTATAACATAATTGATAATTGCCCATCATGTTATTGCACTGTTAGCTTTTTTTTTTTTTTTAATATTCTATAGAGTTTACTAGAATTTTGGAGAAAAAAAAATTGTTCTAAGTCATAAAGGAAGATTTCTTTTTTTTTTTTAATATGAGTCCACTCATCAAATGTGAAATTATACTGTAGGTAGGCTAAGGATTAGACAATTTGCAAACCCTTATCTAGAGACCAAGAATGGAAATATTTCAAGACACTTTAGTCATCTAGTATGCATGCTGGTGAAATTCATCATCAGTTGGTGATGAAGCTCACCTGAAATCAAATCAGTTTATGAAATTCATTTAACACTTAAATATGCTGTTAACATCTTTAAGTCTTAATTGAATACCTGTGATTGGTTTCATACCCACAGCTTAGTTAGGTGAAGAGCAGGTATGCTATGCCATCCATTCAACCACCTCTATGCAAAGAAACCACTCCTCACTCTCTAGCTCACAGCTTCCTTTCATAACTTCCAGGGGATGGCCCCTTGTCATCCATTCAACCACCTCTATGCAAAGAAACCACTCCTCACTCTCTAGCTCACAGCTTCCTTTCATAACTTCCAGGGGATGGCCCCTTGTCATCACGCCTTCCTGCTGTTCAACCAAGCGAAAGAACTCCCCAGTGTCAACCCAGTAACCACCTCTCAACAGTTTAAAAGTCTCAATGATATCACCTCTCCTTCTTCTATCTACCAAGCTATTCATCCACATTCCCTCAGCCGATCCTCATAACTAACATTGTACAGTCCTGAAACCATCTTTGTTATCTGCCTCTGTACCCTTTCAACAGTTAATTTATCCCCGTTCAAATCCTGGGGACCAAATTTGAGAACAGTATTGTCAGACATACAATATTCTGAAAACAGTGTTGCCAAACATACAATATAAATAGGGATGCTAGATTAAATACAGAATTTTTTGCTTTTATTATATTAGTAGTATTATAATGCTACTCATCATTGATATAAAGTGTGGTCTGATCAGGGTCTTATACAACAGAATGATAACTCTTTTATCTCTGCAGGTCAGCTTCCATCTTAGTATTGCAGCATTCCTCTCTGTTACCTTCACCACCTTTGCAATATGTCCCCCTGAATTTCAGGTTTCTATCAATCATCAACCCCCAGATCTCTTGTCTCCCCTACTTCCTCCAGTACAACTCCCCCAATAGAGTAAGAAGTGTCCTATCGATGTGTCCCAAACCTCAAGACCTTATATTTTGCTGCATTAAACCGATACCCCCAATTCATTTGCCCATCTGTCTAGTTTATTCAAATCCTCTTGCAGGGCTACCACATCAGCACTATTATTAATAACCCTTCTCAGCTTCACATCATCTGCAACCAACTGAACATTCTCCTGCAATCTATTGACAACGTCATTGATATAAAGATTAAACAATATAGGTCTCAGTACTGAGCCCTGTGGGACCCTACTTGTAACCCTCTGCCTCCTTGAAACTGCCCCACCATACACAACTTTGATACTTATCGGGCATCAGAGTTATTTATGGTGATACAATTCTGAATCCAGTTGACCAAACTGACATGATATGAAAGAGTTGTGAAAATGAAAATAAAGAGCAAGGAAGTAAGGATTGAAGAAGGGCCATACTTACTTTACTTTACTTTTCGAGTCCAGAACACCAATCATATCCTCTCCATCCAAAAAACAACGGCTTGTATCGCCTTGTCATTGACCATCAGAATATCATCCATGGAGCACACATCGATTAGATCTGGGAAACATAAACGATGTTCGTCAGTTTGGACGTCTCCGCAGTCACAGCTGTCATCATCTGCATAACCCCATTTCATCAGGTTACTTCTGCATCTGGACACTCCCACTCCAAGACAGTTCAGAGTCCTCCAGGTGCTATAGGGTAGGTGATATCCCTTGGTTAACTCTTTCTTAATTATGGGGGCTTCTTGAAGTTGAACCGATTCCCTCCATAGAACAAGGCGTCGCTCCTCAGGTTTATGGATCAATGGTTTAGTTCTTTGCATAAAACTATGCCTTAATTTGAGTCGAGAAGCTATGATGATATGGCCGTACATTGGATGACTTTCATCTGTCATCTGCTTTTTTTTCTTCATCTCACCGGCCACTTGACGTCTTATGCCTGGTGGCGCTATGCCTGCTAAGGGATACAGCTTGTTGACTGGGGTTAGTCTTAGGCATCTGGTTATGATTCTAATGGCATCATTTAAAGCTACATCCACGTGTTTCGCATGGGTGGATGCCTCCCACACTGGGGCAGCATACTCCTCTGCAGAAAAACACAATGCCAAAGCCATCGAGTGAAGTACCTTTGATTGAGCTCCCCACATCGTGCTGGTCATTTTTCTTATGATGTTATTTCTTCCATAGATTTTTCCTTTTAGTTCCTGGCAATGTACCTTATACGACAAGGTACGATCCAGCTTAACTCCAAGATATTTGGGATTGCTGCAGTGTTCAAGGCATTTTCCTCTCCAGACAATGTTTAACTGCCGTTTTGCTTCCCTGTTGTGCAGATGGAAAGCGCATACCTAAGTCTTGTTTGGGTTAGGCTTCAGGCAATTGGTCTCATAGTAATTGGAGAGTATTTTATTTCTAAGGCTTCTGTCAACCTCTTCTCAACTTCTTCAAAACTCCTTGCTTCGCTGCATATAGCTGTGTCATCGGCATAGATAAACCTCCTCACGTGGATGGGTTGGCTGATCGTTAGTATAAATAGTGTAGAGCATCGGGGTCAATATGCTGCCTTGAGGTAAACCATTCTTCTGATTTCTCCATCTGCTCTTCTTTCCTTGCAAAGTTACTTAGAATCGTTGACTCTGGAGCATGGTTTTAACTATATTCGTGAGGTGAAAATCTTTTGTTATTTGGTACAGCTTGACCAACAGTTTCTTGTGATTAACAGTGTCATATGCTGCTGAAAGATCAATAAAAGCTGCTCCAGTCACAAGCTTCTTCTTGTAACCATCTTCGATGTGCTGCATGAGATTGAGAATTTGGCCACAGCAGGACTTTCCGGGACGGAAACCGGCTTGCTCGGGTATAAGTTTCTCGTCAATGTTTGCTGCTATTCCTTCTAGAATCATTCATTCAAAAACTTTATACAAGTGGCAGAGGAGAGAAACAGGGTGAAAATTCTTCGACTCTGTAGGTTCTTTTCCTGATTTAAGTAAAGCTACCACTTGAGCTTTCCTCCATAATTTGGGCAACTGAAGAGATTCTACACACCATCCAATACACACACAAACGCACTAGACACTCCATCCAATGGCTGGTGAAATTTATCAATTTCACCAGCCATTGGATGGTTACTGGACCAAAATGCTTTATCTGTTCTGTCCGAATGTTGTCCGGGCCAGCAGCTCTATTCTCTTTCAGGTGATATATAGCTTTTCTTAGTTCTTCTTCGGAGAATAGAGAGGCTAATGAATTAGTCTCAGCTTCTTTAATGCGCGTAAGATTGGTTTCAGTATCTTCTTGTCTGTCCTGCCATTCAATAATAGCTGGTAAGCGATCTGGTTTGGCATGACCTCTCTTTATGTAAACTGGAGTTTTAGTTGGATCATTGCTTAATTCTTCACCAGTTTCCATGCTCATCTGCTGTTCTGTTTTATATCCAAATCCTGCAGTAGCTTCATCCATCTCTTCTTTCTACCATCCGTAGTTTGTCCATCAGTTTATTGCCTGCCTCAGTTGTGTCTACAGCGAAAGGATCCCTGTCATATCTGATTTTTATATTATTTTAGTTGTTCCGTCTGGTCTTCATTAAGCCCAGCGATATATTGAATTCTGCACTCTCGTGGTATGTGCCACCGAGATACTATTTTGATGGTATTCACAGACTCTTCATAGTTACTTGGATCCACTTCAAGAGTGTTTACTGTCTGATCGAGTTCCTTCGCAAATCCGTCCCATCTTGCTTTTTAAAATTAAACCGTCACTTAAAAGGTACTATCTCTGGATTGATAATGGCTCTGACTTCACACATAACAGGTCTGTGCTGAGTTCTTGGTATCAGCTTTTCTACTATCTTCGTCGCTTGCATGGCTGCTTGTTCACTGATAAAGATGTTATCTGGATTATAGCCTCTTCTGCACCTTCCACTATTGAATGATGGTCTTAACTTGGGATCGTGGATCAGCTTCAGTCCTTCTCTCTCAGCCCAATTTTCCAGCTTAGCACCATTCCTGTCAGTCATTTTGTAGCCCCATGTTAAACTCCAACAATTAAAGTCTCCGAGTATTATTTTAACCAGAATTCTTTGAAGACGAAATCTTCATTAGGTGGCGCTTATATACCAATGTGATTGTGCAGGACCTGATCTCGATGGTTAATATCTCTATATTATTATGGGATGTCATATGTATAGATTTAATATCCAAGTCTGGTTTAGCAAATATAACACTACCGTATTGCTCGTGTGGTCTCTCAGCTACTAATTTCATGCCATGAATTTTTGATCTACTGCTGTTTACCCCTCGATGTGTCTCCTGGATAACTAAAACATCACATTTGCGTTTATCACACATCTGCTAATATAACTTCCTTTTTGGATGATAGTTCTTCAATATTTATTGAAGTCATCTTAAAAGCTAGCCTTGAAGAAGGCTGATTTATAGTTCGCATGATTGTTCCGGTAGAAGGATTAGCCAACGTTGGGTTTCAACGTTGCCCAGGATATGCCCGATTGTGATTTCTGATGATCGCTTTTGTATATAACACAATCTATGAGGAGGCTCCCTTCAATGTACCCCATGAGGGCCATGATTGCCAATGAATCAATGAGAGATTATGCATGAGAAATGGCATGCAGTTTATTGATCTGGAGTGAATTTGATGGACAAAAGGACTTATATATATGCCTAATGGACTACATTTAAATGGTTTTGGAGTTAGATATTTGGAGAAAGTGTTGTTTACTGAGAGAGTGTAGTAGTGCAAAACCAGGAAAACTAGAGATATTAGGGAGGATGAAATAAAGCATGTGTCTGGCCACTGCTGTGATAAATAAGCATGGATACAATAATGATTATGCAATGCAAAAACAGGATATCTCAGGTCTCCAGTTTAAATGGGTTGGTAATGACATTACACAAGAATAACTTGGTAAGCTCTACTTGGCCAAAAATTATAGGAATCAGTGAGACATGGTTGACTGAAAATGATACAGTTACAGGGATAGAATGTAAAGGGAATTGAATTTTCAGGGAGGATAGAAGGAACAAGACAGGAGGTGGTGTATTGCTGATGATAGCTGCAGAATTACAACCAACAAAATTAGAAGTTCAAGAGGATATTAGGTCTGAGGGAGATGATTCATTTGAGGCTGTCTAGTGTGAGATAGAGGCAAATAGGATAAAATACGTTGGATGCTATGGACCTGGGGTGGGGGGGGGGGTTCACAGGAAGATGTAGATGCAATGTATCGGTAAATCAGCACGATGAGTGTAGGCCAAACAATTATTATGGGAGGTTTTATCCTATGGGGACATCGACTGGAGGGAGGAAATTGGGCATGGCAAGATGGAAGTGGGATTTATACAGTTGCTAAGGGATAATTACATGAAACAACATGTTAGAGAAGGGACAAGGGGGTCTGAGGGTGTTAGATCTGATAGTAGCATCAAAAGATATATCAATAACCAAGGTAGACACTCTGCCTCCAATTGGGAAGAGAGTGACCATGCATTCTTATTTTTGGAAGTTGCCAAATACTGTCAAGAAGGGATTTATGTTCAACTACGAGGCTGATGATTATGAGAGAGAGAGACTCAGGAGTCATCATGGAACAGTGCCATGGCTTGAGAAGCTACAAGGAAAGAATGTCAGTAGGGTTATGGCAAGTGGTCAGAGATTGCTTGAAAGTAGCAGTATCAGACTGCATACCCAAGGTCAGGAGAATGAACCAAGTTGGAATTAAGTGATGAGTAGGGATATAAAGCAAGAGCTGCAAAAAAAGAAAACATTGTGGAGGAAATATAAAGAAAAAGTGATCAGCATACTCACGAGCAGTACCAAGTGCAAGCAAGAAGGGTGACTAGCATGGTAAGGAAGGCCAAATCAGACCAGGAGAGAGAACTAGCCAAACAAGTCAAAGTAAACCCAAAAGAATTTTTTCGTTATATATTTTCGTTAAGAATCTAATTTCTTGTCTATATAATGCACATTTCTCATCTTATTTAGACAGTCATTTAAGCTATAATAGATTTAGTTTAATCCTTTATCCCAGTGAGAGCAAACAAAGTTTGCGCCTGAAAATATCTTCAGGACTAAATATAGTGTTGTATAGTGTTGTACTACTTACTGGATAAGATAGTACAACACTATACAACACTATATTTAGTCCTGAAGATATTTTCAGGCGCAAACTTTGTTTGCTCTCACTGGGATAAAGGATTAAACTAAATCTATTATAGTCTAACCTAGTGATAAATAAATTTTCAACATCTTTCTCTAAATCCAGAGTAATTTTTAAAAAAGGTGATAAACCTTTTGGCAACTCCCATAGGCACAGATGACTTGCTACTGCTTCTGCCTGGTATCTCCAGCTCTGGGCCTGGCTCCCACTGAAGAGACCTCAATAAAGGTCGAAACTAGTCTGGGTAGATGGCCAATCCCTTTAATGCATAACAGTATACATATCCACATAGGAAATGTGTTTTGCATTATGGGAGATACTGGGTTAGAAGTGCCTGGTAGCTTGCTCCACCTTTGCCACGAGTTGCCTTGGTGTTGCACTACTTACTGGATAAGATAGTACAACACTATACAACACTATATTTAGTCCTGAAGATATTTTCAGGCGCAAACTTTGTTTGCTCTCACTGGGATAAAGGATTAAACTAAATCTATTATAGTCTAACCTAGTGATAAATAAATTTTCAACAGTCATTTAAGCATTTATTATTAAATGCTACATTATGATTATTTTAGGGCTTCATTAATTTTATACTAAATACACTAAATGCTATTAAATATTTTGAAGCAGTTTGCTCTAAATATTTGTATTGTATTCATTTTTATACCTCATTGTAAACATTAGGATATGAAACTTTGTAAAGCTTTACTTTTCAAAGCTTTGTAAAGAAATGAAATTACATTAAGACAAGTAATCATGATGTGCTCTAATTGTTAGATGACCCAGAATCTGAAAATCAAAAGCTTCTAAGAAAAAATACCATCGGTGTTGGTGAAGAAACAAGTCTATATGAAGTAAGAATAAATAAAATATTGACTGTAATTTTTTAAGAAAAAATAATACTGAATATAATTATAGATAAAGAACTGTTTTCTATTTTTGAAGATCATATAGGCAGGGGAAGGTAGAAAGTACTGCATAGGAGACTCTTTTCAATATATTATTTTTTAAACACAGCTACAATTATCTAAAATGAATATTTCAAAAAGAAGTTATTCTGTTTATATGTTTTTTTATTATTATTGTTTGCAGGACACCCAAACTATCCATACTGTCATACATCTCTTTGAATGCATTTACTGAAAGTGCACTCACAGCAGACTCTAGTATTCCATTCCTCTCATTCACCATTTCTCCAAGCAATAAATATAGCCCTTCATATTCTTGGTAACCACACTCTTACTCAATTTCCAGGGATGATCCCTTGCTATGATTCTTTAGCCAACTGCTGAAAAACTTCCATTTTATCAGTCCTATAAAACCCTTTTAGTAGTACAAACGTTTCTATCTAATCCTCTCTTTTCTGCCTCTTAGTCAAACTTCTGCAACTCACAAACCCTCAATCTATCATTTTGGGAGAATTCCACAGGTCATTCACCATCTTGGTCACTCACTTCTGGATTCTCTCTATCACTTCCTCATCCCAAAGAAACCCAGGTGACCAGACCTATAGTCTGCCTGTAGATGTGATAGCCTTAGCTGGCACAGTGCCAAGAAGAGTCATTTCATGTTGAAGGCGAGAAAGGAATAAAGCAATGTAAGAATTTCGTCACCAACACACAAAATCATGTGCTTTATAAGTAAAATTTTCTAACTGTTATACATGCAAAATAGTTGCCACTTTAAAAATTTGAATTTTCATAAAAGAAAAGCTAATTTTCCAACATGTAATAATAAACACCCATCCCATGAAACACATTGGTTACCCTATTATCAGAATGGATTTGCCTTCTTCTCCCCTCCCCCTCCTCGACACTTCTGCCATGCACAGAAGTGTCGAGGAGGGGGGGGGGGGTCTCGCATCTGTGGTCAGACAGCAATCTAGATGTGGCTGTATTAAAGACCTATGAAGATGAATGATAACTTCCTCATATCTACTTGTTAGAGATGTTTTCCAGAAACCAAGTAATTCTGTAAGCCACATTTGCCACATTTGCAATATGCCCTCCGAACTTGAAATGTCCCTGCATGGTTTAAGACTTTTGCTGTATAAGAGCCTCTCTTATTCAATGCATTCATTACCTTATCATAAAATGTAACTAGATTGCTAAAATAAGCCCAATCCCCAAACCTGTGCTGACCATCATAGAGAATTTTATGCTATCAACCCAATCTTTTCTTCTTTGATACCTTAATTACAACTGCAGATAAACTGGATATAATTGGAAACTTCTATCCCAGAACTATGTCCATGCAGTAGCACTATTTTGTCTTCTTTCCACTCCTTGGAGTATGTCATACTCCAAACCTCAACAAGTATGATTGTATACATTTGCCAAACATTTGGGAGACAGTCATCTTAATACCTAATTAATATCTGTTTTCTCTCTCTCTGTTTTTTTTTTTTTTTCCCGCAATGTAGATGGCACCTAATTAGGACGTTAGTCTTTGTGTTGTATGTTACAATTGTTCAAACTAGTCCCATTGTTATACCAGATTGTTGTTGTTGTCCTGCATACTGTGACAAACTATTTTTGTGCTCTGAAGATGATGGTTAGAATATCAGCAATAAGTTAATAAATATGGAGCCTCCATAGTTCAGTCAATATACACAAAGCCCTTTGGTCAGAAAGACCTTGGTTTGATTCCTATCAGTGACGTGAGGAACCTTTATCTAGTCTCTTTCTACTAAAAGTGAGTTAGACGGTCTCATATAGAGGTAGGGGGTTTATTCACCCTGAAATTTGGATTTTTTCATCCCCCAGAGCAGGCAAACGGGACCATGAACATACCAGGATGCATAGGGTTAACCACCTTATCCTCGATACGGTAGCAGTTTAATGTAGAAAAATCCTCGAAACTGCAAGGTAAAAGAGGAGAGAAGGAATAAGAAAAAAAAATAAAGAGTTAATAAATAGTTATTTTCTTATCAGTCTGTGTTCTCATCTATACCATTAAAACCAGTCAACATTCTAAATAGCACATTGGTTTTCTTCCATTTAATCTTATGTAAAGGGGGTGTTCAAAGCATGGTCTGCCTCTCCTGACTTGCCATAATGAAGGTAGGGAATGTATTTTTTATGTTCTCTAAGGTAGATATTAACAAATCTTCCTGTCTGCCCATAGTAGGCCAAGTCACAGTCACAAGGATCTTAATACACTCCAGGATATGCTAGAGGATGGAGTTTATCCTTAGGAGAGTAGGTCAGAGTTGCTAATTTAATATGCAGTTTGAATGCCATGACAGTGATATTATTCCTGATTTTCTCATATTTAAAGAAAAGTTAAATTTGGCAAAGGCACATCGTATTTACTAATGGCGAGTTTTGTACTCCTACAGGAACAGATTGCTATTACTTGCATAAAGCTTACAAAGTTAAATAGCTCTATAACCTCTACATGAAAAACTATTCAATGATTTAAATCCTGAACTGTGGACTGTTCCAACATCACATCTCCAAAGTTTCAGCAAAAAAAAAAAAAAAAAGAATTCACAAAAGTTAAAAGCAGGCACTTGAAGAAATTTGAAATTTTACAACAGCAAATTTACTACATTCCGGCTGCAACTTCAATGAGATAACTTGGTCATAAATTTATCATCATAGGTGCTTACAGAAGAAGTGAAGAACACTCTCAGTCTGGGTCATAACTTTGTCGTTACACCCATATGACTTGAAAAACTAGAAATCATGATGAATGTAGAACAGTGTATCTACGATCTTACATCTTCAATGGATAATAATGTGCATTTGACAGCAAGTATCCTAAACAAGGCTAAACCACCATAAAGTAATATACCACAGAATGAAATAGCTTCCTTAAAACATTATATAAGAATAAAAATATTGTTATTACTAAAGCTGATAAGGGTAATGCAACAGTTATCATGAATAAAGAGGATTCCAACCAAAAAAAGGTGAGATCTTTTATTTGACAGTTCTACTTTCCAAATTATGGATTGATTATTGTATTGTAAAAAGTGACTTCTTGGCCCAAAGAAATCAACAAAATAAAACCAGTTCATGTTAAACCTCTCCATTTTTATGGAGTACCTAAAATCCACAAATCCGATATTCTTCTACACCCTAGTATAGAGGTCATACTTATAAACTTTCCCAACAGTTAGCTAAGTCTCTTGGCTCCCTTTACTGGCAACTCCTCTACTTTTCTAAAAAATTTAGTCCATTTCAAATCATTAGTTAAAAATCATATTTTTAAAAATTCAAATATAATGGTTAGTTTTGATGCCACTTCTTTATTTACTAATGTACCACTAATAGACACTCTTAATTGAATCAAGTCTAAATTTCTCCCTGATATCATTGAATTATTCAAATTTAGAATGTATGCAGGTTACTTTACATGGGAAGGAAAAATCTGTGAACAGATTAATGCTACTGCTATGGACCCTTCCCCCCTCCCCTAGCAAACTTTTACATGGAATAATTTCAAAACAGAATACTTACCAACAGTCCCCTAGGTGCGGTTATGATTATGCTTTGTTGATTGCCATTTGGCCCCATGGACAAGACACTTTGGTTGCTTTTGTCACCCATCTAAACAGTCACTATCCCAAAGTTCACTTCACAGTAAAAAACAGAATGTAATAATTTTTTGCCTTTTTCTTGATGCATTAGTCACCTGCCTTTCAGATGGATCACTATCTTTTTCTATTTACAGAACGCCAACACACATGCACACGCACACGCGCGCACACACACACACACACACACACACACACACACACACACACACACACACACACACACACACACACACACACACACACACACACACAGGAAGACATCTACATAAGCAATCACATCATCATCATCATCCAGCCCAACAGCATGGCATTCTAAAAACACATACACAGAGCCAAAGCAATCTGTTCTAATGATACAACTCTTTCCACAGAACTTAAATATCTGTGCCATACTTTCTTTGCTAATGGCTACAATTCCTACAAGATAGATAAAATAGTTAGAAGTAATGGCACATAGTACCATTACTTCTCCCTCCTCTAATACACAAGAACAAAATATCACTATTCCTATTCCCTATGGTAGAGGTACATCAGGAAAGACAGCCAGAGTACTAATAAAACATGGGCTTCACACCACATTCAAAAGCATGTTAAATTAGCAACTCTGATCCACTGTCCTAAGGAAAACTCCATCCACTAGCATATCTTGGAGTCTATGAAGTTCCTTGTGACTGTAGCTGACTAGGCCTACTATGGGCAGACATAAAAATCTGTTAACATCCACCTTGAAGAACATGAAAAAATACATTCATTACCATTATTATGGCAAGTCAGGACTGGCAGACCATGCTTTGGACATCACATAGGATTAGATGAAAGAAAACCAGGGTGCTATTTAGAAGTCATTACAGGTCTGAAAGATTATTTTTATAATCAGTCATACCAATAAAGAATTCTCCTAACATGAAAAAGTATGGTTGCATTAATTTGCCAAATATTTAGGAGATTGTCATCTTAAGATCAACTTCAACATAGCTGTAATACTCTTTTTTACAACATTAGAGAGACGTTAGATATTTTGTCCATTACAGTTTTAAATTGTTTCACTTACTCTTTCTCGCATGTAAACTATAACATGCTGCTTCATACTCTGACAATGCTGCTTTGAAATCCAGAGAAATGATGATTGGTTCGAGGATACATTGTGGTTGGTCAGCGAATTTAGTGCTCTTGTAAAATTGGTGATTTTTGTCTGTTTTTATTGTGTTTTCCCTTAGAAAACTAGTGTTGATTTTAGTGTTTTGTAGTATACTAGTGTTGATTTTAGTGTTTTGTAGTATACTAGTGTTGATTTTAGTGTATTTAGTATTTTATCACATATTTTTATTAAGATATTTCAATATTTAGTATATGTTTAAAATGGTGCCAAAAAAGGGCAAGAAATGGAATGCTAAAAAAAAGCACTGCAGGCGAGAATAAGAAGTTTAGCCCCGTTAAAGAGGTTATTAGAGACATGGAGGAAGTTAATGCAAATGAATTAACCTCCAAAATAGCAAAGTTGAAGTAGATCATCAGAGAGACGACACAGGTATTGCAAAAAGTCGAGAGGCATTTAAATAAACAGAGGGAGAAAAAGAAAAATAAACAGGAAAATAAGAAACAACAAAGCAAGGAAACAGGTAAGTCAGAAAATAACAGAAATCAGGTAAGTGACATTGTTAGTAAAAAGAAAGAAGTTATTTCGTATGGTGACTCTATAGTAAAACATGCTATAGATGAGCGAGTTATAACATTGAGTTTTGCTGGAGGGAAAATTAAGAATATAAAAGAAGCAATTCTAAAACAGAAAAGAAAAGTAAACGAAAACATAGTTGTAGTAGGTACGAATGACTTAACTGGCGATAAGTTCATTATGAGAGAGGACATGAAAGGGGGGTTGTTGAAAGAGGCAAGAGTGAAGAGTGAGAAAGTGAAAATCGTCAGTATTTTACCTCACTATGATAAAAATGAATTAAGAAGAAGGGCTACAATGGCAAACAATTCAATGCATAGGCTGTGTAGAAGGAATGGATGTGAGTTTTTAGATGCGTGGAGTGAGATGAGTTTGAGGGAAGATTGGATTTATATAAGAGGGTCAGCCTACACCTGAATGCGTTTGGTGTCAGGAGTCTAGAAAAATTAATAACTGATATGAGACCTAACACAGAGAGTCAGGGAAACTAAATTATAATGGGAGGAATGGTCAGAATGCAAGTGTAAGAGCGACAATGTTATATAACTGTTTTTAATGAAAGGAATGGGCTTTGTAATGGAAATGTTGACAAGGAGAGAACTATTTCGACTTGGCATTTGTCCAATTCAAGCCCATCAAATGTGTGCAAAGATGTCTACATGTATAAGGTACTAGTGAAGAATAGAGATCTGCAAGTTTTCCAAGGGTATCATGCAGACTGCAGAAAAGAGTATACAAAAGAACATGCATGTAGATTATTATGTCTGTACATGAATGCTAGGAGTATCAGAAAGAAAGGGATAGAGTTTGTTGTCTTAGTCAATATGTTGCAACCTCAGATTGTAGTTATTAGTGAGACCTGGCTATCAGAATCAGACCTACTAACTGGTATCGAGTGTCAAGGGTATAGTATTTTTAGGCAGAATAGAGAGGATAGGAGAGGAGGGGACATGCTGCTAATGATATCGGATGAATTGAATCGAGTTAGAATTGAGACCTATGATTGTAGTACTACTACTAACAATATTTCATTTGGCAGTGAGTTTGAAGCCATCTGGTGTGAGGTGAGATCTAACAAGATCAATTACATAGTGGGATGTTGTTACAGACCTGGTGGATCGGTTGCTAGTGATGAAGAAATGCATCACCAAATAGAAAAGATGAGCATGAAAAGAGTAATCATAATGGGAGACTTTAATTAACCAAATATCGATTGGGTAGTAGTAGAATCTTGTGAGAAGAATCAAAATGCATTTATTGAGCTGTAGCAGGACAACTTCCTCAATCAACATGTGATAGAAGGAATTTGAGGGCAAAGAGTGTTAGATTTGATTATAGTGTCAGAGGGCATTTCAACTAAAGACAACTATTCTGCCTCTCGTTGGTGACAGTGATCATGCAGTACTCACTTGGGAAGTGACTAAGTTTATGAATGTTCCATTCAGAAAAAGTTACATGCTGAACTACAAAGCGGAAAATTATGACCAACTGAGGAGTATACCAAGTTCACTGGAATGGGATTGGTTGCTGGATGGAAAGAATATTGACAGTGCATGGGAAGCATTTAAACAATACTTAAATGATGCAATATCAGAATGTGTCCCTAGAGTTCGAAGAATAAATATAGTAGGAGTGAAATGGATGCGTAATCTTATTAAGCAAGAGTTTTATAAGAAAAGGACGGTGTGTGGAAAGCATACCGTGCACATAAGGATGATGTTCATTATGAACGTTATAAGCAGTAGGCTATAATAGTCACAACTGTTGTACGGAAAGCTGTCTGAGTATGAAAAGAAACTGACTCTGCATGCTAAAGACAACCCACAAGAATTCTATCGATATGCTGCAAGTAAAAGAAAGAATGAATATGAAAGAATAGCTCTTCTCAATCCTTATGGCATGAGGGTTACAGATGCAGAAAAGGTTGTTCAGTTAATGAGTTCCCATTATGTTAAAAGCTATCAATCTCTTCACTAGATAAAGGAACGCAGGTGTATGAGGATGAGGTTTTAGAGCTGTTGCACAAATTGAATAAGAATTCAGCAATAGAGACTGGTGGGATATCAGCATGTCCGCTAAAAGAGTGTTCAGCTGAACTGGCCATTCCTTTGACCAGGCTATTTAATATGAGTCTCAGAACAGGGAAGATTCTGCAGGAATGGAAGGAATGTATGGTAATTCCATTGCACAATGGTGGTACAAAGATCGATGTATCCAACTATCGACGAATTAGTATCTGAGGTGTGGTGGTGGCGAAGATTTTGGAAAAACTGGTTAGGGCTCACATTCAGAAATTGGTTAACAGTGAATCTCTACTTTGCAATGAACAACATGGGTTTACTAAGGGAAGGTCATGTTTTAGCAACTTGCTCACATTCTATAACAATATTACCATTAAACTAGACAAGGAGAATGGATACACTAGGATACTTTTGGATTTTGCTAAGGCTTTTGATAGAATACAGCATGGTAGACTGTTGCATAAATTGGAGGAAATGGGTTTGGGTTATAGAATATTAGCATAGATAAGAGGATGACTGACTGACAGATATCAAAAAGTGGTATACAGGGGATGTGAGTCTGCAAGATTTAAGGTAACAAGTGGTGTACTTCGAAGATCAGTGCTTGGTCCACTGTTATTCAATCTGTACATTAATGATATTGGAAAAGATTTGACAAGTGACACACACACACACACACACACACACACACACACACACACACACACACACACACACACACACACACACACACACACACACACACACACACACAGCTATTTGCTGATGATGATGTAAAGATAGGTAGGGTAATCAGGAATGCTGTTGATAAGCAGGTACTTGCAGAATGATTTGAATAGGCTGGAATTGTGGGCATGGGAAAATGGGTGTCAGTTTAATGTCAGTAAATGTAAAGTCATTCACTTTGGCATGATTGTAATATATTGGTGGGATTAGGCTAGTAGAAACTAATGAGGTTAGGGATTTTGGAGTGCTAATAGATAGGAAATTGAAGTTCAGGAGCCATGTGGCAGAGATTGCAAATACAACTCAAATGATAATTGAAGTGCTGAAACGAATGTTCACATGTAAAGATAAGGATGTCATTTTGACTCTTTAGAAGGCCTTGATAAGACCTCACTTGGACTATTGTGCGCAGGTCTGGTCTCCCGGATTCCGTTGTGATTCTGATATATTGGAGAGGAAGTACAAAGGAGAGTGTTAAAAATGATATCAGGATTGTGGAATACTGATTATGAAGACAGATTAAGAATTTCTAGACTGCAGACACTAGCAAACAGGGGAAAGAGGGGTGATATGATTGAGACTTACAAACTTCTGAAAGGATCATACAGGATTTCATTCGATGGAATTTTTCAATTTATGGAGGGTGGGGAAAGGACGAGAGAGTATCCTTGGAAGATGAGAATGAAGGCCGCTAAGAAGGGGGGGTGAGCGCTAGATTTTTCTCTCATGGGGTGGTGCATGATTGGAATGGAATGACACTGAATGTTGTGAGTACAAGTAGCATGAATGAATTCAAGAATAAGTATGATAACTGGTGTGTGTAGTATGTGGCCTTCCTCGATGAGTCTCTGATTCCCTTGAGGTGTCTGTTTTAATAATAATAATAATATAAGCTAGTTAACAAACATCATTTTTATAAAATAGTTTTTTATAAAATAAGTTATAAATAATGTTCAACACCTAAACTTGTCTATTAGGTTGAGATAAGGGTTTCCTTTGAACTGGAAATGTTCACATACCTTTTTTAAAGAATCTGAAGAATCGATGAGTCTTTGGACTCCTTGGAGGTGTCACGTAATAATAATAATAACCTTGGCTTCTAATCCAATGTCCTCTTCACCTTCATGTGGCATACCCTCATTAATAGATATCTATCTGGATACTGGATAAATAAGGATGAACTGTTAACCTGGATTTATCTGACCAGGGCATTGTCCAGTTATTTAGGAAGGAGGGAGAACAGTGAAAAGTCAGTTACTAGAATAAACTCAGCATCAAAAAAAAAAAAAAAAAAACAGTATAAGAAGTATCAGTGCAAAAGTGAAAGTAGTAGAATCAGAGCAGTATCAAGTACCTCTTCAACATAGTTCATATCACCAAAGCAGGGAGGACAAAAACAGATGAGATTCCTCTAAATAACAAATGTAAGATGTTACATTCAGGTAGTACATTAGATCAAGGTAAAGGAAGAGTAAGGAGTATCTATAATTATTGAGTACTAAACATGAGGATAATCTTCTTGAGTGGTGGAAAGTGTACAGTGTAATTAGAGGAATTTGTTAGAATTTGACAGTGAGTCTTATTTTTGTCTGTGGTTCCAGAGAAGATTGTACTAGGGGAAGAAGTGGAAGAATTTTTAAGGCCATTAGAGAAGGCAGCTGACATAACAAAAAAGGAAAGTTACTCCTTATTGGAGATCTAAACAGAGTAAGAAATTAATACTAGATATCTAAAAGTGTTTTAAGGAAGTTTTGGAGCAAAGCTAATCATAAAGGTAAGCACTTGATGGATATCTGTTCAGAACATGATGGACAAGTCATTACTATGTTCCAACATAGTAATGTTATGCACAAATTCATATGAGGAGAATCATCATCCAATAGTCCACTAAAAGCTGCAGAATAGATATTAGGAAATGTTTCTTACAGAAATCTTCCACTCAGTCCTTAATCGACTTTTCTTTCAGCTCTGTAAGTGAAGTACCAGTCCAACTTTTTATATTGTCTGTCCACTTTATTCTAGGCCTGCTCTTTTTCAAGTTTTTGGAATAAGTCCTTAAAGTACTTGCCTTGGCAAACCATTTGATCTTCTCATATGGCCAAGCCACATACGTTTCCTTTTAATCTTAGTTATGACATTATCTCTTGGACCAGCAAAAGAACTGATTCTTTGTCTTACTTTAAAATTTGTGATGTGATCAGTGTATGGTATCTTTAGGAGTCGTTTATAGCGCCTCATTTCAAGCGCCAACCACCTCTTTTCTTTTAGGTTGGTCCAAGTTTCACTTCTTATAGAAGTACTGAATTAACTAGTATGTCAATAAGGTGTAATCTGTTGGTAATTATCAGCTTATTATCTTTCCATGGTGGTTTTAGTTTTTTGGAGTGCTATTGTTGTTTTTGCAATTTTTGTTCTAATATCCTGTCTTGTTCTGCCATCTTTATTAAAGATATTGTCTAGGTATTTAAACTGATCAGTTTCTTATATGGGTGCATCCTCAAGAAGGATTTTTTTAGTTTCTGTTATAGCACTTCTTTCTTGGTGAGAAGCACAAATATTTGTCATTGTTTTTGAATTTGGGATACTTATGGTTAAGCCATATTTTCTATTTTCTTCCTCCTATCATCACTAAAGTATCACAGTTCCTCAGACCTTCATTTACAACATATTCGAGGAAGCAATTAAATGACATTGGTGATAACTTGCACCCCTGTCTCACTCCATGTTCCATTGGAAAAATGAGTGCTATAATTCTCCATGATTGCAACTATCATTTCAGAAGATGAGTATAGGGATTCACTCAGTCATATTATTTTGTTGTCTGTTCCATAATGTTGCAGAATTTTCCAAAGGGCATCATGCCATGAGAATCAAAGGCTTTCTCTGGGTCAATAAAATTATGGTATATTTGTTTATTATGTTCTGTATATTTTTCTCCAGTGATATGGAGTGTATATAAATGGCCAATTGTACTCCTTGTTTTTCTAAATCCAGCCTGGAAGTCCGAAAAATTGAATTCCATTTTTGCTTCAATACGTGAGAGAAAGATGAAAATATTTTGCTTGGGTTGCTGATGAGGCCAATTGTCCTAAAATTATTGCACTTTTTTCTTTTCTTTTTTTTTGTCTTTTTTTTTTTTTTTTGGATGGGAGTAAGGATAACTGTGCCATTTTTTTGCCCAGATCTCAGTGTACCATACCTGCTGTCAAATTTTGTGTAGTGCACTAATAATAGGTTCTTCCCCTTCTTAAAGTAGTTCTGTTGGAATATTGTCAATTTTTCCTGCTAATTTTTCCAATTTTGATCTTAAGATGGCTCTTTCTACTTCTTCTCTAAGCATAGGATAATCATTGTTGTCTGTTATCATAGAGACAATTCCCTCTAAATTTTGTTGGTCATTCCACATGAATAGTTTACTTTAATAATCATACCATGTTTTTCAGTATTTTTTCATGATCAGTAATATTTGTTCCTTCCTCATCCTCAATTATTCAGCTCTTACTAACAAAAGGCATTGTTAATTTCTTAAAAATTTGGTATGTTGTTGTATGGTTATTCTTATGAAGATTATTCTCAATTTCTTTATATTCTTTGGATAACCATTTATTTTTTGCAAACTTTACTTCCCTTTTAATCTGCCCAGATAATTCATACTGTTCATTGTTGTTCTCAGTGTGCCAAATGGTAGTAATCTTTTCTGCTGATCACAAAGCTATAATATTTCTTGTCATTGAACTGTCCTTGAAAAACTGTTGATAAGAGGTATCACTATCAAGAGAGTTAGCAGAAGCAAGATTCATATTAAATAATTCTTTAGTGATATTTGATTTGAGTTGTGTAATATTAAATTTTTGCCTTCTTATTTTTCTCTTGGGTCTAAATCCAAATTTCAACACGAATGGTGCTATGACTAAATTATGATCACTGCCTCTTTAGCCCAGTCAGTATAGATGAAGCCCTTTTGTCAGAAAGACCTGGGTACAATTCCTGTCCATGATATGAAGAACCTTTATCTGGTCTCTTTCAACTAAATGTGAGTTATAGTCCGACCACATAAGCAAGAGCTGTCGTTGGAAGACTGCCAAGAAGAGTCAATTCATGTTGAAGGGGGGAAAAGAAATAAGTCAATATATGATTTGGTCACTAACACGCAAAATCACGTGCTTTTTACGTAAAATTTTCCAACTGTTATACAAGCAAAATAGTTACCACTTTAAAAACTACAATGATCATAAAAGAGAAGTTAATTTTCCGACCTGTAATAATAAACACTCATCCCACAATACGGATTGATTACCCTATTATTGGAATGGATTTGCCTTCTTTTGACATGCGCAGAAATGTCAAAAGGTCTCGTATCTGTGGGCATACTATAACCAGTCTCATACAGAGGTAGAGGGGTTTTTTTTTCACCTGGAAACCCAGATTTTTCATCCCTCAGAACAGGCAAAACTGGCCCTGTGAACACATATGGATCTACAGTCATAAAATATTTACTCCCTCATTAGGAGGGCTCAACCTTTCCTAAGGGATGAGGGAGGAAGGGGGATAAACTCCATACGAAATAAATAAATAAATAAACTTCCAATGTCAACACCTGGGAAAGATCTAGTTCTTGCTGAGTTTATATAGGTGTTATATTTGCTTTTGATGAGTATTTAATCAATTAGATTCCATGCTCTTCACCTGGGGAGATCTTGGTCCATTTTCATGACCTTTTATGTGGGGAAAATGTGTTAGTTATGGCGAGATCATTCTGCAAAGCAAATTCTATCGGTTTCATCCCCCCGAAGACTCATCACAGGAGACCCAGAAACATCATTCACAATATAATATACCTCTCATATCTCCCACAACATAACCAAATTCACCATGTGAGTAAGAAACTAACCATTATTAATACAGTGCCTATCATACCCCTCCTTAAACTGATTTAATGATGAAGAACTGACAACCACCTCAATCAATCCATTCCATTCATTCACCACCCTTGTAGGAAAAAAATCTAGATCTCGCATTCTTGCTAACTGAAACTTTACTTAACTTCTAATGATGACATCTGGTTCAGTCACCACCTGCCACATTTTCAAAAAGTTCCCTTATCTCCATTCTATAAAATCCTTTTAGCAGCTTGAATGTTTCTGTCATGTCATCTCTCTTCCTTTTATCTGCCAATTTTTGTAACCAACAAATCTTCAAACTATCCTCATTTGGAACATTTCACAGGCCTGAACCATCATGGTTACTTGCTTCTGAATCCTCTCAACCACCTTAATATCCTCAAGAAACCCAGGCAACCAAATCTGAGCACAATAGTCCAACTGTGAATGTATCAGAGTCTTATGAGGAATAATGACTTTTTGGTCCCTACTGGTCAGCATATTTTTGAGCATCCAAGTGATCTTCTGAACTGTTTTGCAAATTTTTGCAATATTACTTCTAAACTTCAGTTCCCTATCAACTATAACTCCCAGATCCCTAGCCTCATCCATTTCCAGTAATAGAATCCCATGAATAGAATACACAGACTGCAACTTTTTCAATCCATAGTGAATAACTTTACATTTTGCCATATTAAAAGAAAAAAACCATTATCCTTTGACCACAATTCAAATCATTCTTCAGGATCGCTATATTGTCTTTATGTACTGTAGCTCTTCCCAACTTAGCATCATCAGTAAACAACTGAATATGAGACTTTGTAAATTGTCTCCAGTATCATTAATATACATATTAAACAACAATGGACAGAGTCTTATGGAACACCACTGGTCACTTTTTTGACCTTTGACTCCATTCCACTCTGCCATACATCATTTCTGATGCCTGTCTGACAGCCACCTCTTATCCATCTCACCAATCCTGTATCCATTCCCATTTGTTTTAGCTTATTTCACAGCTATTCACATTTATAGGTAACATTAGCTGGCATATTGTTAAATCCAGAATGAGCCTGCATGATTAAAAATCAAGCATAAATCATGATTAGCTTGCATGTTTTCTAATCATGGCCAAATTTGTTATAACACTGAATAGCTACTAGCAAATGTTTGGTAAGAAAATCACCAATAAAAAAACAAAGATGAAAAATGGTCACCTATTTACTGAATAGGAAACATGTAGCTATATACTGAATAGGAAACCTATAGAACAGGTAAAACATTTCAACTATTTAAGCATAATTTTAGTGAAGATTGGAAATTAAGCATGGAAATAGACAAATAGAATAAGCAAAGCTGGTATAGTGTGTAGTCAATTGAATAAATATATATATGGAATAATAGATAAAGAAATTAATCAAAACACTTAAGTTGATATATAGAAAGAGTTTCAGTCTAATTTTACCTTATGAATCTGAGAGCTGAGTTAAAAATAAAAGGGCATTCATCAAAGACTGGCGATCACAGATACTACTACTAACTAACTTTTATACTACTAACCTTTCTCCAAACAAAAGTTTGGAGAAAGGTTAGTAGTGAACAGATGACTTCAATGGTCATATTAAAAATGAAGATGTTAGGAAGGAATTTAACATTGTTAGCATTCAGGAATGTATGAGCAGACCTAATCTGAGGTTACATGGTCACTTAAACAGAATAGAGAAGGAAAGGAATGGTTGGCATAACAAGTGTTTGATGCTAGGATGCCAGGAAAATGTCCCTGAGGAAGACCAAGATGTAAGGTGTATTGATGCAGTAAAAAATGCTTTAGAAGTTCGAAATATAAGATCTGACAATATTGAAGTGCTTATTTATAACAGACTAATTTGGAGGAAAATTTTCCAGAAGTTAGTAAGAATGTAAACTTTTCATCTAGTACTATTAAAGTATCTGCTAGCTATTTGCTAGCTAGTTTTCAGAGTTTGTTTTCAAGAAAATCTATCTTAATCTTTAATCCTATTCTTGTGTTTTGTTTTTTGGAAATCACTATGAGTAAAAAGTGGAATAAGTAATTATGAAACTTTCTGCAAAAATGCATTTTAAAATCTATTCATATGCCAGTAATATTATTTAACACATAATATATGTGAAATGTTTGCATTATAGGATTTTGAATTTTCTTTGTTAAATGAAATCAAAGAAAGTATATGATAGTTTTACAAAAATAACAGTGACTGTGGTTTTTTTAAAATTAAATCAATTTTTTTTTTATTTTCAATGACTGCAGGAGGGGGATAACAATGAAAATTCTACCTTCAGTTTATCATTTGCCACCAGTGTATAAATTCATTGCAAGTTCAGTGAGTTATCTGATAATTAGAACACACACACACACACACACACACACATGGAATTTTTCTTTCAATGAGGTTTGCACCCCTTCACTTTTCTCGAGTAATATTTAATTTAACTTAAAAATATTGCCAGTAGTAGAAAATAAAAGTGATCATATCAGTTCATAATAATAGTATACAAGTGCTTCTTCTGTGCACTATATTCTTTTGTTTTGTATATAGATAATGTAGGATGAAATAACAGATAAGATAAATTTGAAATATCACTATACATCATATATACTTAGTATAATTTTTTCAATAACATTTTCACACCTGTAATAGAAAACTAAATAGAATTTATTGCTTCTGTATATTTTTCTCAATATGTCGTGAACTTCATACAGAAAGAAAACAGAAGAATTAGTAACAACATTTAAATTCTGAATACAGAACGAGTCATACAGCATGCATTTAATATCACGCATTTTGGTCCCAGCTGTATAGTAGGAGGAAACTATTAGAGTTCAGAGACATGGATGTAGATGTATAATTATTTAATTAATTAAAAATTATAAACAATTGGCAACAATCACTTCCCATAACTTAGAGATAGGCATACATTCTGCCTGATTAAGATGGTGGCATATGGCTTCACATGGTTCGAAAAATAGACAGCGAAGCCCTACGCCACCATCACCACGTTATTGGTAAGTTATAATTGTAACTGTGTGTTTATGTATATATTTATTTAGCATAATATAATAAGCTTCACTTTAAAGCACATTACAGATGAAATAGCTGATTTGAAAAGCACCATCAAAGCATTGCAACTGCAGCTGAAAAGACAGAAATGGTACTACCAGCAAGAACTTGCTGAACTGAGTCATAATACGAGTGAGTGGCTATTTTTTTTTTTTTTTAAATATTAACCTGTAGATAAATTAAATTTTTTTTGTTAATGTACTAATATAACATAGTGACATTATAGTTGTCATTTAATGATGAAGTACCTCCACATAAAAATCAGCTTATCCTCATTCTTCTTAAGCAGTTTCTCCAACTTGGAAGTTAGTAATCATGGAATGCCAGAGTGTCTGTATCTCTGACCTCTCATAATTTAATATTGGGACTAGTATTGTAATTGGGTTCCACAAGAATCAGTTACATTGTTTACAACTAAGGAGAGACAGTATTGTGTGTGTATATATATATATATATATATGTAATTATATGCTTCAACTCGGTTGTTGTGATACATTTTTAAAAATAGATTTAATGACTAAAAAACCGAGATTACTTATAAAGATTTAATAAGATTAATACAACTAGTTTTGGCTTATAATAGCCTTCATCAGGTATTCTTAAAGGAAGAGAATAGTAATAAACATTGAAGTATCTAAAAACTTGAAAATACAGGTAAAATATCGCCACACATAATTGATACATAAAAAACGTTGTATTTTTTCAAGTTGTTCTAACAGACGTGCCATTGTTTATTGCAAGTATGTGTGCAGACTCACATGAACGCCAATATTGAATAACTGCAGCATGGCTATCTGGGATGTTATAACTCAAATTGTTGTTTAAGTGGACAGGATTCAGAAGGATTTCCCTTGATTCTATAATTTTTCTCTCAAACTCATCATCAGAGCGAAAAATATTTTCTGATCTATCCCAGCAAATGGAGTGGCTTTGTTGATCATCATTAGGATTATTTGAAAAAAGAACATGACTGGATAACGCAGTTGCATGTGATCTTTTGTAAGAGATGTCTCTTTTATGCTCTTCTATACGTTGCTCAACAGATTTGTTAGTTTGTCCGAAATAAGGGATATTGCAATCGCACCATAATTTATATACACCTGGATATTTTAGGTTGTGATGAGGAGGCTTTGGATGACTGATTAGAGAACGGGTTTTTGGAAGGGTGGTGAAGAACGTCTTGATGTTATATTTTTTAAGGACTTTTGCTAATTTGTTAGAGATTGTGCTAATATATGGGATGGAGATGCTGCCTTTAAAATTACTAGTTCCTGTGGTGCACTGTCTAGGAGGATCCAGAAGAAATTTCTTAATCGTTTTTTCAGAGTAACCATTTTGTTTAAAGATAAGTGACAGTTGATTTATTTCTTTTTGTAGTTCATCTTGTTCATTCAAGAGAGAGCGTGCTCTGTGTTTTAAGGTAGATATAGTTCCAAGTTTTTGTGGTGGAAAATGATGAGAAAGATTATGCAGATATCTATTGGTATGAGTAGGTTTTCTGTATATAGAGATTTTTAATCTTTCAGAGCAACGTGTAAGCATGACATCCAGGAAAGGCAAGGAGTTATTATTTTCTAGATCAGCAGTAAATTTTATATTAGGATGTTGGATGTTAAGATGATTAAGAAAAGCTATGAGAGATGTGTGCCCGTGATTCCAAACAATGAAAATATCATCAACATATATATTAATATGTTGATACTTCCTTAATATTTTCCTTTCAAAGATTCTCAATCCATCTATATTTTTTTGTGTTAATGGCCACGTTTCACATCCATATGTTGTTACAGGTCTTATAATTGTTTTATAAAGTTTTAATTTAGAATTACAATTAAAAATCTTATTACTCATTAACGTTTTATAAATATAATAACCCTTATTTCCAGCGATGATTCTACTATTAATTTCTTCGGATATATTATTGTTTGTTGTTATTGATGAACCTAAATATTTAAAACTATCTACAACTTCAAAACTGTATTCACCTATATTATATCTTGTAATGTTTTTATTTATTGTCTTTCCACATTGCATATATTTAGTTTTCTGTTCGTTAATTTGTAATCCAACTTTAGCGTTTCTATTAAGTTCAAATTTCTCTTCTAAATCTTTTCTCTGTGACTTATTATTGTTATATCATTTGCATATGCACATATTTGTATTAATTTATTATTAATAAATTCTCTCATATTTAACTTCCTTATTACTGCTTGAAGTACCAAATTAAATTAACTTGCTGAAAGTACATCTCCTTGTCTTAATCTATAATTTATTTCAAAGGGTTCTGTTAATTCCCCTTGTATTTTAACTACTGCTTTGGATCCTTCTAATGTAATTTTAATGAATCTAATTAGTTTTCTTGGTATTCCCAGTGTGTTCAGGCTATGTATCAGTTCTTAGTTATATTAATGAAGTTATATTAATTAGGTAAAATATCCTAAATGGAAAGGAACAGTGAAAAAATGACACAGCATAAAATAACAGTGATTCGATTTAAAAAAAAACATGGTGATTCAGTAATTAAATTTGCACTTGATGAAAGAGAAAATTTTAAAGAACTTCAAAAAATGAAATATATTCAAAAGAAATAGAACACAAAGAAGTAAATAATCTGTGAATTATTCGTAAACTTCTGAACATCTGTATTTTTTGAAGTTTGTAGAGAAATAAATACTGTTTATGAATTATTCATTAAAAATCTTTTACTACATTTGTAAATATATCAATGAATAATAATGATAATGAAAATAATAATAATGATAATGATGTTGATGATAATAATAATAAGGTGAGTCAATTAATATCTTAGAAAAAATAAGTCATTTGATAATTAAATTTGCACTTGATGAAGGAGTCACTATATCAAGCTTCCTGGGAGCTAAAGCAAAGGATGTAACAAAGGCAGTAGTAAAACAGAAAAGAAAAGTAAGAGAGAGATGGTAGTGCCTGTTGGAACTAATGACTTAAGAAGTGACAAATATAGTATGAGAGAGGATATGAAAGACTTAATGAAAGAAGCAAGAAAGAAAGATGAGAAAGTGAAAAATAGTTAGTTTGCTACAGAGATATGATAGTAATGAGTTAAGAAAGAAGACATGACTGCAAATGATTCAAATGTGCTGGCTGCAGAGAAAAAAAAAACAGGTGTAAGTTTTTGGATGTGTAGAGTAAGTTTGATGATAGAAAAGATTTTTATAGGGGGGATGGCTTGCACTTGAATGGATTTTGCATCAGGTGCCTAGAGAAATCATTTATTGAAATGATTCCTAATGCAGAGAGGAATCATTCAGGGAAACTAGATTATCTTGAGAGGAATGCTGAGGATTGTTGAATATATAAGTTCAGCTAGGATGTGTAGATGTAATAGTGATAGGAATGTCAATGAGCATGGTTATGAATCTGCTGAATAGATGGACTACACATTGGGTATGGACATTTTTAAGTTTGGGGGGGGGGTAGAAAAAAGAGAAAGTTGCCTAATTGAGCCAAGCAGACTAGATTTAAGTATAAGAAAAAGTGAGAAAGCAAATTATTATGTCTATACACAAATGTCTGGAGCATCAGAAACAAAGTGGTTGAGTTTGTTGCTTTTTTGAATACGTTATGGCCTAAACTTGGCATTAGTGAAACCTGCCTCTAGGAGTCAGATGTTGTAACTGGAATTAAGCAGAAGATATGGTATTTTTAGGAATGACAGAAGAGATAAAAGAGAGAGGGGGGGTACTACTAATGATATCAGATGACTTGAGTCCACTTGGGGATAGAAACATTAAAACAACAGTAGTAATAATTTCCCATGTAACACTGAAGTGGAAGCTAACAGAATGAAATATATGCTGTGATGTTTCTATTGACTTTGTGGTTCATTTGCTGGGATGAAGAAATACATCACCAAATTACCCAGATGATTATTAAATGAACAATTATTATGGGTAACTTAAATTATCTGAATATTGATTGGATATTAGAGAAAACTCATGATAAGAATGAAGGAGAATTTATTCAGCTATTCTGTCACAAGTTTCTCAAGCAACATGTGAAAGTAGCAACTCTGACAAAGAGTGTTAGATTTGATCATAGAATCAGAAGGTGTCTTATTTAAGGATGTGACAGTGATCATGCAGTACTGACCTGGGAAGTGGTCATCTATATGAATGTTCCAATCAGGACAGGTTATATGCTGAACTACAAATCACATCTGAATGTGTCTATAGAATTCAAAGAACAAATAGAATGGGAGTAAATGGATGTGTAATCTCATTAAACAAGCGATCCATGAGAAGAACGCGATGTGGAAGGAATATCGTGAGAATAAGAGTGAGAGGAATTATGAAATATATAAAGCTCAGGCCAGAAAAGTTACAAGTATTGTACAGAAAGTTTAGTTGGAGAATGAAAAGAAATTGGCTGCACAGGCTAAAGGCAATCCAAAAGAATTTTGTCATTATACTGCAAGTAAAAGAAAGAATGACAGTGGAAGAATAACTTTATGCAGATGGGATCCTAGTATTAGAAGCAGATGAGGTAGTTCAAATAATGTGCTCACTTCAACTAAGATCTATCAACTTTGTGTATGTGACATAGTGCAATTACACAGTGCTACCACTACATTGAATGAAGAGATGCATGAAAAGGTGGAGAAGTGCATGAAAAGAAGGTTCTAGAGCTGTTGCATAACCTGGATAAGAATTTAGCATTTGGGACAGATGGGATATTAGCAAGTGTGCTAAAGGAATGTTCAGCCAAACTGGCTATCCCCTTGGCATGTTTGTATAATTTGAGTCTTAGCTCAGGAGAGATCCCACAGGAATGGAAAGAATGGATGGTGATACAAAAACTGATTTGTCTAACTATCTATCAGTATCTCTGGAGTAATTGTAAAGATTTTAGAGGAATAACTAATAACTCACATACAGAAATAGGTGGAGAAACAAAATATACTTTGTAAGGAACAGTATGGATTTATTGAAAAGAGGTCTCATATTTTATAGTAATGTTACAGCTAAGTTAGATAAAGAGAGTAGATATGCTGTCATACTTTTGGACTTTGTTGAGGTATTTGATATCATGAAAGGCTTTGCATAAACTGTAGACTATGGGATTGGATTATTAACTATAGGCTTGGATAAGTGGGTGACCAATGGACAGGTATCACAAATTGGTCTACAGTAGGTGTGAATCTGCCAGATTTAAGGTGACCAGTGGTGTACTGCAGGGATCAGTCATTGTTTAATCTATGCAATATTTTGTTATGAAATAATTATAAAAAAAATCGGAGACTATATAATAGGTAGATTACTGTATAATGAAAACAGGATAATTATTAAAATGGCAAAATCAGTTATTATTAAAGTAAAGACTTATCTTGAAAGCATATATATTTGTCACCAATTATATTTTTATAATTGGTGACAAATATTATAATTTTTACTGCTATATATATATATATATATATATATATATATATGTTAAAAATACCAAGCAAATTTAAACTGGTTTTTACTCCATTGCCCAAGTAAGCAAATAGACAAACAAGTCAAGTTTGCACCTGCAAGTGATGCAAGTCTAGCTGATCCTACAGGTAGTGCAAGACCAAGGCAACAAATTGCTTGGTATTTTTAACATTTATTATACCCAAGGTAAAATACTTTCTACATATATATATATATATATATAAAAGCTTTAATGACTGTTACCGAGAGATAAAAAGATGACAAGATATATTTAAAAAGATATATAAAAATATATATATAAAAGATATATAAAGATATATGACTTTATATATATATATATATATATAAAAAGTCATCTTTTTATCTCTCGGTAACAGTCATTAAAGCTTTTTTTATAATATTCCAACCGAGTAAAAATGAATTCTGAAAAAAAAAAAAAAAAAAAAAAAAAAATATATATATATATATATATATATATATATATATAGCGGTAATACCTGAAGTTATGTTTGACTTAACACAGTTTTGTGTTAACATGATTTTTTAAGTTTTTCAGAAATTTTGGTTTTGAATTGGTTGTAAATATCATTAACCATTCATATGTGATTTTTAAATGCTTCCAGAGTTAAAATAAATTTAGATCAAATTTTAAATAAAAATTGAAAGAGTTGTTCTTTTTTTTCCCCAACTTGCTATAGTTAGTTTCTTTTTTTTTTATAATAGTGCATGTGCCTACACTTTTTTTTTACTAGTCCAGTCTATGGAACAGAGAGTGATAAAAACTATTCACAAGTTACTAGTTTTGAAGAATATTAATGAAAAATTATAGGAGAACTGGATGTTAAAGAAATGGAAAATATCAAAGATTTATGGAAAAATTTTAACATTATTGGTTGTACACATTTTCGGGCCTTAAGGACTCATTTTAGTGAGTATAGAAGTAGTGAACTTGATGTTGGAGTGTTCCTTACTTCATTGGATATACATCTGTTATATTATCTATAGACTAGTCCCTACTGTTATTTTTTTCTTTCTCTGTCATTGTTCTCCCCCCCCCCCCCCAGTGCTATTAGTGTTCAAGGGTTAGGAGGTGAATTTTTTGTATTTTACTTTTTTTTCTTTTCGATCTCGTGTAGTTTGAGTTCACCTTCTTTTTCAGGTATCTGCCTTACCTAGTAGGCTGAAGTTCCAACTCACCTGAACTGCATCAGATGAATTGGGATTCCCCCCCCCCCCCCATATTTGTAATCACATGTATCAGATACTACATAAAAGCCCATGGCCATAATATGCATTATAATTATCCAAATAAGACATACCCATCTTGTCAGAATGATGATTCAGACTTAAACTTACCCAGGCGGTCCATATTGGATAAGAAAATGATAATATCTTAAGGAAAAAGGACAAACAACACCGCAATAGAAGAATATTCATTGCCACTTAGAGTTTCTCTCAACAACATTCAGAGAGACTGGAAAAAATGAATGTGATCAGACTCTTGAGGTGCAAAGAAGAGGGGACTATCTAATTAAATTACAAAATGGACATTTATTATACCATTCCAACTGTGATAACAATTCCGTTGGTATTGTAGGGTTTTTAATACAAAAAAAGTTAAAAGACGATATAATTTACATGAAAAAAATGTAAACCAAAATAGCAGATATAGGAATATATATAAATAAAAGATATCAAATTAAAAGTATACAAGTCTACTTTATTGGAGTATTTCATCCTGGAGAAGTAGGCTTTAATACTAGAGAGAGAGAGAGAGAGAGAGAAAGAGATAGTTCAGGTTTGATGTTTAGAAGTTCAACAAGAGAATGTGTTTCAAATACTGAGTACTCTCGATGTCAATAAAGCAATGGGACTGGATGGGATTTCACCAAGGGTTTTGAGAGAATATGCTAAAGAAATTACAGCTCCATTGACCTGGCTTTTTAATGAAAGTCTGGCCATGGGAAAGGTGCCCAAGGAATGGAAAAAGGGTAAGATAGACCAGCCAGACAATGTCAAACAAGGTGTCAAACTATAGAACAGTTTGTATTTCATTAGTAGTTAAGATTTTGGAGAAATTACTGAAAGACCATTTACAGTGTTAAGCAGATGAGGTTAATGTTATCTGTGAGAGTCAGCATGAATTTGTTAAGGAGTGCTCTTGTTTTAGTAATATGATTGCCTTCTATAATATGACAAGAGTGATTGATGAGGGAAAGGCATATTCTGCCAATTTTTAAATTTTACAAATGCATTTTACAGGGTACCACATGATAAGCTGATATTTATATTACAGTACATGAGTTTAGATGTTAGGTTACTGAACTAGATCAGGATTGGCTGTCTCATCAGAGAGTTGTGTATGAGGGAGCAGTATCAACTAAGCAGCAGGTTACAAGTGGGAGTCCCACAGAGCTCAGTACTGGGACCTGTATTGTTTAACCTTTATATAAATTACATTGTCAATAGACTGCAGGGGAATATTCAGTTGGTTGCAGATTATGTGAAGCTGAGAAGGGTTATTAGTAATAGTTGCAGATATTGTAGCTCTGCAAGAGGATTTGAAATAACCAGACATATGCGCAAATGAATGGGAGTGTCAGTTTAATTCAGCTAAAAGTAAAGTCTTGAAATTTGGGAGACATTGAAGGTGGGGGGGGGGCTGCATACCCTGTTGGAGAAACTGTACTGGAGGAAGTGGAGAGGCAAGGAATCTGGAGGGTGATGATTGATAGAAACATGAAATTCAGGAAACATATTGCAAAAGTGGTGAAGGTAACACAGAGGAATGCTGACCTGCAGAGATAAAAGAGTTGTCATTCCATTGTATAAAGTCCTGATCAGACCACACCTGGACTGTTGTGCTCAAATTTGGTCCTCAGGATTTGAAGAGAATAAATTAACCATGGAAAGAGGTCAGAGGCAGATAACAAAGATGACAGCAGGACTGTGCAATGTTAGTTATGAGGATAGGCTGAGGGAATGTGGACTGCAGAGTTTAGTGGATAGACGAAGGCGAGGTGATATGATTGAAACTTTTAAAATGTTGAGAGGTAATTATAGGGTTGACACTAGGGAGTTCTTTCTGGTAGAACAGGCAGAAATTTGTGAAAGGAGGTCATGATCAAGAGAGTAAGGAGTGGTTTTTTGCATGGAGTGTGATTGAACTGTGGAATGCATTGCTTGATAGAATGGTGAGAGCATGAATGATCAGTGGGTTCAAGGAGTAGTATGATAGACTTTGTATTTTCTAGGATAGGCTTCCGATGATGAGACTTGTAACTCCATGGTGGCCAGAATCATAAAAATAATAATAATAACTTCAGATCACTCAGATAAAGAAGACAAAGAATTTTATGCTAGACTAGAAAAAGCTTTAAATTACAGTAAAGAATTTTATATAATTATCATGGGTGACTTAAATGCAAAAAGAAGTGAAAATAAGCCAAATTCAATGGAAAGTTTGGAGTGAGAAAGAGAAATGAAAGAGGAGAAAGACTGCTAGAATATTTACTACAGAGAACAGACTCTTTATTATGAATTCATTCTTTAATGAAAATAACTATTGTACATGGACATGAAGAAATTCAAATGACCAAATCTTTAATGAAATATATCTGATAATAACAAACAGGAGACATTGTAAAAGATGCAGGTTTTAAATAATTTTATTACAGGTAGTGATCACAGAATAGTGAGATTTAAAATTATAATTAACAAAAATTGGGAAAGAAATAAATGAATTAAGCAGAATTTCAGTGTAGTAAACCTTGAAACTGTAAAACTTGAAAAAAGATGATATGCAGCTGTTTTTAAAGAGAACTTCAAATAAATGTACTGAGCAACGAGGTAGAAGGAGATAACCCAGATGAGATTAATCAAAAACTCATCAATACCATAATTAATATATCCCATGAAATAGAAAGAATTATTTCCCACACAATAAGTAACACATTTTCAAAAGAAACTCTGGATTTATTAAGAAAATGCAGATAATTAAAATAAGATGCTACTACAAAAATACAATAGAATATTCAGAATTATGCAACGCAATCAGAAAAAGAATGGCACATGAAATCCATTTCTTCAATACCAGAAAAATAAAATAAACCTTTGAAACTAATGAATATATATGAAAGGTCTGTGAAGTGCTTTGATAATAGGGGAAAAAAAAAAAAGAAATTGTTTCAATTAGGGAATGGATGAGAACATAATCAGAGATAGAAATGAAGTAATAAATACTTACAGAAAATTATAAAAAACTTACAGTGACTAAGAAAGAAATTTGTGGAAATTTGTCAGCTTCAAGAAGAGTTGTCAGTTGGATGTGCCAAAAGTTATGAGAGAAGAGATTGAGGCAGCTTTGAAAACTTGAAGTAAGGAAGAGCTCAAGGAGAAGATGGGATTCAAGTAGAATTGTTGAAATTTGAGAGGAAAACAGTGACTGATTACCTGGCATGACTCTTCACACTTTGTTCAAAACAAAGAAAATTTCCAGATCCTTATAATTATTAATAATAATTATTTACAAAAAAAAGGTGAAAAGGAGAATATTAAAAATTATAGACCCATTCGTTTATTACCAGCAGTATACAAAATATTTACAAAAGTAATAAATAGCAGTATAATGCAACAGCTTGAATATATGCAATCAGAGGAGTAGGCAGGGTTTAATATAATGGTAGCACCATTGATCATATTCATAGTCTTAATCAAATTATAGAAAAGAAAAATGATTATAATAAACCTCTCTGTTTAGCCTTTGTGAACTTTGAAAAAAGCATTTGACTGCATCAGAGCCTGAACTGTTCTAGAATCACTATTAAAACAGGGAATAGATGCAACATACATGGAAACCTTATATACTGTGTATATATATATATATACTGGGCAGTATACTCTGGTACTCTCGGTGTGCTATGCACACCAAGGGAATAGCAATATCACCTATATTATTATATTTTCGCATTTATTGCTATGAAAGACTCTCCTAATTGTTTCCTGGCTTTGTGTGATTCATAAAAGCAATAGGGTGTGATTAATGGACATGATGGGTTAAATCTGATTAACATAACATTGGTGTTACAAAAAGAATGTAACACTTAATCAGGGTCTGTGTACATCTGTATTTTACAGATATACACATTCTATGGTGTCCATAGTATTAGTAAATCTGCTCATCATCATCATACGTATCAAGGATTTAGGCCTAGCATGGCCTGTTCTGGCCTTAGAAGTCATCGTTGAATCGTTTAAGAGGACGTCCTGGTTTTCTTTTTCCTAATGGCTTGTACTTTAAGGCTTGTTTTGGTAATCTTTCTGTTTTCATTCTTTGAACGTGTTCCATCCATTTATTTTTATATTTTTTAATTTTTTCTATTACTGGTTCTTGGTTTAATTCTTTCATAATATCTTTGTTTCTTTTGTGATCAAATAGGGTATACTTTGCAGTTTTTCTCATAAACTTCATTTCTGCTGTTGTTAATCTTTGTTTGTCTTTTTGTTTTATTGTCCAGATTTCACTTCCATACATTAAGACCGGTAAGGCTAATGTATTGTATACTTTTAGCCTGGTTTGTTTTTGAACTAGGTTTGGTTTAAATATAGAGTTAATTACACCTGTTATTTTTAAATATTTTGCAATTTTTACGTTTATATCTTTTTCATTTTCATATGTGATAATACATCCTAGGTAGTTAAATGAATTCACCTGTTCTAAGATCTTGTTATCTATTACTATTTTAGTTCTTGCTGGATCTTGTCCTTTAAAGGCCATAGTTTTTGATTTTTCTGTTGATATTATCATACCATAATCTTTGGATATCTCATTTAGATTTAAAATAGCTTTCTGTAAGTTATCTTCAGAATTTGTAATTATTATTTGGTCGTCTGCAAAGAGGAGAGTGTTTAAGTTAACTGTAGGTGAAAGTTTAATTCCTTGGTGTAAATTTTTACTCCATTTTATTATTATTTCATTTAAGTAGATATTAAAAAGAGTTGCTGAGAGGGGACATCCCTGTCAGATCCCTTGGTTTATCTCTCTTGTATATGATAGCTCGTGATTTCATCTTATTTGTATTTGATTATTTTCATATATACTTATGACAGCTTTTAGGATATTATTTGGTATTTGTCTTTCTTTTAATATGTTAAATAATATGTTTCTTTTAACTTTGTCAAATGCTTTTTCAAAGTCAATAAATGCAATATGTGTTTCCAAATTATATTCTCTTCTTTTCTCTACTATTAATTTTAGGCAAAAGGCTGGGTCTATACATGATCGTCCTTTTCTAAATCCATTCTGTACCTCTAGAATAAAGTTTTCGGAATATTTCATTAGTTTGTTATTTAAGATTCTGCTATATATTTTGTAACAGGAATTTAGTATACTGATACCTCTATAGTTTTTAGGGTCATCTCTATTACCTTTCTTGAAGATAGGAATCGCAATTGCTTTTTTCCATTCTATTGGGGGGATACCAGTTGAGTAAATTTTATTTAAAAATAATAAGAGTCCTTTTTTGAATCTTGTTCCTGCGTATTTATATAGTTCTGAACCTAGCTTATCTTCTCCAGGTGATTTTCCGTTTCTTGTTTCTTTCAGGCTGATTTCTAATTCTTCTTCAGTTTAATCCTTTATCCAAGTGTGAGCAAACAAAGTTTGCGCCTGAAAGTATCTTCAGGACTGGGGTAAGGTGGTACAACACCAGGGCAACTTGTTGCAAAGGTGGAGCAAGATACCAACACTCCTATCTCAGTATCTCCTATAATGCAAAACACATCTCCTTGCGGATATGTCTAATGTTATGCATTAAGGGAAGGGCCACTACCCAGACTAGTTTCGACCTTTATTGAGGTCTCTTCAGTGGGAGCCAGGCCCAAGTGAAGATACCAGGCAGAAGCATTAGCAGGTCATCTCTACCTGTCCTGAAGATACTTTCAGGACAGGTAACTTTGTTTGCTCACTCTTGGATAAAGGATTAAACTAATTTTATTATACTCTAACCAAGTGAAAAATAAACTTTCAAAATCTTCTTCAGTTATTTCCTTTTCATTTTCGTTAATTGTTTGCCAGTTGTCTTTTTTAAAATATTTGTCTGTCCACAGTTCTGTGTAGTAATTTAGAAATTCTTCTAATTTTAATTCAGTTTTTAATTTTATGTTTTCTTTGGTATCTGCATTTAGGTGTTTCAAAATCTTATATACATTGGGTCTTATTTTATATAAATCATGTTCTAAATTAGAAACAAATTTATTCCATGATTCTCTATGTCTTTTTCTGATTTCTCTTTTAGCTATTGCTCTTATTCTTTTATATTCTATTTCATCTTCTAATCTTTTACTGCTTAACGATTTGTGATAGGCTTCTTTTTTCTTTTTAATCATTTCTTTGATTGTATCATCCCAGATCTTCAGTTTTTTTCTTTTATTGAATTTTTTGGTCTTTCCTAAGCTTTCATTTGCTGCTGCATTTAGTATCGTTTTTATATTAAGCCATTCTATTTCTATTTCTTCATTTTGTTTTATTTTATCTAAATATTGGTTAATTCTTTGTTCATATAGCCATTGTACATTTGTGTCATTCAATAGTCTAGTTTTATAAACAAATGTTTCAATTTTTCTTTCTGTTCTTGTTACTTGTAGCCATTTAGGTGGTAATCTTAATTTTATTTTAACAAGGAAGTGGTCACTGCTTATTTCATATCCTCTGTGAACTCTAACATCTAGTGAAAAGTTTGATGTCTTTTCATTGAAGACTACTTCATATTACATATGAAGTAATCTAATATTGATTTCCATCCTCTTGCTGCCCAAGTATATTTATGTATGTCTTTATGTTTATAGAAGGAATTCATTATTTTTAGGTTATTATAAACTACAAAGTCAATCAATTTTTTACCATTTCTGTTTAGAGTGTGTTCTCCATGTATTCCTATATTATTATTAATTTTCGTGTTTCCAATTCTTGCATTTAAGTCTCCTACTAAAATTATGTAGTCATTTTTATTTATTTTATTATATATGTTTTGTAGCTGATTATAAAAATCAATATTATCCTGTTCTCTTCCTTCTTCTGTGGCATATAAACCAATTATTGTTAAATAGCCTCTATCTATTTTTATTCTAACTTCTATTATTCTTTCATTCCATAATTTATAATGTTTTAACTGTTTTGAAAGGGAGTTATGAATCCAAATCATGACTCCTGCTTGTGTTCTTTGGTCACTGTCGACTCCACTGTATATCACATTAAAATTTTCAGTTCTCATAGTTCCTTTTAATTTCTTTTTTGTTTCAGTGATTACTGCTATTTTAAAATTTCTTTCATTCCAGCTATGGGTCCATGGGAGTGCCGCTTCCCTTACAATTAAGATGATTGCCCCTTATGGCCCTGTTGGTCCACGAGTCCTTATTCGGTATATTCGGACCACCCCACCATATATATATATATATATATATATATACGTAATATGTATACGATATATGTATATACGTAATATGTATACGATATATGCATATACGTAATATGTATACGATATATGTATATACGTAATATGTATACATATACGATATATGTAAATCTGCTCTCGTATTGCAAAATGCAAATGAATTTCATTGTTATCTTCCAGCCAAGTATTTACAGCAAAAATTTCTTAAAAAATTATATTATGTAAAGAATTTCTTTATCTGATTTTTATTTCTAGTAATGTTCGTGTATTGTTTTTAGATTTAATTCAAATGGAAATGCGTGCTAGTCTGGAAGCAGATAAAAAACAGAGTCTGGAAGAAGTTCAGCATCATTCTAATTTTGAAAAAACAATTGCAATTGAGGAAACAAAACAGAAGCAGTGGGTATGTACTAGTCTTCTTTAGAATTTTCTTTATTTGCTAGCTTATGTCATGAATTGTAAAATAAAACTGTAAGTCATTTATAGAAAATGACATCTAAATAGAATGTGTGAATATGTTTTCATCTTTAACAAACTTGTCATATATAATAAATATCTGCAAGTTTGTGGAATTCCTAAATGTAATACTTTTTAATATATTATTATGAGCTCCTTATCTCATTATAGCATTATTTCTGATATATATCACTCAAAGAATGTTCAGGATATTATGCTACTATGATATTACACAGTTAAGTTTACATTATTACTAGCTTCACATCAGTGGTTTTCTTCTAAATTA